>NC_064247.1:69977115-70292692 GCF_003254725.2 Canis lupus dingo
TTCTTAAATACCAAAAACTTGTCATTATGCTGCAATATTTCACTGATGATATGAAAGCATTTTGAAGAATGCACAGTAGGCATTTTTCCATCTGCAAATTTAACATTCATGGTTTTAATGATTTGTGAGAGATCCTAGAGGACCATGACATGTAGCAATTTGTAATTTTGCTAAGGCACTAATTTGAATCACTCCCACTGTGAGCTAGTGTGTGGGAATTAGTCATTTAGGTGGTGAATGAGGCAGTGCCTGAATTTTGATGTTAGTTTGTTGCTCACGAGTATTTTTTTGAACATCTGAGGTGGTTCTTGAAAGTCACAGGACAAATGCCAAGAGTCTATTATAGAGCTCAATACCATTAGGCATTAGAATCGTAACAAGCAAAAATGCATATTGCCTCTCATAATGCAAATAAACCTCACTGGGATGACCCTACCTGACTACCAGGGCAACCTGCAGGTACCCAGACTGGTCAAAACCAGGTAACCCATATCTGTTTTACATTCTGCCAGGGCATTGGGCATAATAATTGACATAATAGTCTAGCATTAATTTGCTTGTGTCATATGAACATTGAGGTGTTTTTTAAGATTTTATTTATTTATTCATGAAAGACACAGAGAGAGGCAGAGACACAGGCAGAAGGAGAAGCAGGCTCCCTGCGGGAGCCTGACGTGGGACTCGATCCCAGAGCCCCAGGATCACGACCTGAGCCAAAGGCAGATACTCAACTACTGAGCTACCCAGGCACCCCAACATTGAGGTGTTGTTAAAAATATTTTGTCCACCAGTGTTGAGTACTGATATGCTTCTCCATCTATGGTAGATACTGTTAATGCCTACATCTCTACCTCTTTCTTGCTAATAGCCCCTCTATGTTGTCCATGGCAGCACTGGATCCAGTCCTCATTTTATTTGCTCCTCTTCTGTCTAGGGGAAACCCTATGTGCCCAGTTCTGGCTAAAGAGATACAAGAGGAAAAAAAATTAAAAAAAAAAAAAAAAAGAGCGATACAAGAGGAAGGCATATGAGGAACTTCTAGAAGAATTTTGCTTTCCTATAAAAGGCACAAACATGTCCAAAACTATTTTCACCCCCTCTTCCTGCCCTAAGCATAACCATGAGGTCTAGTACTATGGCACCTTTCTTGCAACCATGAGGCAACAGTCAACAGAGAAAGCCCAAGAGAATTGCAGTGATGATAGGTCTTGACATATTTGAGCCACTGAGCCAATACTACCAGACTTCTTTGTGTAATAATAAAATAATAATAATAATAATAATAATAATAATAATAAATCCCTATTCTCTTTAAGCCACTGAAAGTCAGAATATCTGTTTCTTGTGGCTGAACAAATATAAATATGCCACTGATAATAAAAAAACACAAATTTTCAATACATGATTCTTAAAAACTCTCCAGTCCCATACTCTATTATTGTAGAAGTGTAAGAGGCTCTTTCAGTAGTAAAGCTCAATCTTTCAGACTTACTTATTTTGCCCCTCTAGTTAGGGTATAGATTTTCCATAAGAGTCTTCTCTTCAATTTTTGTCACACGTCTTTCACTGGGCATTCATACTCCAGGACAAATAGGCTTTACTGCGGTATGCCATGACATCTTTTTCTATCTGTCTCATCTTTGTTGCCACAGTTCAGTTATCAATGAATCACTCCAGGAAAGAGATGAATCCGAAGGAAGAACTGGCAAAGGCTGTTAGTGGTTTTCTGAATCATACTAGAGAGATTGTGTCAAGAACTAAGGGCAGCCTGAAGATTCAAAAAAGAGAACATAGTGAGTGAGTGTAGAGAAACAGGGCCCCTCCATAGGTCCTGTGACTAGTCTATGCACGTGCCATAGAATACTCAGCTAAGGAAACTTTCTTCTAGGACCACTACCAAGTAGGAAGCCATAAAGATGGTGTTTCTGTCCAAAGGGCAATAAAATTCAACTCAATTATTCTAACATTTAAAAGAACCTAGATCCTATAAGAGGAACCGAGGACATAAAAGGAAGTGAGGTGAGGGCCATGCTCTATGACAAGCCATGAGCTTCTTAAAGAATAAGCTGAAGACTGTCCATTTTCATTTTTTATCCAGGTAAGAATGTAATAACTTCAACTTCCTTGGAGCTCCAATGCATCTCCAGTGAAGTTACAAAGCCAGATGCTGTTTACTATACCTCCTGCTGAGGGAGCTGGGAGGGAGGAAAGGTAAGTAGGCTCCTTAACTTACCATTCATCCTCAGCTGGTGCCATTCTGCAGGCAAGATGCCCAGCCTGGATGTCAACTTTTTACAAATAACAATTGAAATTGTCAGTTATCTTGATGAGCAGCACTCTAGTGAAAGAACAGCATAATTGGGGGGCGAAGTGTTAGTGAGCTAATTTTTTTTTTTTTTTTTGCCTGTAGCAAAAACAAAACATCTTTCTGGGGATAATGTATTTACTGTTATAATCTGGTATTATTTGGTATATAGCACAGAAATTCCAAATAATACAAGAGTGAAAATATTTCCCAGCTTCTAGAAGAGGCAGAGCATGTAATCTCTCAGGTTTCAAAAAATATAGAAATTAATGGAAACCTATTTCTTTCTTTCTTTAAGAGATTTTTGTTGTTTCTGTTGTTTTGGGTTTTTTGTTTTTGTTTTTCACCTGATTTTAAATAGAAAAATCCTGGTGCTTATTTTTCTTGGGTATTTGTATGCTTAAATACAAGGTAGCAGGACTCTATAAAGACCCTAGTGTTTAAACCTCAAGGCAAAGATAATATGAATTTAAATGATCTATGGCATTGTCCTCTAACACTCTGGATGGCTCATTATTAAGTGAACCAAAATGCAATCTCTAGTATCCTTTCCATCACTCCTAGTCTATAAATCTAAGACCCCAGCAACCTGCCCACTCCTGACCATCCTTTAAAACCCAACTGAAATGCCAAATCTCACTGACTTATCCAAGCAGTGCTAAGGTTTCTTTTCTCCCATTTCCATCCCTCTTCTGTCTTTCTGTCATCTGGTCTTTCTCAAGACATGTTCTAATTGCTATCTACCTCTGTCTTACTCTAGACAATGAGTTCCTACGAGATAGGGACATTTTGTCCACTTTCGTATCCCAGGGACTTGTACACCTCCTGGCACATAGAATATCCTCACTAATGTTTGCCAAACAGGAAAAAGAAAGAATGAATGTGGGAAGAGGACTTGGGTGGGTACTCAGTACTCCTCAAAAGAGCTCCAAGGTAGAGCAAGTCGAAGGGCTCTGGCTCCTGAATCCCAGCAGGGGGCAGCAGAGAGCTGAGGAGCAAAAAATAAAATAAACTAAAATAAACTAACCACCAGGAAGTCTGAGATTGCTGATGGGAAAGGTCATATAGCAGGGCGGGAGTACAACCCCAGTGACACTAAAAATCAGGGACATATCATCATTGGATGCCATGAGCACAGGTAGGACACTGAATCTGGCAGGAACATATAATGAGGAAACATGAGGCTACCACAGTGGGTCCAAAATAATTTGGGTGAAAAACAGTGTTTTGGGAGACAGGGCTTCATCTGGAGGTCCACAGCTTTGGCCCCTGGAGGGAATGTCCCTCAGCTGATCTCAAGGTCTTGGTAGTCAGGAAAGAGTTAATGAGCGGAGAGCAAACCTAAATATGCACAATTTGGATCACAAATGGGAAGCTAGGACTTGAGAGGTAAAGGATTAGATAGTCCAAAGGCCACAGAGGCAGGAGTTGACAGTGAGAGAAACCCTGAACGAAAGGCAGCATAAGGAAAAGGCTCCATTGGTCAGTTTAGGAATTCTGAGAGCACAGGACCTCAGTAGGAGGAGGATGACACAGCTGGGTTTTGAAGTAAGCAAGCCTGTCCCTCTTGAGGCTCAGACAAGCCACACCTACCCAGGTTCTGCCACTAAGTACTAAACTCTACCCTCCCCGCCTTTTAAAAAATTTTATTTATTTATTAATGAGACACAGAGAGAGAGAGGCAGAGATATAGACAAAGGGAGACGGCAGGCTCACTGGGGGAGCCAATGCGGGACTCGATCCCAAGACTCCAGGATCATAACCTGAGCCAAAGGCAGAGCTCAACCACTGAGCCACCCAGGTGCCCCTACCCTCCCATTTAAATTAGTTGCAAAAACCTCCCAACTGTCCCAATTACAACCGGAACCTATCAACTGCCCCTTCACTTTAATAATGCCCAGTGTTAATTAAGTTCAAGCTCGATTAGCCAGGAGCAGAGAATTTAAAACAAATAACCCCAAACCCCGTACACACACACACAGAACTTTGGTATCGGACTGACTTTTGTGACTGCAAAATTCTATACTCTTGCCACCAGTGTGGTCCATGGGTGAAGAGCAGTGGCATTATGGAGAAGGTTCTCCATAATTTAGCAATTCTGCTAAAATGCAGAATCTCAATCCCCGCCCCCAGACCTACTGAATCATAATCTGCACTTTAACAGAATCCCCAGGTGATTCATAGGCCATTAAACTTGAGACACCTTGTCTACCATCACCTGAGCCCTGCCTATACTTCTGACCATAATTTGAACCATACTTCCCCTTGACCACTATGCTTAAGTCATACCAACCTTTCTGCCCCTCAAATGTGCTTACTCATTCCCAACTCATTCCTAACATAAGGTCTTTGTCCTCTCTGTTCCCTCTGTCTGGAACCATGGATGGGTTTTCCTGACATTCAGGTCTTGACTTATATGTCAGCTCTTCAAAGAGGCCTTCCCTCACCACCCAGTCCAAATGAAATACCTGCACACTCTCAACTACATTTTGCCATGTTATTTCTGTGCACAGTGTGTCATAGTTCTCAATCCTGAGAATCAGAATCACCTGGAGAACTTGTTAAAACACAAATTCCTAGGCTGCTCCCCCACAGTTTCTGATTCAGTCCATCTACAGTGGATCTGAGCTGAGAATGTACATTTCAAACAAGCTTCTATGTTACACTGATGCTGTTAATCTGAGATCACTGGCACTGTCTCTCTATTGGATACTATTTTGCCTGATTGCTCTTCGCTGTAGGGTTATCTCCACTGCACTGGAGTGTCCATTCCATGAGTTTAAGGAGTCTGTATATTTTCTCCAGTACATGATAAACAGTAGGTGTTCTTTAATATTTGTTGAATAAAGAATGGATTTGTTAGTAAACAATTGCTTTCAATATGAATTTCACATCTTTTGCATTTAGCTTAACCTAACTTAGCAACAACTTTGCATTCCATTCTGTGCATATCTGTAATCAGCCATGAGAGATTAGTATTCATTAGCCATAGGTTAATTTACAAAAAGGTAAGACACACATAGACAATTGAGAGCTAACTATATTTTATCTGTATCTATCTATTATTGATGGTATCTTTTTATGCTGTTGACTTCATTAGTTGGTCTTCTATTTGTGGAAAGAGACTCCATCCAACCCCATCCATACCAAGGAAATAGCCCCTTCTTTTCAACAACATGAGCTCAGTGTATCCTTTAACTTAGATGCAACATCCTCTTACCTACAAAACTGAAAGACGGAAAATAAGCAATCTGATATATTCATACATTCTTTCTTACCCTGGAGAAATATCCTCTCCTAAATCAGAATTAAGTACATCATCATAAGGCTTAACTAATCATTATGCACACATCTCAGTAATGGTCAGGTTCCTTTTATTACTAATAAGATTATATTTCACTATCAATCCATTTGAGTTTGCCTCCAAGAAGCCTTATCAAGTTACATATTACCGATGGAACCAGCACATTGTCCAGGCTGTTGGTCATCCCTCCATTTGTGGATCACAGTTCTGCAGCGAGAAAGCCACATTTGTGAGTCTACAGGTAATTGCATTTATCTGCCTCTCCTGCCACCAGAACCCTGTCATAATCACTTGCCACCTGTACCTCCTCCCCTTATTGCCCAGTTCCCCCTGTCCATACCTAGCTTTGTCTCTGGGCCCACCAACTCTGGCTCTTATCTTTCCTGAGAGTCAGATTTGTTTTCATCTCCTTAATGCTGAGGCCCCTCCCTGTATAACAAGTGGCCAGAATCAAAAGCCAGGTTTGCAAGCTATGAATCTAGTACTAACCTCACTCCAAGGTTGGCCTTTGCGGGAAGCCCCTGGGAAGAAGTTGGGAGAGGTGTGGGTGGCCTTGCTAATTAGGCCAGATTCTAGGTGTCTGGAGACTAGTGTAAGCCACTGTGGCTACATGTTAAAGTCAAGGAACCAGCTCATAGAGTGACAAAGGTACCCTGTCAGAATGCTGACAGGCAAGGACAGCAATAAATGGGAAGCTGGTGACTGTGTCACAGCCATGCTTCCTAAGCACTAATGGCCATGGCCTACACTGAAGAGGGGAGGTATCCTGAGAGATGAGCTTACCCTGGCTGCACTTGTAAGAGATTATTAAAAACACTGACACAGACAGCAGTGAGTGTCTAAAAAGAATGCTTCATCACAAGCTAATGTCTGAGACCTGAATCTGATATAATATCAATTTGATAAAGTGAATTTGAATATTTTAAAGATCCAGTTTTCCTTTGTATCTATATTAATTACAAAACATATTGACTCAATTCTGGATTGAAGGGACTTACAATGAATATCATTTTTATATACACTGATTAAGTTTCCAATATAGGAAAAAATATACATTTTGTTGCAGAGACCTACAAATGAGTGTTAATGCTGACTTTTGACCCATAATTCCTTTTCTATGTGAGACCTGTTGGCTCACCTAAGATATGCACTTGATTAACTCTTAGGGTCATTTATTTTCATCCTTTTTTATACCTGCAACAACCCTATGAAAGAGGTAGAGCAGATATTATCCAACTACTGTTACCTCATTTTATGGTTAAGAAGTTCAGATTCAGAGAGCTCAAAAGACTTGCCTAAGATTCCACAGCCATGCAGGGTGAAGTCAGGATCCCGTTTGTGCTGCTCATGGGAAGTCTTCTGAAGAGGAAAAACTCAGGGAATTCAACTGCTGGTTGTCAGCACCATAGGTTGGCCTCTTCCCTGCCCTTCTTCCACTGGGCAGCACTTTCTGATCCCTTCACCACTGACCAATGAGTCTGGAACTCTGCCTGCTTTCACAACTCACTCTCAGTTAGTACGACTCATTCTCTTCACTTTCAGCTTCCAGAAAAGATCATTCTTTCAACTTCAAAGGTGCTGGTAACTTCAGCTTCTGCTGATAATGATAAGCTCTGGTGGTTTGTGTACAGGGCACAAAAGTCTAGATCTTAACTGAATATTCTCTGTGCAGAAATGTTAGTGTGTTCATTTACTTGTGATGGGATGGTCTTTTCCTCTTCTCTAGCCTGATCTCAACTTTATCCTCCTTCTAGGGCATGGTGCATGTTAAGCTTGGGTACCAGAAGGGGGATTCAGTAATATGGCTCAATGTGGAAGAAGAGACAGAAACTCTATTAACATCATAATAGTGACCATGTCATGACAAGATCAACACTGGCAATATAAACAGTCTATTTGCTGGGACCAAAAGCTGCCACCAGCACTACTACCACCACTACGCATTGTGGAGTAGAGCCAAATGGAATTTCATGGCTGACAAGCTGCTACAGACGCCAGGGAGAAGAAATCGGTCCCTGGGAAGAAGAGAAAATGGGAGTAGAAAGGTCAGGAATGAGAGGAAGAAGAGAAAGAAGGTAAAAAGAGAACAGTTAGGACTGGATATATGAAGTACCCCGCCCCCCCAAAGCCAGGTTTGAGGAATCTAAGAGCCCTGAAAATCTGAGTGTTTATAGAAGCTAACAACAAAAAGGAGCCACTCCAAAACCTGCTCCTACCATTGCTTCCATTTGACTTAAAGGATCATTTTGAGTATTCTGGACTCTCTGTGCTCAATTCCCAAGTATTAATTGTTTAATAATGGACTGGACAACCATCCTCTTCTGCAAGTGGTCTTATAGAACCAGTCATGCTACAAGTATTTACTGACCATAAACCTTGAACCAGGCACTGTAACAGGAATGTGAAGATGAATAATAATGCACAGGCACTCCTCTGGAAACACAGTCCCAGAAACTCTTTGAAGATAATGACCATGGACATTTAAATTTTTAAATGAATATATTACTATTCTCTCAGAAAATCTTCAATAAACATACCAAGATTCCATCAATTCAATGGCCATCCGTGGCTGCCTCAAACAAACCATAAATTGGAAACATAAACATGAACCTTAGAGCAAAACCTTTGAGAATCATGACCTCTGTTCTGAGCATTGAATAACAAATATTTAGAGAGCATTTTTCACATACTTCATCTCTTGCATATGTTGTATTCATAATGGTAGGAGTACCTATGAAGTAGTAGTGCTACTACTCTCTCCATTTCACATAAAAAGCAGAAGGTCAGAAAATTTAATAATCTTGAACTCTATTTGTTTTTTCTTTTCCCTGAAGAACCAAAACAACTCACTAGAGCAACACCCTCTTCGGAGAGAGCAACAGCAAACACTAACATATAATGAAATCTTTGTTTTGATCAGTTTAGACAGTCTTATAATGTTCTGGTGTGGCATTCAGTTACTGAATTTTAGACAATAGGCCATTCTAGCTGCCAATTAAAATCTGTGCACACTAAATACTTTGTTGCTTTAAACCAGAAACAAAATCTCAAATAAGGCACTAATAATATATGAGTAAACTTTGAGAATTTAATGTCACAATTGAATTCAGGTATTTCTTGAGAAAAAAATAAATGGAGAACAGAGAATATGAGACTTTATTGAATGTCATAATTGCTTATAATGTTTTAATTTCTTTGTATTCAAGTAAATAAAGTCCAGTAAAAACGTTATTTTTCTGGGATGAAAAGTATTTTTTTTTCTTTCCAAAAAAAACCCATAATGATTCCTATGGACATAACTTACTCATTGTTTAAGAATATTTTCTGGGGGGATCCCTGGGTGGCTCAGCAGTTTAGCGCCTGCCTTCAGCCCAGGGTGTGATCCTGGAGTCCCGGGATCGAGTCCCATGTCAGGCTCCCTGCATGGGGCCTGCTTCTCCCTCTGCCTGCGTCTCTGCCTCTCTGTGTGTGTGTCTCTCATGAATAAATAAATAAAACCTTAAAAAAAAAAGAATATTTTCTGTCAGAGATACTTGGGATACATTCCTAGAACTCTGATTTGAAGCACTCTAGTAATTCACATGAGTTCTTCTAAACTTGCTTTCAAAAAGCATAAAACCCTAAAAAAAAATCCCATAACTGCGTATAAAAGAGATGGCAGGGAAAAGGAAAAGAATAGTAGATGTGAAAAAGGGAGATAGAATAAAATGGGGAAGAGAAAAGAGAAGGCAGAAATAGCAAGGAGAAGAGAGAAAAGGAAAAAGGGGTGGGGGGAAGAAAGAGGGAAAAATGGAGACTCTTACTGTGGATCTCATCTAATCCTGATCTTTCTTATCCTCATGACACACACATACACACAACCACACACATACACCACAATACACAACACCACACATGCACAACCACATATACAACCACAACCATAAACACACAATCACAAAACCACACATACACATAACTGCAAGCGCCCACACACATACACAACCACACACACAACACCACACACATGCACAACCACAACCATATACACACAATCACACAACCAGACATATGCATAACTGCAAACTCACACACACATAACCACAACCACACACACACACAACACACACAACCACAATCATATAGACACAACCACAACCACACATACACATAACTGCAACCACACACACACACACACACACACACACACACACACCTCCTTTGACAGTTGTCTCAGCCCCACACATCTTGCACAGGATGTATAAACTGGCAACGTCTTGATGATCCGAGCTATTCCCTTCAAGAAGACAAAATTATAGCCATAAATACATCAGTTATTTAAAAATCATGTTAAAATTAACATTTAAAAGATTCACAGAAAGGAACCATTTTCAAAAATAATTCCATGAAAGTTTGATACTTACATTGCTTTCTACATTCAGTAATCTACATGTCTTTGTGGCTTTCTTCTTTAACAAATGTCCTTGCTGAGTGGATGGATGGATGATGCATGGTTAGAATGGGAATTCTAAATCATTAAGCAGCATAACTGCCAACAGAATTTCCTCCCAAAAATTCTGGGAGGGCTTTCTCCAGCACACCTGCCCACTAACCCTCGATCCTGCCCAGCATCACCTTGAGAATGTAGCTTGGATGCCAAAAGTTTATCTTTGGGGGATATTTTCCTGGTTCTCAAGGAAAACAGCATTAAATATTTTAGATTGGGGCTGTAACATACACACACATGCACATGCACGTACACATATGACAGTGTGCATGCACATACACACAGGCACACATGTGTACATACACCAGTCCCAGGCATACAGAAGCTATACCTATAACCCCTTGCTTACCAATGCATAAAGGGAAACTTTGAGATTTGGATTAAAGCTTCTGCCTCCTCAATAGAACCATATTATATTCCTGGATGAGCTGTCAAACATTCTGATAACACTATTTAAAATTCACAATTGGGCATATGTTTCAATTTAATCCGAAAAATAGGAAAGCCCATTCTGGCCAGTGATATGCTGCTTATCTGCGGCTTTCTCCTCAGCTGTCAATGTTTCTGAAATACCAGTGCTACAGGCAAAGCACCCTGATTAGGACATCAGACTGCCTTTGAGCCTATGCTGCCAGCTGCCAGCCTGCACTTGGCAACTGAAGGCCCCTTAGCTCTAACACATGGTTGGAGAGCCAATGAGGAAGTCCTGACAGATGTAAGAAACTGCTTTGGAGACCATGCTCCCAAAAAGTAGCCCAACCTATATGGAAATGGGAGCCAGTATTAAAGATGCCTTTTGTGAAGGGACGTGTTCAGGCACTCTCATGATTTGTAAATTCCCATTTTTCATCATAGATAGAAAAAAATATTACTTTATATTCTTAACAGTAGAAAGGTAACAAATTAGTAAAATTCTGTCATTTCTTTTCTCATTTCAATTTGTTTTACATACTGAATATGGGGATATGTTCATCCTGTGGAAGATTCAAACATACAAAATTACATATTTTAGAACATGAGTGATCCCATTCCATACTCCCTTGTAGGGTGCTCTTCCTATCATTTTTGCATGGGTTTACTTATGTATGTGAACACTTTCTTTACACAAAGGGGATAAGACCATACTACTTATGCTACAACTTACTACAACACCATCCTAAAGACCATGTCTAAACACAGCTCTACTTCCTTTTTTTTTTTTTAAGACTTAACTGTTTTGGAGCATTTTCAGGTTTACACCAAAATTTAGAGATAGTACACAGATTTCTCATATACCCTCCACTCCCACACATGCATAGCCTCTCCATTATCACTAGCACTCACCTGAATGTTGCATCTTTTACCAAGGATGAATTTACAATCACCCAAAGTCCACAGATTACTTAGTTCATTTCATGCTCCTTCAGGTTTTCAGAGATGACTATAAATTTAACTTCTTTTCTCATATTTCTTACATTTCATGAGACTTTGGGTAGGAGAGGAGATATATGCATATGATCCTTCCTGACTACCCTGATCTAATCTCTTGAAATTTGTAAAACAAAGACACCAAATCACTCATAATCCTCCACCTTTTACATAGCTTTTATCTTTTTTCATATACTCCCTTCCAGTCTTTGTCTGCATATATAGTTTCATATTGTTGTAATCAAAATGCACTTGAAATTTTGCATTCTTCTTTTCCACTTAATATGCCTTAGACATTTTTCTGTGTAATCTTCCTAATTACCACTTTAATGGCTACATAATTATAGGTTGAGGTGATCTAGTATCGTTTGCTTACCTACCCCCCAATTTTCCACTATTATAGACAAGTAGAAATAAACATTCTGAAACATATACTTTCTTTTCTTCTGATGGATTCTTTCCTTAGGATATGGAATCACAGGTGAGAAGAAAGGAATCATCTTAAGGTTTTAGTTCTATTGTGTCATATCACATTTCAAAAGGATTTTACCAATGTACTCTTTTCATTATAATTTTATCAGCACTGGACATTATCATTTTTTGCTTTACTAATAAGTATAAAAAATGACCTTGTTTTAATGATACTTTAGTTTTCTTGTCTTTAAGGAATAAACAAATTGAATACTTTCTTTTTTCTCTTCTATAAATTGTATTATATTTCATAAATCAAATGAGGTATTAATTTTATCCCTTATATTTGAATGAGTATTTTTTTTTAAAGATTGACTGATTGATTTGAGAGAGAGAACATGTGTGCACCTGATTGGTGGAGAGGAGCAGAGGGAGAAGGAGAAAATCCTAAGGACATTTCCCACTGAGTGAGGAGCCCCCTGATCTCACGACCCTGAGATCATGACTTGAGCTGAAATCAAGAGTTGGATGCTTGGGGGATCAGTGGTTGAGCATCTGCCTTCAGGCCAGAGCATGATCCTGGGATCCTGGGATCCTGGGATCAAGTCCCACATCAGGCTCCCTGCATGGGGCTTGCTTCTCTCTCTGCCTATGTCTCTGCTTCTCTCTCTGTGTCTCTCATGAAAAAATAAATAAAATCTTTCTTAAAAATTAAAAAAAAAAGATTTTGAAGACTAGTTTTGAGAAAAAAGAATGTAAGTTATCTTATTAATAATTTTTATACTGATTACATATATGATTTCAAATAAAATATATATTAAAATAACCTCCTCAGATTTGTTTTTACTTTTTCAAGTAATTAAAGTTGTGTATGTGGCTTGCATACATGGCTTGCATTATGTTTCTATTGGACGACACAGCTCTAACAGATACTTCTCTATCACAGCTCTAGATAAGAACAAGAGCTGAGTGAGCCAGGAGAACAATGGCAATTACTACAGCTCTCCTTTTTAAAGGAGAGAACACTTGCTTTACAGTTTAATGAGACTGAAAGGAAAGAAAAGTTTCACCATCCACTGCTGGCATCTTCTGTGTCACAACTACACTTGTACTCATCTTTGAGCAAGATCCTCAAATTGATTCACTGTTAAAAACTCCTTGGGGACCCAAAAGAAGGGCGAGGATACAATACTAGGACCAGCCCAACTTTCAGAACTATTCATTTCCAACCACTCCCCTTGATTAGTTTCTCAGAGAACAAACAGGCCTGGAATCTGCCTTCCTGCTCCCCCCCCAAATCCCCTTGCCTCCCCCCAACACACTTAAATTCCTCCCATTCTTCAAGGTATTTCTGTAGCTCCCTCTAATCACTTCACTCCTCACTGGCTGCCCCACATCACTGAGTTCCTGCACACACTTTTATCTGTAACACAATTTGGCAACTATGCTTTTTGTTAATAATTCCAGGTGACACCAGAATCCAAATGGGGCATTTTTATGCCTGTCATCACTCCAGGACTGGTTTTCCTGGTAATATTTTTAGAAGATATGGCTAATAGTGTCCGCTTCATCCTTTGGCCTAAATTATATAAAAATGTAAGGTAATAATAACTCCATAATAATAAATCCAATAATAACTCCATTATTCTCCCAAAGTATTTTCACACTAAAGATCTCATTTAAGCACAAACAGAATCCAGGTCTAATTTACCAATTTTATGCCTCTCTGTTTCACAATGTATAATAATCTAGGGACAAAGTGAGGGATACCAATCACTGGTACACACCACACAAAGTCTTGTCTCAAGCACAGAATTGTCTAAATGAAGCACTCCCTTTATAAAAGAGAGCTGTCATTATACAATTGCATTTTATGCCATTACTAACTTTTTACCACTTCGCATGGGAATGCGTATTTGTATGACAGTAAAAGTGATTAAATAACTAAGTGGACCTTGTAGCAAATGAGTTATTTCTTTGCTGCCATTATGTCTAATTCACCAAACATTATTCAGTCTGAAGGCTTTTTAGAATCCTAAGCAGCCAAGATCATTTTTCACCTCATCATCCCATTATCCATAATGAGAAAATACTTCTGAATGTGAAGATTACTCTTTCCAAAGATCTCTGGTGAACACTCCTATAGACAGTAGTGAAATCTATTAACTATATATTTTGCTCACAGCAGAAAGATGATAACGGATGCCTACATAATACTTGCAGCAACTTCCAAGAGTCAGATTCCTTCCAGATCAAAAGTGGGCCCTTGGAGATGATGTTACTGAGGTAATAATGGCTGACCACCTCACCACCTCTTATTGTGTGACATATTAATGGACTTCAGATTCACACCCATAGTGTTCTGGAAGAAGTCAAGTGGAGATCTAGCTCGAAATTTCCTAAGGAATATGAGTACATCCAACTAGACTTAGCTTGATTCCACAGCTTTAATAACATCTCCATGTGCTTTACTTCTACACAGGGCTTCCAAATCCATTTAATCAACAACAATCTGAAAGGTATTATTATCCCCATTTTTCAGATAGGGAAAAGGAGTTTCCGTGACAACCAGTGATTCGCACAAGATCACAGATGTGGTTAACAAGAGAGCCAGACCCCATGCCCACGGTTTCTGAATCAGATGCTGAGGGAAGAAAAGTTCAAGGAATAGCTGAAGAGAACAAAATTTCAACATCTGTTTGGCCAGTGGCAATTTTGTGACTTTGTGGAAGTCATCTCACCAAAATGGATTGGACCAGACAATCATTACAACTCTATACTACCTTAATATTCTAAAAGTTCTAGGGATCTAAATTTAATTCCTGATTTTACATTTGTTCACTCTAGTCCTTGCTCTAGACTCTTGACACTGTTTCCAAAGTTAGGTAGTTTGGGTCTCTGCTCCATTTTTTGCTGTGTCCAACAGGATCCCAATATCTCCATTTGCCCCAACACAGGCCAAAATGTTTAATACAGGCCAGAAAGTATATTCATATTTAAGATTTCTGAGTCTATGTGGGAAGAAGCAAAGGAGGCAGATTCGCCTGGGGATTCCCAGAACCCTGTGGTTAAAAGGTAAAGCCAAATTCATCCTTCCTTATTCAAAAAATGGATTTCAAATAGATTGAAAGTTGCTTCAATAATAATCCTTATTATTATAGATTTAATAAATTATACAGATTTCAAGAAATACTTGCAGGATGGGAGGCTCCTGTCCTCTTTTGGAAAATAAGCTCGGAAACATCACAATCATGCATCAGATGATGTAGGATGGGTATCGAAGTATATCCACTTGTGTTGAAAAGTGAATGTTTCGGTCAAGATAGATGTCTGTCCCTGGTTGATTTGAACATGATACATCTATTTTTTATAGAGTTAAAAATGCCTTTCTCTTCAGTTGTCCCTACAAAACTCTAACCAATAATTCATGGAATTGCTTGCCCCCCAAAGAGAGATGCTGTATCACCTTAAATATAAACTCATGAAAAATTTAGGTGGTAGATAAAAACCAATCACAACATTATCCTTTCTCTCTCTCCTTCCTGTCTCTCTCTCTCTCTCTCCAAGCTGAAGGGAAATTTTAGTAGCAAGTCTTGAATGCAGTATAAAAAAGAAACAAATTGCTTTATAGGTCTTAATTTACATCTGTTTGTCTTGTTGTCTTTTCTTCTGTAGCACTGGAAATGCAAGCAGAAGCCCAAATATGTTCAGGATTCAGAGTTGAGTTTAGACACCATTCCAGAACTGGAATTAGCATGAAAAAAAATTTAATTGTATCCATAAAAAGGAATGTAACCCAGAACTTGAGGGGAAAAAATTTTTTTTGAATAATCACTTGGTATGGTCCTATGCCTCTAAGCAAAACAGAATTCAATCTTCCTAAAAGAGATGAATATGCCTCATGTACCTAGGGATGGAAAATTGATCTTCCTATTGCTTAATAATGCAATGCCTAGAAAGGCAATATGCTTATAGAAAGCAAATAGGGCTTGCATTCCTAAAACACAGGTTCCAGGCTTGGCTACAACTTTTACTAACTGGCTGTATTGACTTAGTAAAGTCACTTAATCTCTCTGAGCCTCATTTTCTTCATCTTCATTACAGAATTTTCATTACAGATTTTTTTTTCTCATTAAACTTTTGTTTTAATGGGTCTCAAAATTCTGTGACAGATTTTTGGTCAAGTTGTTTCCATTAAAAAGTACTGATTTTAAAAACTAATAACTTAAAACTGCCACACACGCACAAAAAAAAACAAAAAACAACAACAACAAAAAAAACAAATGGTCCACAAAACATTCTCCTTTCCTTCTGAAGGTTTTACGATGCATTGTTATCATTAACCAGTCTTTTACTATTAAACTTAAATGGCCAATTGACACAAACAGTTCTGAGACCGTTCTTCCACCACTGATTAAGACTGGGGTGGCAGGTATTGGGGATAATATTCATTTAGCCTTCTGAGCTTTCTGGGCAGACTTGGTGACTTTGCCATCTCCAGCTGCCTTCTTGTCCACTGCTTTGATGACACCCACAGCAACCGTCTGTCTCATGTCACGAACAGCAAAACGGCCCAGAGGAGGATAGTCAGAGAAGCTCTCAACACACATAGGTTTGCCAGGAACCATATCAACAGTGGCAGCATCCCCAGATTTCAAGAACTTGAGACCATCTTCCAGCTTCTTTCCAGAACGACGATCTATCTTTTCCTTCAGCTCAGCAAACTTGCAAGCAATGTGAGCTGTGTGACAATCCAGCACAGGTGCATATCCAGCACTGATTTGGCCTGGATGGTTCAGGATAATCACCTGAGCTGTGAAGCCAGCTGCTTCCATTGGTGGGTTATTTTTGCTGTCACCAGCCACGTTGCCACGACGAACATCTTTGACAGATACGTTCTTGACATTGAAGCCCACATTGTCCCCAGGAAGAGCCTCACTCAAAGCTTCATGGTGCATTTCAACAGACTTTACTTCAGTTGTAACATTGACTGGAGCAAACGTGACCACCATTCCAGGCTTAAGAACACCAGTCTCCACTCGACCCACTGGGACAGTACCAATACCACCAATTTTGTAGACGTCTTGGAGAGGCAGACGCAAGGGCTTATCAGTTGGAGGAGTTGGTGGCAGAATGCAATCCAGGGCTTCAAGCAGTGTGGTTCCGCTGGCATTCCCATCTTTACGGGTGACTTTCCATCCCTTGAACCAAGGCATGTTAGCACTTGGCTCCAGCATGTTGTCACCATTCCAACCAGAAATTGGCACAAATGCTACTGTGTCAGGGTTGTAGCCAATTTTCTTAACGTAGGTGCTGACTTCCTTAACGATTTCCTCGTATCTCTTCTGGCTGTACGGTGGTTCAGTGGAATCCATTTTGTTAACACCAACAATTAGTTGTTTTACACCCAGTGTGTAAGCCAGAAGGGCATGCTCACGGGTCTGCCCATTCTTGGAGATACCTGCTTCAAATTCACCAATACCAGCAGCAACAATCAGGACAGCACAGTCAGCCTGAGATGTGCCTGTAATCATGTTTTTGATAAAGTCTCTGTGTTCTGGGGCATCAATGATGGTCACATAATACTTGCTGGTCTTGAATTTCCACAGGGAGATATCAATGGTGATACCACGTTCACGTTCAGCTTTCAGTTTATCCAAGACCCAGGCATACTTGAAGGAGCCTTTTCCCACCTCAGCAGCCTCCTCAAATTTTTCGATAGTTCTTTTGTCGATCCCACCACATTTGTAGATCAGATGGCCAGTAGTGGTAGACTTGCCCGAATCTACGTGACGACGATGTTGATGTGAGTCTTCTCCTTTCCCATTTTGGTTTAGGTTTAGCGGTGGTTTTCATGACACCTGTGTTCTGGTGGCAAACCCATTGTGAAAAAGTCATTACAGATTTTTACTGTAATCTTCATTACAGTAAAAACAATGGCTTTCAAAAAGCCCTAATGAATTAATAAAGGTAGGCATTGAGCACCAATAGCTGATAAATAACACACACACACAAAAGAAATACTCAGATTATGAATTTACAAGGAAAAATAAACCTGATTCTGATGAAGCCTCAAGATCTAACTACCAATTTACAGGAAAAACAGTAGACAAGAGGACCATATTAAGCCATACTGCAGGAATGCAATCAGTAAAATTCAGACTATAGGAAACATTATAAGATAGACAACCCAGTGTCTTTGACAATAGAAAAAAATAGCAAGGAAAAACAAAAAGACAGAAAAAGAGGAAGAAAATATACAACAAAAAAGACTTATGGAACATACACAAATCTGATTTGGATTCTGACTCAAACAATTGTGAGAAAAAAACTTGTGGCACCTCTAGCTTTCACTCAGGGATAGAGAGCTACATAGAACATCATTCTCATCATACTTAAAACAACAACAACCAAAATATATATATATAAAAAGCCAGACAACTACATTAATGATTTTTTTTCAAATCCATTGGAAAATGAGGTCTCAGGGCAACCAGCTGGTCTAAAACACAAGGAGGGACAGATGCCTGTAAGGAGAAAAGAGATGTGGCCATTCGTGTACCTGGGGTAAATGCCACTGGATGGACATCTGTGAGAGAATTCAGTGAGAATAGTTAATATAATATTGGCAAATCAAATCAAACATTATATAAAAGAATAGTACCTCATAACCAAGGAGGGGTTTATCCCAGGAATACTGATTTGAAAATCAATCAACATGATTCACAATGGTAAAGGAAAAAAAGAAGAAGAAACATCATGTTTAATGGCAAAAAAACTGAATGCCCTCCCAATGAGTTCAAGAGAGGAGTATCCTCTCTCACCACTTATTCAACACCAACTGGATGCATCATGCTGGGCACATTCCAACCAACTCAATAAAACAACAAAAGAAAACCAAGGCTTACAAATTGGAGAAGAAGAAAGAAAACGGTCTCCATTCATATATGACATGATTGTCTATATAAAAAAAATAATAAATTATACACCAAAAATACCTCCTAGAACCAGTATAGGAGTTTGGCACCTTTGCAGGATACAAAGTTGATTCTACATATTGGCAATGATAAATTAGATTTCAAATTTTTTTTAAAAATACCACTTATTGTAATAGCACTCCAAAAATGAAATTTAGTTTCATATATGTCATATATGTGAAATATCTGCATGGTGAAACATATGAAACACTAAAGAAAAAAAACAAAGAAGATCCAAATAATCACATTCATAGATTGGAAGACATAGTATTATTAAATTGCCAATCCTTCCCAATATGATCTATAGATTTAACAGAAAATCACTGGTATACAGTAACTCTCTATACTGCTTTTTAAATTCTTCTGTAAGTCTAAAATTATTGCAAAATAAAAAGCTTTTGAAATTTATAATTAAGGAATCACTATTAATTGGTTTTTAGATGAGATGAAGGTATTGGGGTTATGTTTTGAAAACTCCCCACCTAAGAGACATAGATTTAAATTGTAAATAATTGGAAATTCTCTAAATGGCAGCCATCACAGAATTACTTGTTTCAGACAAGAATCATGGATGCTAAAATTAGTGAGTGAAAGTATTATGAGAAACAAGACACTTGAAGGGTGCCTGGGTGGCTCAGCAGTTAAGCGTCTGCCTTTGGCTCAGGGTGTGATCCTGGAGTCCCTGGATTAAGTCCCACATCAGGCTCCCTGCATGGAGCCTGCTTCTCCCTCTGCCTGTGTCTTTGCCTCTCTCTGTGTGTCTCTCATGAGACACAAATAAATAAAATATTAAAAAAAAAAAAGAAACAAGACACTTGAATTGGCTCAAATATCTCCCCCACAAGATACTTATTAAACACAAAGAGGATGATAGTAACTTTTCAGCTAAGTAACCTGGCAAACATTATCTTAAACAAGTACCTCCTGATACGATGTACAGAGAAGGACACAGTACCATTGCTAAGGACTCCTGCCAAAAATGCATAACCTGAATCTTAATCATGCAAGAGCATTTATTGCATAAAACTGTACTAAAGGACAGTCTACAAAATGACTGGCCTGTACTCTTTAAAATGTGGAAATCATGAAACACGGAGACAGACTGGAAGGAGA
This sequence comes from Canis lupus dingo, assembly GCF_003254725.2. Taxonomy (NCBI): domain Eukaryota; kingdom Metazoa; phylum Chordata; class Mammalia; order Carnivora; family Canidae; genus Canis; species Canis lupus. Next base: position 69,997,119 of record NC_064247.1, read on the forward strand.
CAAATGATATGGGATTCAAAAGCAACATGTGATCCTGGGTCAGATCCTGGATCTGAAAGAAAAATTGTCTTTGCTGTGAAGGACATTAATGGGGCAGCTGTCAACATTTAAATAAGCTTTTATTTTTTTTTTAAGAGTTTATTTATTTATTCATGAGAGACACAGAGAGAGAGAGAGGCAGAGACATAGGCAGAGAGAGAAGCAGGCTCCCAGTAGGGAGCCTGATGGGAACTCAATTCCAGGACCCCAGGGTCACAACCTGAGCCAAAGGCAGACGCTCAACCACTGAGCCACCCAGTCACCCCTTAAATAAGCTTTTAGATTGGCTAACAGTGTTGTGTTATTTTAATTTCTTGATTTTGATCACTGTATAAGGGTGCTGTTTTTCAAGTATCACACAATGAGGTGTTGGGGGAGTTTACTTTCAAACAATTCAAAAAGAAAATTATATATACATACATAATATATAAACACACATAGTGAAATATTAGAGAATATTTATTGTATTTATAGAGTATATTATGTATTTAAAATGTTTTATTTATATATTTATTAATATATACAGAAAAAATGATCAAGCAAATATGTTAAAATGTTATCTTGTGAATACACAGGAATTTTTTACACTATTTCTGTAACTTTTCTAAAAGTCTGAAATTATCCAAAATAAAAAGTTTTTAAAATTAACAAGAGATAATAATAACATCTTGAGTCCATGGCCTCCTCTATTTCCAAAGAGCTTCTGTCTATCCCAGAAGAAAACTGACTCTGTCTTTCATCCATTAGACCATCCCAGCCATCTGACTTAAAACAACACGAATTAGATTTGATGGCCACTGCACAGACTAGACTTTGCTAGCTCATGCACCTCGCTCTACTTTCTCTGCAACCATGTCTGACAAACCTGATATGCCTAAGATAGAGAAATTCAATAAATCAAAATTGAAGAAGACAGAAATGCAAGACACAAATCCACTGCCTTCAAAAGAAACAACTGAACAGGAGAAGCAAGCCAGTGAATCGTGATGAGGCATGTGCCACCCATATGCACTATATATTCCACAAGCATTGACTTCTTGTTTTGCTTCTCTCAGTATGTATTCCTCCTCCTAGCTGTTTAACTTTATAAGATGCAAAGAGGTTAGATCAAGTGTAAATGACTGTGCTGCCCCTCTTCACATCAAAGAACTACTGACAACCACAGCTTGTGCCTCTCCCATCTGCCTGTCTGGCTGGCAGGGAAGGAAAAGTTCCTGCATACTGGTGAAAGAAGGAGCTAGGTGGGACAACAGTGAGCAAAACCCAAGCAAAAACCAAGCTGGCCTAAGGTGCCCTGAAAGCTGTAAAATGTGGTTTAACCAGAGTGCCACATTTTTGTTCAAATGATTTTACTGGAAAATCATTTTTCATTTGCAAATTAAAAGTTTTAAAACCAAAATAATAATAATAAAAAAACCCCCGCAAACTTACTATCTTATAGATCGGCAGATCAGAAGTCCAAAATGACTCTTTGTGGGATACAGTCAAGGTTTCAGCAGAGCTTGAACCTTCTTTCCTGGAGGCTCTAGGGGAGAATCGGCTTCCTTGCCTATTCCAGCTTCTAGAGGCTGCCTGCATTCCTTGGTTCATAGCCCCTACCTCCATCTTCAAAACCAGCAGCATAGCATCTTCAGATCTTTGCTGACTTCCTCTTCTGCCTTCCTCTACTTTAAAGGACCTTTTGACTTCAGATGAGACCCACCAGGATAATCCAGAATAATCTCTGTCTCTTAAAGTCAGCTGATTAACAACGTTAATTTCATCTGCAACCTAAATTCTTCCTTGCTATGTAATGAAATATATTTACAGGTTGTAGGAATGAGGACGTGAACTTCTTTGAGTGGCCATTAATGTGCCTATCACAGCTACCCTCTGCCTGGAATGCCTGGAAAATGTGCCCTATCCCCCAAACCCTTCTGGCTAACCAGATCCCTAAATCATAATTCTTTCAGAAACGTGTCCTTAGCTAGTTGGAAATGTTATAGTGATTGCTCCAGATCTAATTTCCTTAACACTCCCATCCTCAATAAACTTAACGATGTTACTTATCTGGTAAGTTTTTGTTTGTTTGTTTGTTTGTCTGCTTGCTGGCTTATTGTACAGCCTTCCTTTCTTTAGCTGTTATTATCATTGTCTGATTGAGTCTATAAATTGTAAGGCTGATGCACACAAGCAAAATAAATGTCACTGATAAGAAACACTTTCTAATGCCCACCTTAAATTGCCTTTGCTGAAATGTAATCATTTATTCCTAACCTCACTTTGGAAGCAACAGAAAAGCAACTAGTCAATATCCACCATAAAAACCTTTTAGATTTAGAGTCCTTCTAATGCCAGACAAACAAACAAACAAACAAACAAACATAATATGTCAACCAACCAGCCAATCTAGGACAAAGGCCAGTCAAGTTGGTTTTTGGAGTTATGGAGTGATATAGTCAAGCCCCAAGATACATAGCCATCCACAAACATGACCTATATGATATCTTCCACTTTTCCTTCTTAGCCAACATACCCTTATTCCATCCTTGCCTATTTCCTCAAGTTCTCATCGTTTAGGCTGCCTTCCCTTAGTTCTGATTCCTTCCTGACTTCTTTATGTAAGTTGAACTTGGACCTGAGCTTGTTTCTTCTTCAAATGACAAAATCTTGTTCATCTTTCAAGATTCTTCTCACATGATCCCTTTCCCCACCAAGAACAATTAGCCATCTCTTCTCTGTGTTCCCACTGGATATGCCAGGGATTCATGACTCTAATATAACAGTTAACTTGTGGAAATTGAAGTTCCTTCTACATCACCGTCAGCTTTGAACTCAACTCTGGTTACTGGACTGCGAATACCAAGGAGGCGGCTATTGTGAGTCACATTTGTTGTTTTTTCAATAAGTCAGTCCTCCAAAATTTCTCCCTACCTCTTTGTTTATTTCTTCTATTTTCAGATCAATTCCCCTTTGCCTGGAAGAATTCTGACTCAGTGTTGGAATCCTTCAACACTTGGTCTTTGGTCCTGTTCTCTCAGTATGTATTCCTCTCCTAGTAATTTTAGCCATTTCCTCAGTTTCAATGGCTATTTTTATGCAAATCACTCCCTCAGGTACATCCCACCCAGAACTCTCCTCTGAGTTAAGTTTATGCCATCCATTGTCTTCTGAAGATCTTAAGGAAACCTCAAACACTTGTTCTGAACAAAACTCAGGAACTTTTTCCCTGGGTATGAGAACTTTTGGTCACCTTCTCAGCACCCATTTCCTCCTTCCTACAGCAGCAACATCCTGATTTCCTTCAAGGACTTCACCTCTCCTACCCTTGGCCAATCTAGTCTCCACAAGAATGACCTCATCCTCATCCACAACCAGGGGTAGGCAGTGATTAACCTAACCCAATCCACATATCCCATCCCCCTAAGCAGGGTGTCTCTTAGCCTATGGGCACGTAATCCAATCAGAGCAAAGGAGTCACAGTGATGCTTTAGCTGGGATCCTAGAGAGAAAAGCCCACTGTACTTGGGCTTTTCCTGTACTTGGTCATCTGAGAATGTGGTCATCTTGCTACCCCAAGCAGCCAAAGAGAAGCTGAGCTGAGACTTAGATCCTTGTCATAGTTTGGCCCCTAAATAAGTCATGCCTAAAGCTAGTTTACCCCCCCCCCCCTTTTTTAATCTCATTTCTGTTAGTCAACTAATTCTCCTTTAGTTTAAGCCAGTTTGTATTAGTTTAATGAAGAACCTTAACTGATACTCTCTCCCTACACCTGACCATCCAGAGTCCCCCAACTCAGTGAATAGCATCATCATCCATTCAGTTAAGAAAGTCAGACACCTAGGAGTCATTTCAAATATCTCCTTGTCCCTCACTTGCTGTAGCCAATCTGTCACCAAGTCCTGTCAATTAGAGGTCCTAAATATTTTTCAAATCTATTTATCCCCATCTTTATTGCCGCAACTATGTTTTGCCTAGACTACAACAGCCCATGAACTGCTCTACCCTCACTTACCTTCCTTCCTCCAATCCATCTTCTACACTGCAGCCAAAATGATCTCTTTGAAGTGCAGAAGTGCTAATTCACCACCCTGTTTAAAACAACAATTTTCCATTGCTTTTAAGACAAAGACAACATTCCAAGCTCCTTCACATGGTTTCTCTACCTGGCTTCCCCCAAAAACAGCAGAATACAAAAGCCTGCCTGTGTTGTTTTATTTGGGAATTGACCCCAAGAAATAGGAGTCATGGATTAGGGAAAATGAGTGAAACAGAGAGGGAGGAAATAAATGAGCAAGTTGACCACCACTGGGAGCAACTGTGATCAATCCAATGGGAACTTCTGAGGGACTCTGGGGAGTGTATTTCAGAACTGTTTACCAGAGACAAAGGGGAGAAGCATTCACTAATCAACTTTCATCCACCAGTGGTTGGGGGTTGCCTGTAGGCGCTAACTACTGGACACTTATGAGCTGCTCACATGTGATTACCAGTGGTCTCTTTATAAGGACCCCAGGCACAGTTGGAATGAGGTCAGCATAAAAGTGGTGGGAGTTGGTATGGCACTGTCCACCATAGCCTTCACTGAAATAGAGGCCATGAGATAATATAGTACAAGTGTCTGATACCATGCATAGTCTGGCCTCTATCTCCTCTTCCAGCTTCCTCTTGACCTCTTTTATTTTATTCCAACCATGCTAGTCTTATAGCTTCTGGACTCCATGTGTTCCCACCCACCACAGGGCCTTTGAACATGTTATTTCCTCTGCCTGAAATGCTCTTTCCTTCCTTTTTGTCTAGTTCTATTATTCATCAGAACTCAACTCAAGCATCACTTTCCCTGATAAGCCTTCCCTGATTGTTAACGCTACCATAATGAGCACTCCCAGCATCATGTGCTTCTCCTTTGAGGCACATATGAAAATTTCAGTTGTCTACCTATGTGATCATTTTAGATTGTCTGACTCCCCCTGGACTATCCACAACATTAGGAAAACTATAGAATCCCCAGCATTAGTCTGGTATTTGGTACATGTCAGGCACTCAATAAATCATAATTAAAAAGATAAACAGATTTCTCTTTTTATTCCCACTAGTATCTGGAACAAATAGGTGCTCAAATATTTTTAACATAGCTAAATTATTAATGGAGCTAATGTTTTCAGAAGTGTTACTTTCTGATGGAATTTATTTAACTTTCACCAAATTGTATTCTATCTCTTAAAACTGCTATAGTGAGACTCTTCGGTGGGAAGCCAGACATTGTTTTTTTAAGACAAATATATTTTTTAAATGTGTGATACCTATAAACAGCAACTGGATTCCCCCAGAAAGAACAGCTGAGAAAGAGAGAAAGAGAAATCATCCGTGTAGATAAGAAAGCTTCACTGTGGACCAAGACAGGAATGCTACCTAAAACAAATGGGTATAGGTTATTGACCACAAGAAGAATAAAATTCATTGGTATGTGAAAACAAACTCCCAGAATCACTCTGAGCTCTCCCTTTTAGCCAGCACCATCAATTATGATTATTAAGTGCCTGCTTAGCTGCTGTGCAGTAGAAGAGGCACAGAGGTTTGGTAGCTAGGCAACGGTCTGGAAACTCAAAGGGTAGGAGTTGTGATGCTGGCTCCTCCATAAAAGTGATAAGTGGCCTTGGGTAAACTCCCCTGCCTTGTTTTCTTCATCTGAAAAACAGCATCACCAGTCTGTCTTTCTGCATTGAGGGAAACAAAAACAGAGTGAATGAAACACTGCAATTGTAGGAAAGTGAGTTTATAGGGCCTGGGGAGTGAAGAACGCATCAGGAGACCAACTTTTCAACTGAATTCACCACTTTATTACTAATGGGTTGAGCCTAAATAGTCTGTGCCTCAGTCTATCCATCTGGAATGATTTATAGATAATGGTCAAGTTCTGATAGAAAACACAAATTAAAATGTGGGTCTTCCTTTCTGTAAGACCTCTCCCCCAGAGTCCTCATACTTTCTCAGCTACCCCTAAACTAAGTACGTCAAAGGCAAATGTCATATCTACCTGAGTCACTAACAAGCTCCAGCACCTAGCCCAGTGTCTGGTGCACTGAATGAGCTCATTGATTATTTAAATTATACCACCTATTTAAATGGGGATAGGAGTTTATATAACCTTAAGTGAATCATTACTAGTCTTGAAGAAAAGAAAGTCCACTGAACAACTTTAAAGGAAATGGCCTAAAGATAAGTCCATGCCAGGTCATGAACAGCCATGAAAGAGATTACATTTTGACTAATTCTTTTTCATTATTTTTACTATTATTTAGAACAGTCCCAAATAATATAGTTATAGCCCAACAGCATTCCTCTCCCCAAATATAACTGTCATTTCTGTAGAGTAAGTTTTAAAAATGTTTATATATTATCAAAATTAAGTTTCAAAATGAGCTACAGTATCTGGAAAAAGAGGATAATAATATTTCACAGAAACTAATTGGAAACTTGTTTTGAAATAAAGTAGTTATTATTTCCATCATGGAGAGATGAAAGTACGGAGATTTCCTTTTATCTCACCCAGGCTAGTATCTTACATTATTTATTCAAGCTAAAATTAAAACCTGGCCAAATCCTACTGAGGCATTGCATATCAGTTAGAGATTATTCTTCTGGAAATGAACTTTTGTTCACAAATTTCATTATGCAGTTACAAATGACTATTATTAAAATGTAACATATAAAACTAAATTGTCTTTTTTTTTTTTTCCTGGCTATGCACAAGGTCCACTTTCCTATGCAGTATTATTCTTTTCTTCTGGACTTGGCAACATGCTGTACCTCTGCCCATTGCCTCAGCATCCAGAAAAATCTTACAATACCCATTCCATTCACATGAGCCCCCCTTAATGCTACTTTTTATTGTTCCATCCCTTACAAGGAACAGACACCAAGGAACATTCTCTACCTCGTGACCTTGCTAAGGCCCAGTTTCATTTTTTCTTCAGGCAAAGCGATTACCTACAAAAACATATCTGGAATGTGGTGTCAACCTACTTGCAGGTTTCTGAATGCCTAATCCTTTCTTGACCATCCCCCAGGCCCTGTCACATCTTACTCATTTTGCTTAGAATGTTCTTCCTTGATTGTCCAACTCTGACTTGTCCTTCAGGTCTCAGCTTAGAAGGAACTTTCTCCATAAAGATTTCTCTGATCTATGTCCAAGCTCCTAGGTCAGGTACAGCCTCTGTGTTGCCATGACACCCTGCACCATGTAGCACTTGCAACTTTTTTTTAGTTGGTTCTACCTCACCCTGGATTGTAAGCCCCACGTGAGCAAGAGTAGGTCCTACTGGCTCACCATTCATTCACCAGTGCCCAATACTATGATAGGCAGATAGCAGTTAATCAATAAGTATTTCATGAATTTTGGATTTAGATCCCATTCTGGTATTTGGCCCCTAGTAAAACCAATCTTCTATCTGAATCTCAAAGAATCCTCACTATCTTCAAGCTTTCCCAGCATTAACTTTGTGGTTCACCAGAGTTCCCCTTGGTTCTTTACCATGAGAACTCTAATTTCTCTTCTGTTCATTTCTTTTTACTCCTGGAAGGTCGTGTCTAGCACACCCAGGGTCTTCTCTTCTGGTCAATCTGTTTCAATCATGCTCATTTAAAAATTTCAGTTTTTAAACCTGGTCCAACCTTTTCAGTTCTCAACACCCTATATCCTATCTACTGCACATCCAGGCCACACTTTACTTTCTTTCTACCTCTAGTCAACTCCTTAGCTCTCTCTAGCTCAACAAGAATAAAATTTAGTATGCATTTGTTAAGGGAGCAGGAAGACTAAAAATGAATCTAGGCACTGCATGGATTGTTGTACAAGACAACCATTTTAAGAAAAATTCTAACCTCAGTTTCTTGTACATCTACACTACCTGTGCTCTTGATCTTGCTCAAATTTTCCCTTTGTCCCAGGACAGTAACACGCTGCTACTTCCTTTCTTAATAATAGGAGGCCCAACCCAATCCTGAGAGTCCTTTTCCAATCAATTCAAACTAGCTTTTCCCTCTGCATCATTGCTGTCAATAGCTCCTTTTTTCTTCATAGGTTTCTAGATTTATTGTTTATTTGTTTGACTCTGATGAAAGATATAAATAAGGGTAGATTTTCCCAGGGAGAAGTCAACTAGGTCATTTTTGTAGTTTGCCTAAAGACTATCTTGGTTCACATCTTTGTTCCAAGTAAAAAGTGAAGCTAATGAATATTGCTTACCTTCACTCTTCTTGTTTGTATTGTTTGACATATGAGAGAATCAATAAATAATATCCCTCTCACCCCTTTTTATGTTAAGAATCTACTGAGAAACAAGACACAGGAGACAAACAGAAATCAAAGCATCGGCTTTATTATTATTACTCATAAAACTCATCAGAAAATTTGCCTTGACGTCTGAGCACAAATAGACTTGCTAAACTGCTTCTCAATTGGACAAATTTATGCACCAATCACAGTCATCACTACACTGCTGTAGGACCTCCCCCAACCAGGCAGTGGCTACTTCTCTAAGTTTCCAACATGTATCAGTATCCTGTAGAAAGGAAAGTCCAAGATTTAAGTTTGTTTAGTTCTTTCTCCAGTCAGAGAAGGCCAAGAATGTAATGGCTGCTATGCCAAAGGAAATCTGTTATAAAAACATAAAGGCAGGGGGATGAAGAATCCTTCCATATAGCAACCAGTCAAATTTTTAATGGTCCTGTCAAAGATTCCAATGGTCCTAATATGGCCCACAGATCTGATAGGCTCAAGGTTCCCTTGGTGATTGCAAATTTATCTTTTCATACTGCTATGAAACAATATTTTACGATTCCCATGAGGGAATTATGGATTTGTTTGGCCTCATCTGGGATAAGTTTCCCTTTATTGTTCAAACTCAGCTAGAAGGCTCGGAAATGGGTATACAGGTCACTTGGATTATCTGATTAAGAAGAAAATCCTAAAAAAAAAAAAAGAAGAAGAAGAAGAAAATCTTTTTTTATTTCAAACCAGACTCTAATGAAAGTCTTTAATTACTTTTTAAAATTTTTTTAAAATTTATTTATTCATGAGAGAGAGAGAGACAGAGACACAGGAGGAGGGAGAAGCAGGCTTCATGCTGGGAGCCCAACGCAGGACTCGATCCCAGGACTTCAGGATCGTGCCCTGGGCCAAAGGCAGGCACTAAACCGCTGAGCCACCCAGGGATCCCCCAATGAAAGTCTTTATAAAATGCATCCATTCACTTTGCTCCTGCCATGAATACACTAAATGTAATTTAATTTTTTTGTTGATTTATGGTCTTTGAGATTCTCACATCTCATTGTTTATATCAAGTCTCACTATTTGACACTGGATACATATAAATACAAGATATAAAAAAATTAGATTGAATGTGCCCTAACCACAGGACAAACTATGGCTCAGCAGGAAACTCTCTGATGAGGTCAGAATTTTTAAAATATATTTGACAGATTATAGGAATATATTAGAAATGATGATGGTGGTGGTGGTAATAAGTACTTACTATGTTCCAGACACTATTCTAAGCCCTTTACGTATATTAAGTTGTTTAGGGATCCCTGGGTGGCGCAGCGGGATCCCTGGGTGGCGCAGCGGTTTGGCGCCTGCCTTTGGCCCAGGGCGCGATCCTGGAGACCCGGGATCGAATCCCACGTCAGGCTCCTGGTGCATGGAGCCTGCTTCTCCCTCTGCCTATGTCTCTGCCTCTCTCTCTCTCTCTCTCTCTCTCTGTGACTATCATAAATAAATAAAACTTAAAAAAAAAAAAAAATAGAAGTTGTTTACTCTTGGGGCACCTAGTGGTTCAGTTTGCTAAGTATCTGACTCTTGATTTCAGCTCAGGTGATGATCTCAGGGTAATGAGAGTAAGCCCAGATTCAGGCTCCACACTCAGTGCAGAGTCTGCTTGTCCCTCTCTCTCCTCACATACTCTCTCACTCTCTCTCCTCAAATAAATTAATTAAATGGTTTTTTTTAAAAAAGAAAAACATAAATTGTTTACTCTCAAATTCTACAAGGTAAACATTATATCCATTTTATAGATAAACAACTCATATTCAGACAGGTAAACTGACCTGCCCATGGTCTTACTGCTAGAGTACATGGAACAGCCAGGATTTGCCCTTGGTTGTGTGGTTCCAGAGCCCTCACTCCTAACTGCATACTAAAACAAGATAAAATGTGCATAGGAGTATTGAACTGAAAGAACACAACAGGAGGGTTAATCCCTCAACGTGCCATTGTGAAATATGCTTATATGAAATATGCTTAAGCCTTTCATCCACAAACTCAGAAACACACACACCCCTTATCAGCTACCATCAAAGTAAAAAAGATGAACCTAAAAAACACACTTCACTGCTTGGGGCAGATGATAAAACATTAACAAACAACAAAGAGAAAGTCATATATCACAGCTTCTGTTGTATTTCCATCTTCTGTATCAAGGAGAATGATCTTTAGATTCAGGAGGGCTGAATAAATGTAGTTTAGAAGAAACTGAAGTATGAGATAAGTAAGGTGATAGCAGGAGACCGTCTTACTGTTTTAAATGAGTTTGAGTCTCCAGGCCTGAACAAATTACATCCCAGAGTATGTAGAGACTTTGCAGATGTAATCTAAGAGTCACTGTCAGTAATCTTTAAGGAATCAGAGAGAATAGAAAAGGTACTGGGGTAATAGAGCCAGAAAAATAGTATTCCAATTTCTCAACATGTGGGGAAAATGTGTATCCCATGATTTATAGATATGCAAGCTTGATTTTGAAACATGGTAATATTCTAAAATGATGAGATAGATGATTTGTGAGTCCCCAGAAAAGGAAGTGGTGATCACTAGGAACCAGGGCAGATTCATTGGGGGAAACATAAAGATCCTACATGCCTCTTTTTTATGGGTCTAAGGACAAGTGACAGTAGGGTGCCATGCCCATAGGTAGGGATGTGAGAGCAACTTGGCTGAGGTTCCTATCACCCTGTGCCATCACTAGGGTTGATGGAGAGGATTGGGCTGGCTGATGTGTTCCCTTTGCTTTTTATTTATTTATTTATTTATTTATTTATTTATTTATTTATTTATTTATTTATTTATGATAGTCACACACACACACAGAGAGAGAGAGAGAGAGAGAGGCAGAGACATAGGCAGAGGGAGAAGCAGGCTCCATGCACCAGGAGCCTGACGTGGGATTCGATCCCGGGTCTCCAGGATCATGCCCTGGGCCAGAGGCAGGCGCTAAACCGCTGCACCACCCAGGGATCCCCCCTTTGCTTTATACTCCATGAAGCCACACATTTATTCAAAGAGAAACACCAGAGGGAGAAAAGCCTTCATATGGACAAGGAGATACAAATTTCTGTGCCTCCTTGCACCCCAATGTCTAGAGCAACAATGTCCACAATAGCCAAACTATGGAAAGAACCCAGATGTCCATCGACAGATGAATGAATAAAGAAGATGTGAGATACACACACACACACACACACACACACACACACGGTATTACTCAGCCGTCCAAAAAAAATGAAATCTTGCCATTTGCAATGATGTGGATGGAACTAGAGGGTATTATGCTAAGCAAAATAAGTCAATCAGAGAAAAACAACTATATGATTTCACTCATATGTTGAATTTAAAGAATAAAATAGAGGAGCATAGGGCAAGGGAGGGAAAAATAAAAGAAGACGAAATCAGAGAGGGAGACAAACCATAAGACTCAAACAAACTGAGGTTGCTGGAGGGGAATGGGGAGACAGGGTAACTGTAATGGACATCAAGGAGGTCACGTGGTGTAATGAACACTGGATGTTATATAAGACTGACAAATTACTGAACTCTACCTCTGAAACTAACAATACACTATATGTCAATTAATTCAATTTAAGTTTAAAAAAATAGTAAAACAAACAAATTCTGTGCCTCCCCAAAGCCCAAACAAGCTCACATCCATCTGCGGTTTATACTAATTAGGGCAAGCATATTTAGAAAATCTCTTAATTTTCTTGGAATCTGATGGATAAGACAGTATTTTTAAGGAAATAAATTCCTGGTTGACCACTCATACCAAAAATGCTTGAATTTATGAATCAATACCCTTCTGACTAGAACCCTTCCTTTCATGCATAGCTCACTTCCTCCTTCCATTAGGACTCTCCCCAGTGTTGCTTCCTTAGAGAAGTTTTCTCCAACCTATCTGATAGAAGACAGCATTTGCCCCCTATCATACTCTGGGTATCTTGTTTTATCCTTCTACATAATTCTTGTCATTATCTGATATCATACTACATACTCGAGCTCTTCCCATTATCTAATGTTGTATTATTATATATGCTATGATACATACGTGTGTCTGTCTCTGTATGTATGACTTGCAGAGCCAACAAATTCTATGTGAATGATGTCCTTACATTGTGTGGTAGCCTTGTCCTTTTGAATGTCAGCTCCGTGAGGGTGTGGTGAAGCTTGTCCTGGGAGAGGACTGACTCAGGGGATTGAGGGAGGCTGGATACAGTAGCCCTCTGTGTAACTGAAGAACCATCACAATGAAACAAGACAACAGTCACTGTTGTTCCTGATGTGTGAAGCGATAGGATATAGGTTTGGCTAGAGATGCAAAGCATACTCATAATTAGATAGATGCCTTCTGACCTTTGAACTCCCAATCTACTAGAGGAGATGTTCAAGGAGAGGCTACAAGACATCCTGGTCCAGATACTTTACTATTTGCCCAAAGGGGTGAGAAAATAGGTTGATTTATGGATTGCTTTTCATTCTATGTAGAATGACCTTATTTTCTGAACCCCAAACCAAGATCTGTGATCCTATAAAAAGATTCCTGTGTTGCTATTAGGTTTGAAAGACCATCTTGTAGCTATAGTGCTATTAGTCACCAAAATATTGAGTTTCTGGGAGATATCAATTATTAAAATAATGGAAAAATATTTGAAATTGGCACTTTCCTGAGAAACGGAAGATGTAAAATCACTCTAGGATAGGCATTTTTCTCTCTTTGAGTACTCCTATTTTAACCAAATAGAACTCCAAGAGTTCTATTCTTGGAGTTCACTCATTTTTTTTTTCTAGCACAGTTGTTTGGTTTTTATTTTTGTTTTTTTTTTAAAGATTTTTAATTTTCTAAAGTAATCTCTACACCCAGCACCAATCTCACAACCCCGAGATCAAGAGTTGCGTGTTTTACTGACTGAGCCAGCAAGTCTCCCACAGTTTTCTGAACCATGCTGTCTTCCACAGAAAAACTGAGTACCAAAATATAACGACCCTATTTTAGTTTGTTCAGATTTAGAAAATCAAGAAGCCCTTGGAAAAGCTTCTGGGAGCACAGTAAAATTCCAGGCCCTCCTACAGAAGCTATGCAACCCTTCCCTCACAATGTCACTTCTACCTTTGTGGGGAAACTGCAGCCTATGCTGCTAATCAAGATCCCAAACTATCCTAGTTCCTACAGCCTAGACCATAGTGGCTCCCCATCAATTCCCCATTTGGGGATTCTTTTTTTTTTTTTTAAGATTTTATTTATTTATTCATGAGAGACAGAGAGAGAGAGAGACAGAGAGAGAGAGAGAGAGAGAGAGGCCCAGGCAGAGAGAGAAGCAGGCTCCAGGATCATGCCCTGGGCCAAAGGCGGCGCTAAACTGCTGAGCTACCCGGGCTGCCCCCCATTTGGGGATTCTTGCACCAAGAGGTGGGTAAGGCAAAAGACTCCCCCCACCCCACCCCACTTTCACCACCCTTGGCCAAATCTGGACTCTCCTTTATCCATAGGAATCAGTCAGGCTGATTAAGATATTATAATTCCAAATAGCGGCACTGGGCTGGTATCAGCTGTTCCCTATTAGACACAATGTTCTTTTCAATAGACTACTTTGTTTCACACTGACAGTCATTTTTCACCCTGCATGGCAGAATTTCAAAGCCAAGAATCCTGTATTACACGGTAAACAAACAAAATTAGACTCAAAATTGCCTTTTTTGATTTTGATATATTAATCAACTCTTCAGGAAAGCTTCTAAACATTTTCAATTACAAAAAAAAAAAAAACAGGCTGGCAACATTTTCCAACTTCAAAAAAAATCAAGCTTAGTTAAAGGTTTGTTTTCTATTCCACTGATACTCTATATTACATATTTGCAACTGTTTCTGTTTTAGGACAGATTGATTAATGGCATCAGTTCTAAAAAATCCCACCACGTCCACAGGGGGAAAAAAAGTATTTCCATCTGTGATCTTCATTAACCAAGGCAGATCTACCTATTTTTGTGTGTTCCTTCTTGTTTCAGCTGCATCCTTGGGTCCCTGAGTATCTCTCAAACTATGGGCCTCATGATTGCCACTGAATGCTAATTGTGGGTCAGGTTGGGTACTCTGGTACTCAGAAGGAGAGTAATGGATGGAATGAGGCAGGGGAAAAGAGAAATCTTGACACCCCAGAGACCCAGCCTCCCTCCTGTACTTTAACATCTTACCTGACTAGGCAGGAAAACTGTCATTTGAACTAACAATGAAAAGATGTTGAAAAACAAAACAAAAAGTAAGATATGGTCAAAAGGGATGTGTACCAAAAAAGCATATTCTGGACAATTATATACTTAACAGATTCGACAATGATAGTAGCTAAAGTATTTAATTATGCCTACTCTTTCTTTCTTTCTTTCTTTCTTTCTTTCTTTCTTTCTTTCTTTCTTTCTTTCTTTTCTTTTTTTCTTTCTTTCTTTTTTGTTACTTTCTTTAAGAAGTGGAAATCATAGGAAGAATGCTACTGAGACAACTAAAATGTTTACACACCCTTCCCTAAATGGATTCTTTAAGAGCTTGAGAGGTGACTATAGTTAATAGTTTCAAGCATACTTGAAACTGCTAAAAGAGTAAATTTTAAAAGTTCTCATAACCAAAAACAAAGCAAAATAAAACCAAAAAATTTTAACTATGTATGGTGATGGATGTTAACTAGTCTTTATTGTGGTGATTATTTTGCAATGTATATAAATATCAAAGTATTGTTATAGGCCTAAAACTAATACAATTTTTGTATATTTTTTATTGGAGTTCGATTTGCCAACATATAGCATAACACCCAGTGCTCATCCTGTCAAGTTCCCCCCATCAGTGCCTGTCACCCAGTCACCCCATCCCCCTGCCCACCTCCCTTTCCACTACACCTTGTTCATTTCCCAGAGTTAGGGGTCTTTCAAGTTCTGTCTCCCTCTCTGATATTTCCCACTCATTTTCTCTCCTTTCCCCTTTATTCCCTTTCACTATTTTTTATATTCCTCAAATGAGTGAGACCATGTAATGTTTGTCCTTCTCCGACTGACTTACACCACTCAGCATAATACCCTCCAGTTCCATCCACGTCGAAGCAACTGGTGGGTATTTGTTGTTTCTAATGGCTGAGTAATATTCCATTGTATACATAAACCACATCTTCTTTATCCATTCAGCTTTCGGTGGACACCGAGGCTCCTTCCACAGTTTGGCTATTGTGGACATCGCTGCTATAAATGGGGTGCAGGTGTCCTGCCGTCTCATTGCATCTGTATCTTTGGAGTAAATCCCCAGCAGTGTAATTGCTGGGTCATAGGGCAGTTCTATTTTTAACTCTTTGAGGAACCTCTACAAAGTTTTCCAGAGTGGCTGCACCAGTTCACATTCCCACCAACAGTGCAAGAAGGTTCCCCTTTCTCCACATCCTCTCCAACATTTGTTTCCTGTCTTAATTTTCGCCATTCTCACTGGTGTGAGGTGGTATCTCATTGTAGTTTTGATTTGTATTTCCCTGATGGCAAGTCACATGGAGCATTTTCTCATGTGCTTTTTGGCCATGTCTATGTCTTCTTTGGTAAAATTTCTGTTCATGTTCATATCTTTTGCCCATTTCATGATTGGATTGTTTCTTTGCTGTTGAGTTTAATAAGTTCTTTATAGATTTTTGATACTAGCCCTTTATCTGATAGGCCATTTGCAAATATCTTCTCCCATTCTGTTAGGTTATCTTTCAGTTTTGCTGACTGTTTCTTTTTCTGTGCAGATGCTTTTTATCCTGATTAAGTCCCAATAATTCATTTTTGCTTTTGTTTCCTTTGCCTTTATAGATGTATCTTGCAAGAAGTTGCTATGGCCAAGTTCAAAAAGGGTGTTGCCCTGGTTCTCCTCTAGGATTTTGATGGATTTTTATCTCACATTTAGATCTTTCATCCATTTTGAGTTTATCATTGTGTATGGTGTAAGAAAATGGTCTAGTTTCATTCTTCTGCACGTGGTTGTCCAATTTTCCCAACACCATTTATTGAAGAGACTGTCCTTTTTCCAGTGGATAGTCTTTCCTCCTTTGTCGAATATTAGTTGAGCATGGAGTTGAGGGCCCATTTCTGGGTTCTCCATTCTGTTCCATTGATCTATGTGTCTGCTTTTGTGCCAGTACCACACTGTCTTGATGACCACAGCTTTGTAGTACAACTTGAAATCTGGCATTGTGATGTCCCCGGCTCTGGTTTTCTTTTTCAATATTCCCCTGGCTATTCTGGGTCTTTTCGGATTCCATACAAATGTTAAGATTATTTGTTCCAACTCTCTGAAGAAAGTCCATGGTATTTTGATAGGGATTGCATTAAATGTGTAAATTGCCCTGGGTAGCATTGACATTTTCACAATATTAATTCTTCCAATCCATGAGCATGGAATATTTTTTCATCTCTTTGTGTCTTCCTCAATTTCTTTCAGAAGTGTTCTGTAGTTTTTAGGGTACAGATCCTTTACCTCTTTGGTTAGGTTTATTCCTAGGTATTTTATGCTTTTGGGTGCAATTGTAAAGGGAATTGACTCATTAATTTCTCTTTCTTCAGTTTCATTGTTAGTGTATAGAAATGCCACTGATTTTTGGACATTGATTTTATATCCTGCCACATTGCCGAATTCCATATGAGTTCTAGCAATCTTGGGGTGGAGTCTTGTAAAACTAATACAATGTTGTTTGTCTGTAATAACCCTATAAAAAAAAACTTCATTAAAAAAATAAAGAGCTTAAGACAACTCCTGCTGTTAATTGCTAAAGTTTTTTGTGACCTTTAAAGCACTATCTTATTTATTAGTTAAAAATGACAAGTTATCAGGTTTTCCATAATCCCTGCAATTTGCAATGGGTGTCATCTATAAGAATATAAAACAACTGGAATACAGAAAATCTGTTCATGCAAAGGGCTTACAATACATGGTAGAAACTGGACAAAATAGTTTCCAAAATATGTTAGGAATACTGGAAATGTGAAAACAAATGTGATATTATATAATTAGATAAGGCTGTGTATATTACTACATGAGAATTTCATCTCCCTTATTAAAACTAAACAGAACTTAAAAGCTTTCAGCACTTGAAGAAGCTGCTTTTGAAGGGCATTGGGGCTGGTCAAGTGACCACAGGTCTGTCCTGTGATTTCTCTCTCTCTCTCCCTCCCTCCCTCCCTCTCTCTCTCTCTCTCTCTCTAGCACACACACACACACACACACACACACACACACACACACACACTTCTTGGTACTCCTTACTACAAATGAGACATACTAAGATTTTCTGGACTTTATTATTTTATTTCCTTTTTTGTAAGATGCATAAAAACAATCAAGCTTATAGAGTCTGGCACAATAGCTACATAACCCTCTTAGCCCCCACGAATATTTATTTTTATTCACCAAAGGACCTAGTGATTCAACATATTAGGCTGTGGGCCTCATGCATGCCATTAATGACAGAATTTGTAGTTGTAGATCTTGTCCTAGGATTTTCCAAAATTAGGAATGTCTCTCATCATCAACATTAACTTTACTTTGATTCTGTATATTGTGATGAGGAGGAAATTTTAGGATGCCAGAAGATAAAGACTCATAAAAGGATATTATGCACTTTTTATTTCCTATCAAATGCAAGGCCAAGCAGTATTTCAATATTATTCATATTACTTCCAGCATTCTGCCTAATGGTGAGAATTTTTTTATCATCCAGAGCTGGCATTGCTCAATTAAAGAGTGAGGAGTGGAAAGGAGTTTCACCCCCTACTGTTGAGTTTCTATAGCAATGAGTTAGAGGAAGATTTCCCAGCAAGTAGACAGAATCTTTAAAAAGGTTTTACTTGTTTATGGGCAGAAATCAAAACTACATAGTAATATCAAGTTACATCTTTGTTCTGCCTTATATGGGACAGGAAAGAACAAGTTTCCTCCCAGTCTCTCTCTATAGACATACCTACTAAAAAGTGCTTGGCAGGTAGGTGTTCAAAATTAATAAGCTTAAAATGGGTATTTTTAAAACTTTCTCTAGATATTTCTTATTTTCCTCCTCAATGTAGATGTACTGCAGCCTGTCTGCAGTGTCACCCTTAACTGAGACCCCATCCTCTGCATTCATGGTTTGGTCCCTAATGGGTCCAATGACAAATCTCTTGAAAAAAATACAACATTCAAAGAAGAGTTACTCACATAGTAAAGGGAGATACTATCATGTCAGTTAACTGTACATGGTAAGGGCATGTCAAGGGATGGTAGCAAAAATGGAGCAACGTATTCAGGAGTGAAATTAACTGAGGAAGATTCTCTAAAAGTGGTAAGAATTCCCTATGGGCTTGATCATTATCCAAATGCATTCATTTTATAAAGTGCCTATAAACCATAACCCTGGTGACTTACATGAATTAATTAACATCCATGTCTAGTAATCAGCCAGCAGAAAAATTAAATATATCTGAAATATATGTCAAATTATTTTTTTGTTTCATTTATCACAACACTAATCCCAATTCACATATGTTCAGTCTTCTAAAGTTCAGCTGCTATTACATGATTCTTGCTCATAACTTTAGAAAAAAGGAGGAAAGTACTTTTTAAGACATCTAAATTAAGCATTTTTATTAGGAAAGCAGTATGTCAGCTCAAAGGGGATAGCTACGCTAAGGTAACAAGAGGTCTACAGCATTCCTTGCATGACTGAGGTGATTCCTCATTCATGTTGGCCTCCTTTGGTGTACTGTGTCCCAGAATGAGGGTAACCAAAAAACTTAAAAGAAGAAAAAGAAACGGCAGCAAAAATGGAACTCTGTGAGATTAATTGTATCATTTAATATTTATATGATTGTTTCTAAAACACCAACTCAAGATATAAATAAGTGTCATTGGTTGAGAGAATTTTAAATACTTACCTTTATCAAGAGAGTGGTCATTGGCAAGTGAAACCACAGGAGGAGGCCCATGCCTGGTCCTAATGAGCAATTTCAGACTTTGGTTCATTTTAGCAACTACAATTGAAGAATACAAAGAAACCAGAATTATAATTACATAATTTTATATTGTATCAGTATATTTCTGCTGAAAAAAGAAAGCTGAGTAAAATTAGCTTAAATAATGTCTTTTATTATGTTAGAAAATAAGAGGTCCAGAGATAGAGTAGCTTCAGGGTGAGTTCACTTGGTAATTCATAGACATCAAGAAGGATCCAGGTCCTTTCCATCTGTCTACTAGGCTAATATAAGCATGATGGCTTCTCCCCTGAGGCTAGCACCTCCTCACAGTACTAAGATTGGCTTCTGTAATTCTGGGCAACATATACAGATGACAACAATCAGAGACAGAAGTGTTTCCATATACACATAAATTTTACACAGAAGCATCTTCCTCCTCAAAAATCATCTCTCAGTTTTCATTGGTCAAAACTGTGTCACATACCCACGTCTAAATCAATCATTGGAATGGTAATAATTAGATTTAGAATATCTGTTTAGACTATTAAAGATTCACTTCCCCTCAAAGCTAAGGGAAACCCCAACTTCCCCTAAAACACATGGTCACCCAATATTTGAGAAAACTTAGGGTTCTACTAGCAAGAAATAAAGCTAGTGAGAATGACAGGGAGCAGGAAGCCTAAAGTGTCTACCACAAATACTTAATAAGAATAGAAATAGGGCTCAACTCACTGCAGACATCTCAATGCATAGAGCTGGCACTAACAGCCTAACTGGTAGACAATATCATGCATATAAGATTAACCATTGTTGCTATAACAGTATGTCTTCACAGAGAGCTGCAAAGACATGAATCTCTCTTTAAAAGGCACTAAGTGATTATAATCAAAGAACAAATCATTGCTAAATCCATATCATTTACATGAACCCAGAATAGATATTTCTTCTTTTATTGAAAAATCAAGGGTTCCCTTTACTGGAAATTTCAGTTCCAATGAGTTTCCAGTAACAGTTTCACCTTCCAGATACGCATTTGTAATACATTTGTATTGGTTAGTTGGGCTCAATTTATCTAACGAGCCACTAAAGTGGCCAATTGTTTATGTAAATTAGGAATCATGGCTATATTAAAAATTAATTTATTATATAATGTGCTACCTGAATATACTCATACATCATTTAATTTTTCATTCCATTCCAAATTCTTCATTTATTACATGTCCATCTCTCACGTGGAAAAAAATGGTTAAGATGATATTGTTAAATGTGTGTTCTCTTCTGAAATATTTAATCAACTGAAATATTTAATGAGAAATAACACTATTAAACACTATTCTACTATCTTTAAGGGATATCAGGAGAAACAATGTGGTGCAACTATAAAGCCATTAACTGAGAGGTAGGAGACAAGAGTTCTAATTCTAACAGCATTTATTCAGTACTCACTATGTACCAGGTACTGTGCTAAGTGTTTTATTCATATTCATTTATTTAATCGTCATAATAGCCTGTAAACTTCTTATAAGTGGCAGGAGCAGGATTCACCCAGACCTTGGGACGTTAAAGCCAAAGCACTTAACCCTAGTACACTACAACCTCTCTAGTTCTGGAATTGCCACTAATTATTTGATCTTGTCAGAGCCAGTTTCCTAATGAGTTAAACAGAGAGTTGGGTAGAAAAATTTCCAACACTAACGCTTAAAATATCCAGAAGGACTTGACCTTACAGATATCCTCCTTTGCCAAATAATTTATGTTAAAGTTACACTTATCATACATGACCAAACACCTGTCTCGACACTCTACTAACGACAACTACAAGATGATTCAGAGAAAAAAATAACTCAAAAGCCAACAATGGTATATAAGTCACAGGAAAACACAACTCTTTGGGGGAATAAGTTTGCAGTTTATTAGACCTAAATTCATGAATTGCCTCAGACACTGGTGTGAAACTACTTAGAAGGCAGGCTACAGAGCAGGGTTTTCTACAATATGGCTTCTAAATTAACTCCCAAAGTATGCTAAAATATTTTCGGACATTAGGCAGTAGAACTTTCTTCCCCCTTCAGAACAAAATGTCTCTCCTCTGTTGAAACTTCCTAAAAGAGAACTGAATTATTTTAAACCATCTCACCAAACATAATTATGAGTATTTATGAGATTCCTCAAATATTCTCTTTAAAGAACCCACAGAGACACAGAATAGAGCTATACATTCGCAGAACAATCAATAATAAATTCATTTCTCTAAACACTGTGAACTATCCATTAAAGGGACCTACCATTCAGCTTCTTTGAAGGGCCAAGTTTTAAATTTAAGTGATTAAAATCTGGAATCTTATTTTAATAATATAAGCAGGATTGGACAGTATCTTCCTGTGGTCAGTGGAGTAGTTCCTACTTGCTATACTTTTTCACTGTGTGTAAAGAGGGACATCAAGTGGTCTAAGTTCTGGAAGACTGTCTTGTCAGTGGCATTTCCTCAACCTAGTCTGTGGAGTTTCTATGATCCTTGATGGGCTGGTTGAGCAAAGGAGTACAAAGGATAGAAAACTTCAAACCACTCATCTTATGAATCACTTGAATAATTTCAGCAAAATTTTGTAAGGATCAAACTTCTTTGAGTTAAAGACTTTTCTTTGGGGCATAGAGTAATACCTTAATTCTCTCCAATAGATAAAGGATATAATAATGTGAATACAAAAATAATTTGTGTATCATAGTGTTTGTATTTTGGATGCATATTGTTTTATGGACAAATTTGCTTTCCTATTGCATTCTTTTTATGTTAAATAATAAATTTGTTATTCCTAACAACAACAACAAAAAGACCAAAAACAAGTTTAAAGCATTGTTGTTGCTAAGGTCAGGTTGTGAAAAATAAATTTGTTACTACAGTATACAAGAATGAATCCATAACTTTTTAAAAAGGATAGTTACAGCTTGTTTACACCTATGACTTGGAATATATTGCAAATAAAAGCCTGGGCACTTCTATTCTTATACACTTGTAATCTCCTTGTCCTATGTTTATGGAATAGATAAATTAAGAAGAGCTTTATGACATTTTTCCACCAAGAAGGAAAGGTTAGGCAGCTGGAGAACTGCACAGAAAGCCACTAATGACAAGAACCATCTGCCTGTTATTTAAATGTTTCTCAAATCAGGAAAGCATGAAGTTCTTTCTGGTTCTTTCTGCCCTTAGTCCTTCAGGCCAGTCGGAGTCTATGGATGAGGGGCAAAATGAGAGGAATTACCCTTCTGTCTGGCCTGAGCTATTGAGTTTATAGTAAATTAGAGTATTAAATTGATATAGTAAAATTGATATGACAATTAAAAAACAATAGAGCCGAGTCAGTACAAACTGAAATTAAAAAATTCATTCTGTAACAGTGAGGACTTCAGAACCACAGGAAGTGGAAGTTCACGGAAGTGATTAAAGCATAGACAAGGAGTCCCAGGACCTCAGTTCCAAGCCTGTTCAGCCTCTTCCAAACTTCTGGGAATTTATTTAACTCCTCTAGATTGTGTTTCTTTATCTGTGGAATGGGACTACTCACCTCAAAGAGTAATGGTGAGAAGTAAGTAATCAGATTGGAAGTACCTGTCAAAAGTGCCTGGCACATAGCCAGGCACACTATACATGCTAATGACTAGTCTTATTAATCCAGGAGTAAGATTATTCAACTGAGAGACAATATCTGGACAGGACATCCTGACCTACAAATGTCTCTCATTTTACATAGTGACATAATTTGTTTTTAAGTTCTTCCTTTCACAAATTCTTTTTTGAAAATTTAGTTCCAAAAGTAATATGCATTTTTTTTTAAGTAAAAACTACTGAATAGGTTAGAAGTGAGAGCCCTTTTCCCATCCTCAATACCAACTCTGATCATTCTTACTTTAAAAAGTAACAACAGTTCTTGGCTTGAGGTATGTTTCTAATCGTTTTACATGTTTAAACAAAATTAGATACAGCTATTTATAATTTTTAAAATACAAATTGAACCATGTTATAAAAATTATTCTATTACTTGCTCTTCCACTTGACTATCCTGGATATCTTTCAGGATATGTTAATATGTTTAGATGTATATTGTTGACATAAATTTAATATTAAATTTAAGAAAACAAGATAAATGATGAAAACAAGAATAAAGTCTTCTTTCACCATTGTTTAACTTTAAATGTGATGACCGGATTGTATGTTGTGGGGTTTTTTTTTCTGTTTTGCTTTATGCACACCTCAGTAGTTCCAAGAAGGCAACGAAGCCCTTCATATCTAATAGGGCACAGAGCAGAAGTTGCATGTCTTTTACAGCTCTTCCAGACTTTTGTCAAAGCCTACACTGACTAAAGAGGTATATCTATGTGGCCTGGAGGCAGATCTATGTGGCCTGGAGGTGCCTGTAGCCAAAGCACCTTCTAGGGCCACAAGAGGGAAGAGTCAAAATTTTCTCATTACTGGAAAGAGATCAGGATTGAGAAGGCCCAGTGAGACTCAGAATCTGGAAAGGCAAGGAAGGATCTGTGAGGTGCACCCAGAGAGGTTGACACTTGACCCCCCCAGTCCTTTCAAGGACTCTTGAACAATAAGCATGAACTAAAAACATTGGAGGAGGAGCAGCATCTAAAAGGACCAAGCTGGCTGAACAATGGCAGTCTCCATATTATCCAGTGAGATCTAATGATCAGTAACCAGAGGGGTTTCTACCTATGCTTTGGCAGTACTGAACCTTTGCACAATGTTCGGGACAGGAGAGCACTAATAAATATTTAGTTACTTCCTGCCAGCCCAGAAGTATGATGAAATCTTAGATTTGGGTGTAAGTGAACTTTAAAGATATGCAATATTTTTTAGAGATTTAGGTTTGTGTTTGCTAATTCATACAGATTATTCCATTTAAAAAGCAACCATGCCAATAAAATGCTAGAAAAGTAACCTGCATTCATGCTGTAATAACCAACTTTGACATCTGCACAGCTTTGTACACTTGGTAAGCTCTTTCCACATGTTATCTCATTTCATCTTCACAGAATTAAGAGTGTTCTGTGGCTCTTGAGCTGTTGACAGTGGATGTGCAGGAGTGAAATGGCTTAATGGAAGAGAGGATTTTCTTTTAAACATCTGGTCATCAGGTATTTCCTTAGCTTTGTTGTATTCTCTTGCTCTCTGTCTCACACACATTCTTGTTAAAAACAAGAAGAAAATGTTATTCAACACTTCATTTAAAAACATCTGTGCAAAGTTGTCAATTGTAAGGGGAGATTCACAGAACCCAATGCCAAGGATGAATTCACTTCTTAAGGGGTTGCAATTTAGGCTGCCACCCAATGGTGGTTGTAGGTCATGGCCCTCGTGAAATGGAGAAAAAACAAAGGAACAGCTGCAGGGATATCCAACAAAGGAAAGAGATTATAACACTTTGTGATGCCTTCTTACTATCAAAAACACGTATCTGGGCAGTCTGGGTGGCTCAGCAGTTCAAGCCCCTGCCTTCGGCCCAGGATGTGATCCAGGAGTCCCAGGATCGAGTCCCACATTGGGCTCCCTGCATGGAACGGAGCCTGCTTCTCCCTCTGTGTCTCTGCCTCTTTCTCTCTCTCTCTCTCTCTCTCTCTCTCTCTCTCGCTCATGAATAAATAAATAAAATCTTAAAACAAAAACACATATCTTTCTTAAAACAATTCGAAAGATATAAGGTTTACTTAAAGAGGAGGGTTTTTTGGTTTTTGGGTTTCAGAGCAAACAGTTTGGTTCAAATTCCCAACAGCTTCCTTTTCAACTACTGGCTTTGACATCTATAACCTGGTCTCTCCTTTTTTATGAGTAAAAAGAATTTGCCATGGGTAAAAAAAAGATTTAGTCTCCACAGCTCTCTGCTTTAAGATCTTTCTTTTGTTCCTCCTTAGTATTAGCAAACACACAAGCTCCCCTTGGGGAAAATAAACATCCATCCTAGGTGCAGCTTGACTTCCACAATCATACATGTTCCCCTAATACTTTATATCCACATTCTTTTTCTTTCTGAGAACTTCCTCCATCCTTCAAAAAGGTCTTTCAGGTTTGGACATGGTGACTTCATTTGTATAAATTGGTTATATTTTTAATTTTTTTCCTTTTCATAATCCCCATGGCAACTGGCTTCTTTGGAAACTTCCACAGAAAGTCTGAAGATATATCTTTTAACTGAACAGAATATTTTGAAGAGAATTAGTACAGGAAAATAAGCTGGTTTCATTACCACATCCTTGGCCTTTCATTATTTTTTTGTTTTGTAAAATGAAAAAAAAAATTTAATGTCAATTCAGCTAGATAGAATTGGTCAGGTATTCTGGGTCTTACATGTTATTAAAGAATGTGAATAATTTTAAAAGATGCTGTCTCCCGCATTTTAAAGAGCAGTTTTCCCTTAACCAGTCAATAAGTATTTATTAAGTATATTAATTGCTTGAAGCTGCAAAAGATTCAGAGAACTATAAAACTCAAAATTGGGCAGCCGGGGTGGCTCAGCGGTTTAGCACTGCCTTCAGCCCAGGGAGTGATCCTGGAGACCCGGGATCGAGTCCCATGTCGGGCTCCCTGCATGGAGCCTGCTTTTCCCTCTGCCTGTGTCTCTGCCTCTCTCTCTCTCTCTCTCTCATGAATAAATAAAATCTTAAAAAAAAAAAAACCTCAAAATTGTCCTCCTACACTTGCAGTCATGTTACTAACAATGAGAGGTAGTGTGTAACTAAACATTGAAACTATAAAACAGTCCTATTGTCATTTGGTATGAAAAAGGAAATGATCATTTTCAGTTGATGTAATACAAAGGCAAAAATCTGAATTGGGTTATTAGAGATGGGCAGGAATTGAAAAGTTGAAAGGCAAAAATATTCCAAGCATCATTCCAGAAATAGAATATTTACATTGCAGGTAACCATGAAATGTCTGGAGATGCACTGTCTAGATCAGTTTAGCTACAGGACACTGTACAAGACAGGGTTAGGAGATAAGGCTAGAAGACAAGTTTAGGAAACCTTGACCATCAGCCTTGATTTTATCTCATAATAGGATAAACTAATTTTAAAAAAGAAATTAATCTTAAAGAAATCTAAAAGAATTTTTGAGATGACTTGTTTTGTTTTTCCTTTCTCCATTACCCTACTCTACTTTCAGCCAGAGTGATCTCAAGAATGACATAATTCTATCATACAATTTTTTTTTCATGAGAGACCCGGGGCGGGGGGGCAGAGAGAGAGGCAGACACAGGCAGAGGGTGCAGCAGGCTCCATGCAGGGAGCCTGATGTGGGACTAGATCTTGGGTCTCCAGGATCAGGCCCTGGACTGAAGGCGGCGCTGAACCGCTGAGCCGCCAGGGCTGCCCTATCATACAATTTTAAAGTGTCTTTCTCCTCCTTAAAACAATTCAATAGCTTCAGCATCTTTGAAAATCCTACAGACTTAACATATGGCCTTTAGAGATCTGGCCCTAGCTTGCCCCTCCAAACTTGTCAGTAACACCATAGGTATCATTCAAACCCCTTCCCATCTCATTGAAACACTCCTTCACTCCTCTCAGTCCTTTCCCTTTTTGGTCTCAGTTTAGATGTCATTTCCCCCAAGGAAGGCTCTTCAAACTCCTCAAATCCCGATCAGGTTCCCTGCCATAACTCTTATCTCTAAATATTTAGGACCTGTATCTTGTCTGTGGCATATCCTTAGGGGAGGGGTAGTTAACACTAGCACCTACTAGAGGGCCAGGAACAATATAGATGCTCAAAAATATTTGTTAAAGAATGAAAAAGGCAGAGGATAGAAAAAATAGGAGTCTATGGCTATCACACAATCATAAAGTAGTAAGATTTAGCCACTAAATTCAGGGATAGGCTTGTGACAATAGAAAAGAAAAGATGAATAGGGGCACAATACAAAAGCTAAATGAGAAGTCCACAAACCTGAATTCTGAATTGATATATTTTATACACACAATCAGGAGATTCATCTATCTCAGCAGTTTCCAGATCTTGACTAATCATCGGAATCATCCAGGAATAAGGGGTGATTTTTGGTTGGGATGTTTTAATTTTTCCTATCATCCTTTCATAATCATATCTAACCAATGTTTAGGAACTATTTACCTGGATGTCCTATAAGGTAACTTTTAGTACTAAATTCTAATTTAACCAAGATATCCACAAACAAGTAAATGATAGAGGACTTGTTAAGTAACAAATGTAAGCAGAAAGGATGTATTATACTAATTGGATTTTTTGGAAGGTTGACCTAGTCACAATCTGCATATAAAGGACAGCCAATAAACACTTGCTTATCAGATAAACCAGGTGAGCAGTAAGAAGGAGCACATTTTGGTTTTTTGTTTTAAAAGATTTTATTTATTCATAATAGACACAGAGAGGCAGAGACAGAAACAGAGGGAGAAGCAGGTTCCCTACAGGGAACCCGATGTGGAACTCAATCCCAGGGCCCCTGGATCACACCCTGAGCCAAAGGCAGACGCTCAACCACTGAGCCACTCAGGCGTCCCAAGGAGCACATTTTGTGAGGAATAGATTTGATAATGGATGTGTTTCCCAACTGAGATTCTACCAGTTATTTGTCTAAGGGCTATGTCAACAGAAGTCTCTACCTTCTTGTCTCAAATAGGTATTTGCCCTTGACACAGCTATTGTGGCTATTATCTCTTCTTTAGGTTACAGTACCCAATTTCTCTTTAAAGAATTATCCTCTCCCATTTTGTATAGTCCTACAAGAACTATAATCAGGTCTTGACCCTCTCCTAGACTTTGAAAACTTAAGTGTCCTAAAAACAGAGAAATCAGTTGGTGTTTTGTGATTGTTACAGTGGCACTAAGTTAATTCTTGCTTCTGAGGTCCTTGGGCTGCCCTGGTTTCTGACCTTTTAACTTGGCCTTTTTCTGAGACCATTATTACTTCTAGAAACTACCCAGTATTCTCCTAATAAATCCCCATTTTAATAAGCCACTATCAATTTCTGATAGTTGCAAAACAAAACAATAAAAACTAACAAGAGGAGAAATGTGAGCCATGAATGTAATTTTAAATTTTATCAGTCTCACTAAAAACAGATGAAATTAATTTTAATGCCAGATTTTATTTAAACCAACACATCTGAACCCTTATTTCAACATGTCATCCATATGAAAAAACACTGATATTTTGCTTTTTGTTGTTGTTCCAAGTCTTTGAAATGTACCACGTATTTTACACGTACAGCTCACCTCAACTTAGACACTAAATTTTTTAAAGTGAATTGTCCCTTCGAAACTGCAATGTGTGTAACAAGAAAATGTTTTGCACTGCTAGTTTTTAAATTAAACTCAACATTCAATTCTTCAGTCACAACAGCCACATTTCAAGCACTCAGTAGCTATATGACTAGGCTTACTGTATTGGGCTGCACAACCTTAGGTAAGATCTGCTACAAGAGGGAAGAGACTCAGGACCTTTTCTCGATACATCTAGTAATTGGAAGAACTGGGAAGTTTTCACACTTCCAACAAATTCCATTATGAACAGATTCAAGGTTGTGTGAAGACCTAGAGAAATATTTCTTCCCCAAAATGACAATTCCCTGGCTCTGTAACTAAAACAGGTCAACACATTACTGTGAGACTTACCCTCTGTATTCTATAATTTAGTAGCATAGAGCAATCAAGGAGTTATCTTTCCAATCAGGTGGTTTAACTCAGTTAAAATTATGTTATTATTCTTAAATCACTTCTCATGTATTATATTTTGATGAGTAGGAAGAGACTTTGGTGACTAGTTTTAATTATAAGTATTTTCGTTGTCAAATAAAAATGTAGAAATTTGAGTGTCAGGTTGAAGAATTTGACCTTTATCCCTCAGACAATAAGTTATTATAAATTTTGGAGTTGGAGAGTAACATGATGAAGCCAATGTTTCATGAAAATGAATCAGAATCCAGTGGGCAAGTAGACTGGGAACAACAGAGGTGCATAGTGAAGATGAGGAGCTCTTAGCATCCTTAGCTGATGTACATAATGCTCTTATTTCCGGCAGGAATTGTTTTCCTCTTAAGCTGTCAAGACACGTGCTCATTCTTCAAGATCTAGTTCATGGTCAGCACTGTTTCATGGATGTAGATAGCAGACTCGGTTACTTCTTCAACTCTGGTCCCACTGAACTTCTTTGAAAATTCTAAACAGAAGTCAAATTTAAAGATAAAAAAAATAGAACGGTAGTTACACAAGAGGAGGGAACAGGGAGTTATTATTTAATGGGTACAGAATTTCAGTTTTGCAAGATGAAATGTTGCTAGGAGATGGAGAAACAGTGAAGTATCCCCCAAACTAAGACACTTTGAGACTGGAAAACAAAACAGGCCACTCCATACAGTTTACACAGAGTTTTATTCAGGGTAACTTACTGACAAGAGGGATTGGGCAGAGGACAATCGAGGCAGCTGCAAAGTTATTCTCTGCAAAATCCAGACGTCTACAGATTTTATAAAGGGGATAGACAGGCAGAAGGGCATTGTACTCAGATCAAAGGGTTCAAATGCACCTCAAAGAGCTTGCACACACCTGACAGCTAACCTTTAATTGGATCTTAGGGTACCGCCTCAAGAAGGGGAGAAATTGCGTTATCGCTAACAGATTCATGGGAGGCCAAAACAAGCCTCTCTTCATCCCTGCATGGAGCCTGCTTCTCCCTCTGCCTGTGTCTCTGCCTCTCTCTCTTTCATGAATAAATAAAATCTAAAAAAAAAAGAAAAAGAAAAAGAAGGGAAAGGGAAAGAGAAAGGAAAAGGGAAAGGAAAGAAAGCTGTGTGGGACAGGCAAGCCGCTGGCACCGCCCGCCGGCCGGGTGCTTTCCGGGGAACGGTGTGGACCTCACCGTCCGGGGGGGCCGTGCGGCCCTGAAGCAAGAGCTGGGTTCTTGTCTCCCGGAGCAGAAGAATGAGTCTCACGGACAAGAGAGAGTAAAAGCAGTGGAAGTTTATTAAGCAAGGATGCAGAGAAACTCTCAGGAGAGGGGTCCTCATGGGGTTGCCAACTGGGCCTCCACTGACAAGTCTTTTATTGAGAACTGACCAGGGAGATTGTGGCCTTATCCTCCCTGAGACGTCCTGGTTTAAGTCTGCTGATAACATCTTTAATGACTTCCTTTTGGGTCTGGTTATTCTTTACCGGTCACAGGTGTGTGTGTGTGTGTGTGTGTGTTTTCCACCCATATCCGGGGGCAGGGTGGTCTGGTCTGTGCCCGTAGGTCTGGTTTCCTTACATCTCAGCATTCTGGGGACTTTGTGAGCCTGCCTCCGCGGCCCCCTCTCCATCTCTCCCTACCTAGCCCCGCCAGTCCCTCCCTCACTCATCCCCAGCCCTTGGCACAGGTGGCTGCCGGGCCTCGCACCTGCGAGTTGGGTTTGGGCTGTCTCACGGGACGCTCATCCAGGCTCAGGGACCTACCTGCACAGCTGCAAACGGTGCACAGTTTCCCAGACTGCCTGGGTCAGCACCCGCCCGCCTCCCCTCCCCCCACCGCTCCCGGGCCAGCCCGGCAGCCTCCCCACGCCTCAGTGACCTCAACGCAGGAGGGGCTGTGGCGCTGACCGTGGTGCGCGGCCCGGGAAGCCCGCCGTCCGCGACGCAGACGCGCCACAGCCGCGGCGTGGCCAGGACGGGCGGCGAGCGTCTCACCAGCTCCCACCGCCTCGGTGACGCGCGGCGACACTCACCACGGCGCTCTCGGGGCGCAAAATTCGGGCCTCCTCCGACTGAGGCCTCTGTAGACGTTTGCCTCCTGCGTCCAGTCGCCCTCGCCCCTGGCGGACAGCCGCGTCCTCACCCGCAGCTCCTCGACGAGGACAGCGCCTCCCGGGACGCGCCCAGGCGAGGGCGAAGCCACGCGGTGCGACGACGCCAGCTGCGGGAGACGCCGCCGCCGGGACGCACGCGGCAGTGCGCGTGCGCGGGCGTGCGTGTGCGTGTGCGCGTGCGCGTGCGCGGCGGGGGCTGGGGGTGGAGCGCGGCCCCGAGCAGGCGCCAACATGGCGGCCGAGCGCAAGACGAAACTGTCCAAGAACCTGCTGCGCATGAAGGTGCGGGGACGGCGGGGAGGCGCGCTGGGCGACGGGGGTACCTGAGCTTCCACACCTGGCCGGGGCCGGGGCTGCAGACGCGCGGGGGCACCGGGGCGGCCGCGGAGGGCCTCCAGCTCGGACATTCATTCATTCACTTAGCGCTTGGTCTGGTTCGGGCCCTGGGAACGGGATTCTGAGTCCGGCGGGTTCGCTCTTAAAGCCCGCGGCGGGATAGGAGAGCGGCGGCAGCGGGTAGGATGCCGCGGCGCTGAGCGGTGCCCGGAGCGCCGGGAGCTTACTTGGCTTCCGCGGGAGAGGCCCTTGGGTGGGGGGTGGGGGGTGGGGGGGGAGGGGAGGAGGAGAGAGGGAGGGCAGGTGGGAGGCGGGGCGCAGGGCCGCGGAGACCCAGGGAAAACCGGGTGCACGGCTCTGGGACGCAAACCTCGGGAAAGCCGCTGGGATTCCCAAGAACTAAAGATCAGCCGTTGTGTCTGGAAGGCAAGTAGCAAGAAGTGGGCCTGAACCAGCAGCCAGTGGCCACATAGGTGAGCAGTTTTAGGCCAGAGGAAGAATTATTATTATTATTTTTTTCTCTATGTGAACACGGAGAAGCTATTGAGCATCTTAGCTGTGCTTACTTTTCAAAGTTCCCTTAGCTGCCCTATGGAGAATGCCCTGGTGGGGGAAAAAAAACAAAAACGAGCTAGAAGTTTTGATCTGGTCGCAATGGCAATGGGAACAGAATTAGAACAGTTGAGGTGAATATCTTCGACTTTCAGCAAAATTGATTATTTAAATTCGAAATTGAATCCATTTTTTTTTTTAAGATTTTATTTATTCATGAGACACAGAGAGAGAAAGAGAAGCAGGATCCCTGCAGGGAGCCGGATGCGGGACTCGGTCCCAGGACCCCTGGAATCCTGACCTGAGCCAAAGGCAAGAAGCTCAACCGCTGAACCCCCCCCAGGCGCCCCAAAATTGAACTCATTTAACAAATAATTTCAAAGTGGAAAAACAAAAAGGCAAGGGCACGTAAAAGGAATATAGGATTAAAACAGGGGAAACAACCAGGCCTTAAAAGCTTGAATAATAATAGTAAACATTTATAGTTTCTGCTATGTGCCAGACAGCTGTTCTACGTGCTTTGCCTATAGCCGCCCGTAGAATCCATGTAGTGACTCTGCGAGGTAGATGCAGTTATTACTGCTCTCCTACAGCTGAAGCCCCGAAAGAGAAGTAGCTAACTTGCCTGAAGTTACACAGCTAACAAGTTGTATAGACAGAACCAAACTCAGGCAGTCTTGCTCCAAAGCCCCTGCTCTTAACTGCTTGTCGCTGTCAGCACAGTGTAAGATGTCGTGTTTAGAGAATAATTTCCAGAAAAAAAAGGAAGCAAGGCATAAATAATGTTTTGAAAGATTGGAGAGTACATGTTGCATGTGCCAGATTTGGAGTTCAGCGAGGGTGTAACTAGGGATGAATAGGGTGAGTGAGGGTGGAGGGTAAATCATAATTTATAGTTTCTAAAGTTCTTTTTTCCTACATATTAATAGCAAAATTTGCATTTTTACCCCACAGAGGCTTCTTCTGACTCTGAGTTTGCAATCCGAGAGGTAGAGTGGATTGGCAAAGCAGGCACATCAACTGAAGATGTCCTGAGTGATTACACCTCTGACCAAAGAGCTGACTCAAGAGTTAGAAAGGAAGAAAATACCATAAAAAAAGTATCAACTCCTACCCCAGTGGTTGGAGAAGACTCAACAGGACTTGGAAGCAAAGGAGAGGGGGGGACTATGACACAGATTTTCTAGTTGGGTCAGCAGCTTCAGTTATAATAAAGAACTTATTGGTAGGATAGCAAGAGATACCATACATACAGATAGAGTGGAGTGTCCCATGAGAATGAATGGAACAGCTGCATTAGGTTGCTGTATCCAGTGTAACTGTTCAGCCAGAGTTCAGTGTAGAGCAAGAATGAAGAGAGTAGAGGATTTAATACTAATACATTTGTTTTGAAGTGTACCTGAAATCCTCCGACTTGGTCACCTGTTAGGGACTGGAAGGTGATCCTGATGGGAGTAGAAAGTGAAAGATATAGGTGGTATTCCTGTCAGCATGATGAAATGATTGTAAAGAGGGCGCTTATTTGTGATGTTAGCTCCTTTGGGCTCTTAAGATAGGAGTTGGTAAACTTTTTCTCTAAGAGGACAGATAATAAATACTTCAGGCTTGTGGGCCAGTTAGTATTGTACCTACTCACCCCTGCCATTGTAGCTCAGAACCAAATGAACAGATCTTTGTTCCAATAAAACTTTATTTACAAGAATTGTTATCTAGCCCAGAATTGTAATTTGTGATGCCTGCTGTAGGCTCTCACTTGTGAGTAAAGTCAAATCACTAAGCTTTTTTTTTTTTTTTTTTAAGATTTTATTTATTTATTCATGAGACACACACAGAGAGGCAGAGACATAGGCAGAGGGAGAAGCAGGCTCCCTGTGGGGAGCCGGATGTGGGACTCAATCCCAGAACCCCGGGATCACAACCTCCAAAGGCAGATGCTTAACCACTGAGCCACCCAGGTGCCCCCAAAGCATCTGAGTTTAAAGAGAACCATCCAAGAAAGAGAGTCTGGGAAAATAAGTCTGGAGTTACATTCAGAGAACCTTTATTGAACTCTTCTTGTATACCAGCTACAGCCCAAGTACTAGTAATAAAAAATGAATAAGAGACATGGTCTACTATTCAGAATCTCTGTCTTTTGGGAGACACAAAAGAAGCATTAATGAACAAAAAGCCAGTGCTTATAAGGCTCTTAGATGTAGGGAAAGATATTCTTTTATGGGAAGAGATCTCTGAACAGCTTGGCCAAACACCAGTCAGGGAAGGCCGAAAGGACATGTGCTCTGGGTTTTTTCAAGTGGATATTTTGCCAGATAAGAAGATGGAAACATGATGTTGAGTAGCAGAGGAAGCAGGACTGGGAAGTACATTACTACATTCCAGAAACTGCCAGTTTTTTCCTGTGGTGAGGGCTTATGCAGACTTATGTAGCTACCACCACATTCATGATACAAAGCTGTTCCATCACCATGAGGTTCCCTCAGCCTCTCCATTTGTAGCCATACCCAGTCTTTTCTACTGTCCCCAAGCTCTGACAGATCTGTTCTCCATTCCTATAACTTCGTTATTTCAAAGATGTTCTATAAATAAAATTGTACATATGTAACCTTTTTGAGATGGCTTTTTTTTTTTCATTCAGCATAATTCATTTGAGATCCATCTAAGTTGTTGAGTATCCTTAGTTCCTTTTTTTCAATTGCTAAATAATATTCCATGCCATGGTAGTACCGTAGGACTTAACCATTCACCTTTTGAAGAGTATTTTGATTGTTTTCAGTGTTTGGCTATTAACAAATAGAGCTGCTGTGAATATTTCTGTATGACTTTTTGAGTGAACATAAGTTTTCATTTCTCTGAGATAAATGCCCAAGAGGACAATTGCTGGGTCATATGTTATGAATCTTTAGTTGGGTAAGAAACCAAACTGTTTTCAACAGAAGTTGTACCATTCGTATTCCTACCAGCAATGTGTGAGTGATCCAGACTCACCTCATCAGAACTGGATATTATCACTGTATTTTATTTGTAAATGTTTTCCAAGTTCCGTCATTGCCTTTAATATTCATTGGTGGGATCCCTGGGTGGCGCAGCGGTTTGGCGCCTGCCTTTGGCCCAGGGCGCAATCCTGGAGATCCGGGATCGAATCCCACGTCGGGCTCCCGGTGCATGGAGCCTGCTTCTCCCTCTGCCTCTCTCTCTCTCTCTCTCTCTCTCTCTCTCTCTCTGTGACTATCATAAATAAATAAAAAAATTTAAAAAAAAAATATTCATTGGTAAAGCCCTTTTGCCTAAAAATGCTTGTATTTTTGGAAAGGTTGGAATGGAAGGAAAAGTAATATAGAGCTCAGACAAGGAAAAGAAATAGGGACAGATGGAAACTAGTAGAACTCTAGACCTAATTTCTGAAGGCTCCTGGATATTTTCTGAATTTATTTTTTTCCCTTATTAATGTTTTATCATTTTGCTGTGATCAGTTTCCTATGGTGTTCACTGATGCCCTAAGGAAATAGAGTTATTGTTTATGGTGGGAAGAGACTAGCAGCTGGACTGCCAATTTCTCTCCTGGCCTATTTTGAGTTGAGCTTCTGCACATCTTAGAAAAAAGAGCAGCCGTAGAGGTAATCAGCCTTTCAGAGGACAGCAAACCCCTTACTATTTATCATTCATCATGCTGAAACTGAAAAGGAGACAGTCTAGACAAAGTCCCTGCCCTCGAGCTCTTCAGAAGAAACAGGTACTTGAGAAATTAAAATGTAGTGAGACTTAGAGGATGTCATTTGAAGCATCTAAGAGAGAAGTGCCAATTTTGTCTGCAGATGTCAGATTTCACAGGGATGGAATAGCTTTTACTATATATCAGAAGGGCTAGGAGTTGCCCAAGTAAAGGAGCATGAGAAAGGGTCCTCCAGACCAAGATCAGCAGGTACAAAGACTAGTCATGGGTCATCAACAGATTCAGAAAGTACGGAGTCTCACCTCCTCTTTCTGCCCCTCTCACTTTGTGTCTCTACTTGCCCATCCTGATCTGTATCTTCTGTTTTAGCCCTTCCCCACTGGCCACAATGTGAAACTGAAATATTGATGAGCTACTTACCAAATACAGTTTTTTATTGCTTGTTTTATTAAATCAGACAAACTGAAGTATGGTAAAGATCTTTCCAAGGTCTTCTGAAGGAAGCCCACGTTACTTTTTTGTGTGCTCTAGCGGGCTCTCTCTAGTCTGGTGTGAGGTTCTCAAGGGCAGAGCTAAGCTTCTGCAGTCACACCACCTCCCCCCTCCCCACCAAGATAGTATTCCTGAGAAATGAGGGAGAGCACATAGAGGAATAAAGTTATTTGAGTTTTCCTCAATTCTAGGTTGAGAAAACTAGCTGCTGACATGATTT
Source organism: Canis lupus dingo (assembly GCF_003254725.2). NCBI lineage: Eukaryota > Metazoa > Chordata > Mammalia > Carnivora > Canidae > Canis > Canis lupus. The sequence goes on from NC_064247.1 coordinate 70,033,494, forward strand.
TGTTTTGTTTTGACAGTTCATGCAAAGAGGACTGGATTCGGAGACCAGGAAACAACTAGAAGAGGAAGAAAAGAAAATCATTAGTGAAGAGCACTGGTATTTGGATTTGCCAGAGCTTAAAGAAAAAGAGTAGGTTTATTAGAAATTATACTAATGATGTTTTGGGCCTTCAGAGGGAAATCCCTGTAAATGGGACTCATCGTTCTAGTGTCGCAAGGCCTGTAATATAGTAGCTGCTTAGTTTATTGAATTAACTTTTCAAATAGTTTTCTAAAATTATAAAATCTATATAAGTTCTACTTGGGTTTATGCATTTTTACTGGCCCTCATTTATAATGCTGTTCTTTTTTTATTTTGAATAAAGGAATCTAGCCCATTTGTCACTGGTAATAGCTGGAGAGCTTTTATGAGAATCTGTGGTGTTCCCTGTCACGTTAAGTTGGAAGGAGTGTACTTTAGGCCTCTCCAATTTTGTTTGAACAGAAGAGTTCTTCTTTGGGCGAGCTTCCTTTTTTTTTTTTTTTTTTTTTTTTATTTATTTATTTTTTTTTAGATTTTTATTTATTAGAGAGAGTGTGCGTGAGCAGGGAGGAGGAACAGAGGGAGAGGGAGAAGCAGACTCCCTTCTGAGCAAGGAGCTTGAAGCAGGGCTCCATCCCATTACCCTGAGGTCACAACCTCAGCTGAAGGCAGGTGCTCAACTGACTCAGCTTCTCAAAAGCAAGTCAAGAGTTGTGGATGTGTTTCTTTTTTCTTTTTAAAAAAATTCCATTGCTGTTAATACCAATCACCTTAACTAATATTTATTGATTTTATAGCATGTTCCAGGAACTAAACTAAGCATTTTAAATCTCTCAATTATTTAATCCTCAGAGCAGATATAGAAGTTTGCTACTGTCATTCCATCCATTTTATAGCTGAGGAATCTAAAGCTGGAGGGAGAATAAGTTGCCCAGAGTCAGCTAGCTGGTTATGACTACCATACTAGGCTGGGATACCATACTAGACTATTCATCTTCCACCTCTAAGTGTGGTTGATGCCTGAGAAATAGTTTTGAATAAAGGAGTGATTGATTCATATCATCTGTTGACTTTTATCTAAATTCTTCTTAAAACTATTGTTTGTCCTCGGTGCTTTTCTTACTTTAGTAAGCTCTGTGGTACGGTAATTTTATCTAAACTGTCAGATGGGGATCCCTGGGTGGCGCAGCAGTTTGGCGCCTGCCTTTGGCCCAGGGCGCGATCCTGGAGACCCAGGATCGAATCCCACGTCGGGCTCCCGGTGCATGGAGCCTGCTTCTCCTTCTGCCTGTGTCTCTGCGCCTCTCTCTCTCTCTCTGTGACTATCATAAATAAATAAAAATTAAAAAAATAAATAAATTAAAAAAAATAAACTGTCAGATGATTGAAAATGCTGCTTATTCAGGCACGTTTGTGTTTTTCCTTTCTATCTCTTAACAATTTTTTTGTTTTTAACATGTTGTATTCCCTTGTTCACTTGGCTGACCTTCTCTGGATCTTTTCTGGAAGGCTAGATATCCTTCCCTAATGATAGAAAGCATGTCCCACCAAGAGATATGGAAGGAGGGTACTTTGTTTTCTCTGCTTGCTTCTCTGCTTGCTTTTCTCTGTTGCTTCTCAGAGAAGCAAGGTAGCTGTGAGGAAGGGGAAGACAGTGCCAGAGACAGTGTGGGCTTGGGGGCAGGGTGATATAGGAAGAGACCATTACTGGTAAGGTGCTATAATTTAATTTTATACCTTGACTAAACTTACACAAAGTATTCCAGATATTTTTTTACTTATTGTTATTAAGGAGCAGAATGATTTCTGCCTTGTTTTCAGTATTTAATCCCCCCAACATAACATAGTATTCCCAGAAAAAATGACCTTTAGATTCCTTCTCTAGGAGGCAAATGTCTCTATCCTTTTGAACTACCGTAACAAAATACCACGGACTTGTAGCTTATAAAGAAACAGAAGTTTATTTCTCACAGTTCTGGAGGCTGAAAGTCAAAAATCAAGGCCCTTCTGTGGTCCTATTTTGGTGATGGCCTTCTCCCTGGTTCATAGCCAGCACCTTCTCACTGTGTCTTCACCTGTTAAAAGGGGCTAGGGGCTTCTTTCTTTCTTTCTTTCTTTTTTTTTTCTTTCTTTCTTTCTTAGAGCAGGGGGGAGGGGCAGAGGGAGAGAGCATCTCAAGCAGATTACGCACTAAGCATGATGCCAACTTGGGGCTTGATCTCTTGATGCCAAGATCACAACCTGAACCAAAACCAAGAGTTGGAGACTTAAGTAACTCTGCCACTCAGGCACCCCAGGGCTAGGGGTTTCTATGGGGTCTTCTTTGTAAAGTGCTAACTCCACTCACGAGGGCCCCATCCTCATGATGTGACTTCAGCCACTTCCCAAAGGCCTCATCTCCTAACACTATCATCTCTGGGCATTAAGATTTCAACATGGGTATTTTGTGAGGGATATAAGCAGTTAGACCCTAGCAGTAAATAATAAACTTCTGCCATCATTCAGTGCCTATTTGTGTAGATATGTATATTAGGTTAAGTTGTTGGCAGGAAAAGATGACGCTATCAAATTGGGTTACTTGAGAGTATAGCAGTAGGGCTCAGGGAAGCCACCAGGGACGGTGCATACCCCGGCTTGTGTGGTGGGAGCAATTTCCACTCCAGGTACAGAGGGTCAAGGGGAGGAAGTGGTCACTGAATCTGAAGATATCTTACAAGAGCTGCTAGGAGAGGGTCAAAGGGAGGGAGTGGTCACTGAATCTGAAGACCTCTTACAAGAGCTTCTACCTTCATAAGAGGGCACAGCCAGCCTGAGGAGTCCTCCACAGGAAGGACCCCTTCCATGTATAACATTCAAATCAGCCTCCCAGGATACAGAGTAGGGGAGATAATGAGAAGTAGATCTGGAGAGAAAAACCGGATGGTATGGCCTCAGGATTTGTCTTTTTTAACATCCCAAATAGGGAGCCTGCAGAATGGATTGGTTAATTAAGCACATGGGCTCTGGAGTCAGGCAGACCTGTGTTTGATGCCCAGCTCTGCCACTTGCTTACTTGCGACGTTGGGCAAGGTCCTTAGCTCCTCTTTTGTCACCTGTGTATTGGGTATGATGATAATGTCACATGCATTTTGAGAAGTAAATGAGCTAATATATGTGATGCACTCACTGCGACATCTCAAGCACAAAGCGTAATAGACAGACTCTGCTGGCACAGTTATTGCCCTGTCCTGGAATATTGTGAAATTCATCCATTCCTTCCTGCTCTTCTGTGTTTGCAAGTCTTTCCTCGGTAGTATCATCTGAATTATTCCAAAGGGTTACAGCTCTCTTTGAAATTGGAGACTTCGCTTTGTATATGCTTTGAAAGTCAAGAGGTTGCCGTCTATGATGTCAGCCATATCACATGGCAGTTCAGTGAGGATGATTAGGGCTCTTCAGTCCAGACATCCCCTGAGGGGATGCCGCTGCCAGTGCTTAAGCTGCGAGGGGGATGAGGGACTGGTTGCTTGACTCAACTGGGAACACCTGCGGGGCCTTCTAAACACCCATCCAAGAGCTCCTCATAGGGGCTGAGACCTTAGTGTAGCCATATTGCAGGTCACCTGCTCCTGCCCAGCCCTGCCATCCTCATTTCCATTGAGGGGCATCTTCCAAAGAGCACTGGCCCATGATACTTCTGCACACAGTTCTGTCTCAGAGTCTGTTTCCAGGGAATCTAATACAAGATACTTGGAATAAGTTCCTAGAAGTAGAATTTATCAGATCAAAGATTCTGCTGTGTTTTTGCTATACTATTTCTCTCCAGAGGATGTGCAGTAGTACAGAGAACAGCCAGCATAATTGCTTTTTTGCCATAAGATGCTGCTTTAAAAGTATTATTTGGCTACCATGCTTCTTGTGCTTGCATAGTGTATCCTAATGAATGTCATCAACTCTGAGATCTGAGATTGTACCCTACTTGCAAATTAACAGGTTAGCTTGCCACAGTTTCATGGATGCTAGTGGAAGGTACAAGACTCTTGCTTCAGACACAAGGACTTCCTTACCTCACAGGACAGCAAACAATATGAGCACCTCTTTGGCATCATTTCCCCCTTGCCCCCCAAATCTCATGGGGGATGATGTGGCAAGGCCCTGCATGTGTTGCTCACAGTAGTTTTGCATCATAGCTGAGAAATCCTGAACTTAGGAAACCTATTATCTTTAACACTAGACTGCAAGCCAACTTGCCCTTAGCCCCAGGAAAGACATTATTACACTGGACATTAAGCAAGTCTGCACTTTGCCTAAAGGAAGACGATAGCTCTGCCTTTCAAAGCCGTTCACTATATATATCCCTGAAAAGATATTCTAGACCAAAAGGACAGTTAGTGCCTTATTCACAGGAGAGACCCATTAGAGAATTGTATCCCTGTAGTGACTTTTTCCCCTGCTTTGCCATGCTTGTTATTTGTGGCAAGTCTAGTTTTGTTTTATGTTTTAAGCAGTAGTTTCTCATCTGTAAAAATGGATGAAATAATATCCTTGATGTGTTTTGGCCCTAAAATTATGGATCCTTACTAACAAAACTAAGGATTTTAAAATACAGAATACTTAGTTAGGTTTTAGAATATTTAATTTTTTGCTAACTCTATTTAGTTTTACTAATTATTGAAACTACTCATAGATTACGAAACACCTGTGTTCCTTTTTATATAAAAGTTTTGTGTTAGTAGAAACCCCTGAAAAAGCCCTTTGACAGGAGCAGTGTTCCTGTCGTACATCCATTCCTAGCCCCTGGTCTGTCTTCTGTCTTAAGTGAGTGCGTAAATGTATAGTTATGGTGTTTTCCTGAGGGGGTGATGCATTTGGGAGACAGATGAGGTTTTATCAGCTGCACTCTGTAAGGACCAAGATTAGGCAATTGACAGGGAATCCCACATTTATGGAAAAAGCTGAACAGAAGGCTCTGGAGAATGTGTGCCTGAATTTAGGCTCCCTCAGGGAGGGTGGCTCCTGAAGGAAGTGTTGGCTGGACTAGAGGGCCAGGGAGAGAGGAACCCAAAGAACAGTGATTCTCAAAGTTTGGGGCTCAAGGACCATTTACATTTTAAAAAATTATTTAGAACCACTGGAAGAGCTTCTGTTTGTGTAGTTTATCTTATGTCGATATTTACTATGTGAGAAATAACAACAAAAATTTTTTTTTTTTTTTTGAAACAAAAATTTTTAAATCCTCACTTTAAAGGCAGACTCCTGTTGTTAACATAAATAACACATTTTTCATGAAAAATAACTGTTTCCCAAGACCAAAAAATGTTACTGAGAAGAATGATATTGTCTTACACTTTTGTGAATTTTTTAATGTCTGGCAAAGCAGAAGATGGGTTGATTCTCAGGGTAAATTTTCTTAAGTCCTGTACTCAGCCTTTTGTGGTCTGTTGTTTTGGTTGAGGCATGTAAAGAAAATCCTCCCTTACACAGGTGATATAATTGAAAGAGAGAAGTATTAGAATAGCCTTTTCAGGTAATTCTTTGACACTATGCCAAAACTCAGTAACTAGTAGTTTCTTTAAAGTTAACCGCAGTATGGAATCTCAGAACATCAGTACATTTTTCAGAATCATTAGTCTACCTTGCATTTGGAATAGATCTTTTATCCACACATGATTTCATAACATCATGCATTTCTCATTTGGAAAATATTCAGTGAGTTGTATAGATTTTCTAAATGTTAACTCATTTCCTTATATGATATCAAAAACCATATTCATTAATATTGCCCTGGGTTTCATCAGAAAAATCTTTTAAGTATTGAGAAACTCTTGAGCCCAAGATGACATACATAAGCTATTCAGAATTCTCATTTCTGCTCGAAAGCTTGAATTTTTAACCGGCAACAGTATTGTCGGTTGTTCCTTTGAAGTGACAGGTTCATTTGATTCATTTTCAGAAAAATGTTTGCCAAGTACCCAAGTTTGAATAACCATAGTTATAGTGTTCTATGGAAAAAGTAGCTAGTTCAACTCAGAATTCGATCACACAAGTGCATTTCCTCCAGATAGTCCTCATGCCTCACTATGCAGAGGTACTTAACATTTTGGATGCGGAATATTTTTGAAAAGTGTAATCAAGGGCCGAGATTAATGAAAATTAATACATTTTTTTTACTGCCTCATCGAAAACATTCGTATTGGCTTCTTTCCCTTTTTTATTTGAAAGCCAGCAGTGAATAATGCAGTGATTACCAGCATAGTATGGTGTCCCTACTTTACTTCATGGCAAGATGAGCTCTTAAAGTTGCTTTTGTACCCTCTGTGTAAATGTTGACACAGTGAAGAAGACGACACCTTAGTGTCCCTGTGAAAATACTTTTGACCTCCTACCAGTGTTCCCTTCTGCATTCCTTCCTGGCCATGGAAGCCTCCTGGCTGTTTCTCAGGCTGGATGCTTGCACTCCCTTCTCTGGGCCTAACTGGTCCCACAGCTGCTCTTCCCCAGGCATCATATTTTGTTCCTCGTTGCCTTCCAAACTTGGCTCACACATCATCCATCCAAGAAGCCTATTCAGACCACCTTTTCTAAAGCAACCAAAGACAAATTATCTTTAGATAAAAAGAATCTGAATGAATTGGATAGAATCCTGTTTTCATTCTGTTGCTGAGCTAAGGTGGGTTCACTGCTTGCTGAGGTACAGATAACAACTACACCCACTGGGTGGAACGGTCGCACAGAGGAAACTTTTTGCAGCAAGTAAAGAAAATAATTTCCAAAGCTATGATTCTCCCAAGTGAGGGTGAGTGGGTTTCTTTTATTTAGGGTTAGGATGATTATTCAGAAAGGGGAGCTTTGTCATCACATGTGGAGGCAGACATGAAGTCATGTAAGGAAGGGTACTTTAAAACACAGGCCTACGTGTGAATCCTGTGTTAATGAAGCTTGTGCTTCTCAAGGGTGGAGACTAATGTTACAGTGAAGCAGAGGTAACTGTCAAACAAGGGGAATGGGCTAACGGCGTGCTTGAGAGCTAGCTAGTATAACTGGATGGCGGGTCTTGGGCTCCTGATGCAGGGCTTGCTTTACTTTTGAAACAGCTGAGGGAGTTTTACCAGTTTTTTTTTTTTTTTAAGATTTTATTTATATTTATTCATCAGAGAGAGAGAGAGGCAGAGACATAAGCAGAGGGAGAAGCAGGCTCCACGCAGGGAGCCCATGTGGGACTCATCCTGGGACTCCAGGATCATGCCCCCGGCCAAAGGCAGGCGCTAAACTGCTGAGCCACCCAGAGATCCCCACCAGTGGTTTTTTGTCTCTGATTTAGTTAGGCTATTTCCTGGCCTGGTAAAGTGTTAGTTTTTGCTTCCTCTTTGTCTTTTTAAAATGTTTAACTACTGAAGTTTTTGTATTTCTTTGTAATTCGGCCACCTGCTGGGAAGTTGTGCTGGGAGTCTGCTTGCGCAAGTAAGGCTGCCATCACAGAAAATAGCTGGCTGGGGACCTAAAATGACTTCTCTGGTGGCGCACTTTGTCTTGTCTTTCTTTTTCCAGGGACCCCTAACTCTTTCCGCTTACAGTTTCTCTTCCATACAAGTGGAATTGCAGGGTCATAAGGTTGGCATATAGTTAACTTTATGAGAAACTTTCAGACTAGTTTGCACAGTGATTGTACTGTTTATACTTTCACTAGGAAGTAGAAGAGTTCTGGTTTTTCCACATCCTTCCAACATTTGCTGTTACTCTTTTTATATTCGGTCATTGTAGTAGTATCTTGTTATGATTTTTATTTTTTATTTTATTTTATTTTTAAAGATTTTATCTATTCATGAAAGACACAGAGAGAGGCAGAGACACAGGCAGAGGGAGAAGCAGGCTGCATGCAGGAAGCCCGATGTGGGACTGGGACTGGGTCCCGGGACTCCAGGATCACGCCCCAGGCCAGAGGCAGATAGATGCCCAACCTCTTGAGCCACCCAGGTGTCCTTCTTTACGATTTTAATTTGCATTTTCCTAATGACTAATAATATTAACTCTTATGTGCTTATTGGCATTTCCGTATCTCCCTTTATGAAGTGCCTATTCAAATCATTTGCCTGTTTTTAAAAGTGAGATGAGGGGATCCCTGGGTGGCTCAGCGGTTTAGTGCCACCTTCAGTCCAGGGTGTGATCCTGGAGACCTGTGGGCCCACGTCAGTCTCCCTGCATGGAGCCTGCCTCTCCCTCTGCCTGTGTCTCTGCCTCTCTCTCTCTCTCTCTCTCTCTCTTCTGTGTCTCTCATGAATAAATAAATAAAATCTTAAAGTAAAATAAAAGTGAGATGGTTCTTTTTTCTAGCTTTTTTTTACATATTTATCCATCCCTCTATACATCTGTCAATCCATTTTATTTTTAGCGTATTTCAGAGTAAGTTGCAGACATGCATATTATTAACTAGAATTCAATATTTGTGTAGGGTTTTGTTTCTTGAGATAAAACTTAACATCTATACAGGTAGGAGTTCTTTATATTCTGAATACAGATCCTTTTTTTTTTATTTTTATTTATTTATGATAGTCACACAGAGAGAGAGAGAGAGGCAGAGACATAGGCAGAGGGAGAAGCAGGCTCCATGCACCAGGAGCCCGACGTGGGATTCGATCCCGGGTCTCCAGGATCGCGCCCTGGGCCAAAGGCAGGTGCTAAACCGCTGCGCCACCCAGGGATCCCCTGAATACAGGTCCTTTAACAGATGTATGTATTGTGAATATATTCTCCCAGTGTATGGCTTGCCTATTTCTTTTTTTTTTTTTTTTTTTTTTTAAGGTTTTATTTATTAGGGGGTGGAGGTGGAGAGGAGCAAAGGGAGAAAGGGAAACGCACTCTTCACTGAGCAAGTAACCCAACTAGGGGCCCTGTCTCAGGACTCTGTGATCACTACCAGAGCCAAAGGCCGGCATTTAACTGACTGAGCCACCCAGGTGCCTGCCTTTTTATTTTCTTAATGTTGTCTTTGATTAACAGTAGTGTTGTGTTTTGTTTTGTTTTTTTCCTATAGAAAACCTGTGATCCCAGTACCATTTATTGAAAATATTTTTCCTTATTCATTGCATTGTTTCAGTGCTATGGTCAAAAATCAATATGCTGTGTTAGTATGGAACTATTTCTGGACTCAATTCTATTGCATTGATAAATTTTTCAGTCCTATTAGCTTGATTGCTATGGATTTCAATCTTGAGTCTTGTAATCTTGAAGTCTAGAAACAGTGCAAGTTTTCTACTTTTATTCTTTTCAGGATTGTTTTGGCTAGTCTACACCCTTTGTATTCTCATATAAATATTAGAATCAGTTTATTTCTCTCCATCAGCCCCTTCCCCCGCATAAGACTTAGATTGGCATTGCATTGATTCTGTATTTCAACTTGAGAATTGGTATCTTAACAAAATTCTGTCCTTCAGTCCATAAACATGATATGCCCATTTATTTAGCTATTTAATTCCCATCAGTAATGGCTTGTAGGGTGGAGTGTAGAGGTTTTGTGTATATATATCAGTAAATATATACCTATGTATTTCACATTTTAAATTGCTGTTGTAAATTGCCTTTTCCCCAGAGTTGTTTGTTGTGTTAATATATGTAGAAATGCTGTGTATAGACTTTGTATTCTGTAATTGTGCTAAATTGATTCATTAACTGAATCAGTTAGGTTGATTTTGTTTTGTTTTGAAGATTTTATTTATTTGTTCATGAGAGACACAGAGAGAGAGAGAGACAGAGACAGAGACAGGCAGGGAGAGAAGCAGGCTCCATGCAGGGAGCCCGATGTGGGACTCGATCCCTGGTCTCCAGGATCAGGCCCTGAGCTGAAGGCAGATGCTCAACCACTGAGCCACCTGGGCATCCCAACTCTAGTGGTTTTGTATGGGTTTCTTAAGATTATTTACAAATGCATTTGTCATCTCCTTTTCTTTATTTCATTGGCTAGGATTTCCTTTTCTTTATTTCATTGGCTAGGATCTCTTTATTTCATTGGCTAGGATTTCGTTGGTTAGGATTTCATTGGTTAGTACAGTGAAACAAACAGACATCCTTGCATTATTTTTGATCATAGGGAGAAAGTATTAACTGCTTTACTGTTAAGTATTAACTGTTGTGTTTTCATAAATGTCCTTTATCAACATGAGAGATTTTCCTTTCTCTTCCTAGTTTCCTGAAGACTTTCATAAATGTTGTTGAATAGTGTCCAATCATTTTTAATGAGATAGATGATCATATGATTTTTCTTCTTTCCTCTGTTAACATGGGAATTATCTTGATTTTTGAATGTCACAACCATACATTTCTGAAACAAATCACCCCTTGGTATTCATGTTTTAGATTTGTGTGTGTGTGTGTGTGTGTGTGTGTATATAGTTCTTACAATTTGCTAATATTTTAGTAATGATTTTCGCATTTATATTCATACAGCATATTCTACCATAGGTTTCTTATAATGTCTTTAGATGGGGCCATAACATGAATTAGGAAATGTCCCCTCCTCATTTCTTAGTTTGAGTAAATTTGGTATTATTTCTTCCTTAAATTTTTTTATAAAATTCACCAGTGAAGCCATCTGAATCTGGAGTTTTCTCTGTGGAAAGATTCTTAATAATGAATTCCATTTCTTTAGTAGATTACAAGACTATTCTTATTTTTTACTTCAGATTCTGTTTTTCTGTTCTAAAATGTATATTTGGTGAGTTTTCATAGTTTCCATATTTTCGTTCAGGTACCCTAGTTGTGTCTTCATTACATTCCTGTGTTCCTATAAATCCTTGAACATATTTCTAATAACTGTTTTTAGAGGCTCCTGGGTGGCTCAGTCAGTTAAGTGTCCAACCCTTGATTTCAACTCAGGTCATGATCTCCAGGCTTAGGAAATAGAACCCCATGCTGGGCGTGGAACCTGCTTAAGATTTCTCCCTCGATCCCTCTTTCTACCCCCTCTGCCCCTGTCTGAAAAAAACTTTAAAAAACTGTTTTAAAGTTCTTCTCTGTTAATGCCATTATCTTTTTTTCTATTGACTTTTTTTCCTGTTTATGGGTCACATTATCCTGCTACCTTACATACCTAGGAACTTTTTATTGTGTGTCTCACATTATGTATTACATTGCTGAATACCTGGATTTTGTTGTCTTCCTTAATAAAGTATTGAATATTCCCTTAGACAGTTAATTTACATGCCAATCAGCTTGGTCCCTGTTTTTGTCAGAGTAGGTTTTACAGCCCTGACAATTGTTAAGATGAGTCCTACTGCCGAGGCGTGATGTTTCTGTTCAGTATCACAGAGTATTCAGCTTGGTTGCTCCACTCTAGATAGACACAGCTCAGACATTTCCCTCCTTTGTGCAAGGTCTTGTCCAACATACAATTTTAGGGTAAATTTTCTTTCTCAGGTATGGTATGCTGGAAAATGGTCCCCCAAATAATATCTAAGTCCTTGTCCCTGGAACCTATGTTAATTTATATGACAAAATTGACTTTGCTGGTATAATTATGTTAAAGATCTTTAGATGGGGAGATTATTCTGGATTGTCTGATGGGCCCTAACTGCAATCATGTATATCTTTATAGAAGGGAGATAGAGGAGAAGGCAATGTAACCATGGAGGCAGAGTTTAGGGTTGTGCAATCACAAGCCAAGGACTTCTAGCTGTCAGCAGAAGCAAGGAATGAATTCTCTCCTCCAGCCTCTGGAGGGGGCACGCTCAGTTAACACCTTGATTTTGGTCCAGTGAAACTGCGGACTTCAGAATTGAGAGCATATATTTCTGTTGCTTTAACCCACCAGTTTTGTGGTCATTTGTTACAGTAGCCCTAGGAAACTAATGCACCAGCTAACTTGTTCTCCTGGAAATTTTTTCCCCCGACTCTGTTGGACTTGCCTTGCACATAGACAGCCTGGTATTTGGCCAGACATTCAAGGAGACCGTGAATGCAGGTCCCAGAATTTCTCTATGTATCTTCCTTTCTCTGGGCTTGACCCCATTATACTTCACCTCCCTCTATAGCCCTGAACTTCAGTCTGTCTCTTCAGTTTTGTAAGACTGGGCTCAGGTAAGGCTCCACAGGCTAGAAGTTGCCTCCAGTCAGAAAGTGGGCATTCATTGCCTTCAGTCAGAAAGCTTACTTTGGTTTTTCCTCTCAGGCACCACAGCCCTGTGCTTTGACTTGTTCATTGTTTCCTCCTAGGTCCTCTTTTATCGTTGGCTGAAGTAGGAGGACTAGCTTGATACCAGCTGCCTTCTTACGGCCAGGAGTGAAATAATCTGCTTCATTTTTTTTCACTGTGGAATATAAATCATTTACTTATCGCTTGGCATCACTCTAGAATGTGATCTCTGTGAAAGTAGAAACTCGTTTTTGTGGCTGTCCCCCCCCCAGCTTCTAGAACACTGCCTGGCAAAAATGTTGGCTGAGTGAGTTGAATGAGTGAATCTTGACACAAGAAGTAGGGCCTACTTTCTGCCAAAGAAGCCCTAAAGGCCTGGTATTTACTTTCCTAGTGTGCTTTATGGTTGATTGTTTTGTGGTTTCAGGCAGTAGTCAGCTATGCTCACCTGGAACTAGGGTAATAAACTGGTGACTCAGAGGAGACTTCCAGAGCATCGCTGGCCTCCCAGGACCTTCTGCTGTCCAGAGGTTAGCCTCAGGTGCAGCGTCATTTTTACTAGGGTAGATTTTACCATGGTTTTGGTTTTGGGTTGATGACCTAGCTACCCTAATTTCTGCCTATTTTCCATTCCTGCTTATCCAGCTTTCCAAGCGATTCTGTGAGATGCCTGGTATCCTTTCAATAAATTCCTTCTGTGCTGAAGTCAGTCATTGTTGTTTATAGCTGAGAGCTTTGGCTAATACACTCCTACACCTGCCTGGGACTCCCAATTTCAGAGTATTTAATAAGAACTTAACAATATTGCGGGGGGAGGGGGTATGTAAACATCAAGAAAACTACATCAGATTTTAAAAATCTAGGTTTATTATAAATAGTCTAGGTTTCTGCATTGTGTAGGCATTTATGCAAATTAAGTGTGTAATTTAGACAAGGCTGTGGCTGCAGCCTCCAGCTCTTGTCATCTGCTGCCTTTGCTGGCCAAGGTAATCAGTTTTTATTTCTACCCCTATGTTAGAATTAGAAGTCTTACCTTATTTTTACTTGATTCTACTAAGAACCGTAAGTGAGATCGATTTTTCATTTGAAATCTTGACTTTTATTTGCACGGCTTTGTTATAAGTAGACACGCTAGTAATACAGGTTTATTTTCCCACTTAGATGTTTCATAATAGAAGAGCAGAGTTTCTTGTTATGTGAAGATCTTCTCTATGGAAGAATGTCATTCAGAGGATTTAATCCTGAGGTTGAGGTATTAAATATAATTGCTTCAAATTTTAAAATTTTCCAATTGAATTCTTTCTGCTAATAATTGGGTTTTGGTTTTTCCCCACCAGGTACCGTTTCTTCTCGTTATATACAAAATAACAAGTTTTGAAATACCAGTGGAGCTATTTAAAGAAATTGCAACCCTTGCAGCCTGGTTTTATGGTAGAGTTAGTAGATGATTTAATATAGCAGCACACACTCCATGACAGCACCCTGCGAGTGTTAGAGTTTTAACTCTGCTCTTTCACAGGACCGTCTGGATTTTGTTCATATGAAGCTATTATGAAAAATTATTTTCTGGCACCTATAAACATATCTTTTCTAATGGAAAATTATGACTTAAAAATTGAGTACTTTGACTTTTTAATGGGCAGGTTTTAATCCAAGCTTGTAAATCGATTTCTAAATGAACCTTTTGGAAAGTTTGTTTGAAAAGTAAATATTTACCTTATAATAGCTGTTAATTTGAATTTTCCTGGTTCAGGTTTGTAGAGATGCACAGATCTTCATTTAACAAATATTTATTAGAATTCTGGCACACGTACTAAAAACCATCCTGTCAGGTATTCCACCAACGAAATGGAAGTTTATGATATAAAGCTTTAGTTTTGTAACTATCACTTAAAGCCAGGGTTTCTCAGCTCTGGCACCACTGACATCTAGAGCCAGATAATTCTTTGTGGTGGGGGCTGTTCTGTGTATTTTAAGATCTTTAGCAGTGCCCTGGCCTCTACCCACTAGATACCAGTAGTGTACACATGCATACATACACACACACACACACCAGTTGTGACAACCAAAAATGTATCCAGACATTGCCAAAGGTCCCTTGGTGAGCAAAACTACCCCTGGTTGAAAACCACTTCTCTGAGAACGTCTATAGGGAACCATAGTTAACCAGACTAATCACCAGAGATTATTTAAAGATTGTAGGTTTTCTTCTCCCTCCCCTCCTTTTTTGAGGGTGTTTGGTAATTTAAGTGTTCTATTTATACAATCAACACTAAAAGTGTTTGTTTAGAATAGATATTTTTCTTGGCTTGGCCTGCTTAAAGCTTTAGATTAGGAAAAGAAAGAAGGCATTAGGGTAAAAGGGGAATCTGGGGGAAGCAAAGATAATAAGTGTATGATGCCCAGAGACTAGAGCTAGGCGTAAGCAAGCACTCCAGGGTATGTCTTATACAGTGGGAAGGATCCTGATGTGGGAGGCTATTAGAAGATGGCTTTCATGACTGCTGCTCTGTAACACTGAGTACATTCTCTCTGGGGAAAGGTTTTGAACTGTTTGGCTTGCAGATCTGAACTGTTATGAAATGTGGGAAGGATTAGGTGTATATACCCAGTTATGAAAAGATACCAACTTGAGAGCACTTATTTCGTTATAAGTAGGATGTACTTTGAACACATTTTAGCCTTTTTTTTTTTTAAGATTTATTTGAAAGAGTGCGGGGAAGCAGAGGGAGAGAGAAAGAATCTCAGGCAGGCTCCCCACTGAGCTGGGAGCTAAACACAGGGCTCAATCCCATGACCCTGAGATCATGACCTGAGCCAAAATCAAGAGTCAGATACTTAACTGACTGAGCTACCCAGGCGCCCTGAGAACACATTTTTAATATTGTATGTCTCTTTAGTGACACCTACTATGGAGTTTATTTAGTCAGTAAATATTTATTCTGTACCTGAGGTTCATCAGATCCTCTTGAGGCACTGGAAACGCACAGGAAACTGAATTCTGTGCCCTCACAGAGCTTATATTCCCAGAATTTTCTCTTTAGTCCTTTAAATGTTGGAAAAGCTAATTGAAACTAGTTTCTCTTCTGCTATCCCTTCCTCATCCTGCCTTTGCTAAAAAGAAGGTATTGTACAATAAAAATAAATTTTTTGAAAGATTTTATTTATTTATTTATTTATTTATTTATTTATTTATTTATTCATCCATTCATTCATTCATTAGAGACAGAGAGAGAGAGATGGAGACCAGGCAGAGGGAGAAACAGGCTCCCACAGGGAACCTGATGCAGGACTCAATCCCAGGAACTGCAGGATCATGCCCTGAGCCGAAGGCAGATGCTCAACTGCTGAGCCACCTAGGCATCCCCAAAATAATTTTTTAGTCGGGGTAATGATCAAGAAATGTTAATGTGAGAAAAAGAAATGGAGGTGAGACTATATGGCACATGGACATCATGTAGAATGCTTTATCCACCCTTGTATTCTGGGGTGAAGCCAGTCCTCCCCATGATGTTAGAGCCAGCCTCCCAGTCCTTCCATCCAGTAATTTACCACCACCACCAAAAACTGCATTTAGTATCACTTTTGAGTGTAATATTCTTATATTTAGCTCAAAGATGGGAAGTTGGAGGAAGTCTGAAAGTTTGCTTTTTCTTTGCCCCACTCACTAGAGTATGTTAGCAGTGTGCCTGCTTTAGATGTAAGTAACTAATAAGATTTACAATCTAAAATAAAATTTAAAGGAGTGCCTGGGTGGCTCAGTCAGTTGGGCATCTGCCTTTGGCTCAGGTCATGATCTCAGGGTCCTGGGATTGAGTCCCACATTGGGCTCCCTCCTTGGCAGGGAGTCTCCTCCCTCTGCCTCTGGCCCTCCCTGCCACTTGTGTTCTCTCTCTCACTCATTTTTTCTCTCTCAAATAAAATCTTTTAAAAAATAAATAAAATACAATTTAAATTCATTAATAGGAAGTCTAATCTAATGGTGCTTTGTCATTTTTTCCATTCACGGCTGATTTTTGTTGTCACATTGTGGAGCAAAGTATTACAGAGCATCCCTTCAGAGATTTGGACTACTTACATAGATTGTGACTTCTTCTTTCTCTACCTTCAAATACATTTGGTATCAGTTTCTTTAATAAGCCTGTTCCAACCCTGAAAGCACTGCTGTATTTTTCAGAAATTAATGCTTCAGATGAATGCTAAAAACAAAGTGGAAGAAGTTGAAAGTGAAGCAGTGGAGCTTGATGTGTCAGATGAAGAAATGGCCAGAAGGTAATAGTCACTTCAGAGCCTAGTTCTAACCTGGGCCCAGCATTCACTGGCTCTCACGTGGGTGCTCCACTTCCCAACTGTTCTGTCAGGTGCCCCAGCAGGAAGAGGACTTCCTGCTTTCTCTAAAGTGGGCTGGGGCAGGTTCATACCTGTCACAGGCCAGCAGTTGAGGGCTCTTGTCCAGTGCTGCTTCTAAGACATATTTTAAAATATATCTCTCAAGTTCATACAGGATAGTACCAAAACAAAAGTGAAGATTTTAATTCTGCATAGAAAAGTTCATAAATTTTAAATCAGACAGCTTTTTTTAATCATTTCGATTTTTCTTGTTGTATACTTGGTTTAATATTCTTGACAAGACTTGACTCCTACTTGTTTGTTTAATTAAATTTGTGCCGCATATCATCTTAACAGATATGAGACCTTGGTGGGGACAATTGGAAAAAAGTTTGCCAAGAAGAGAGACCGTGCTAATTATGAAGAAGATGAAAATGGACACATAAAACCAACAGTTAAAGTAAAGAAGATGTTTTTAAAGCCCCAGGATTAAAGTAGATGCTTTAAGACAGAGCTCAGGGAAGCCTCGTAAGAGTTAACATATTGTGGAACTCATTCTGATGGCCTCTGTGTAGCTATTAATACTATGATGTTTATTTGTAAAGAAATGGATAATTTTGGAAATGTGCCATTTTTGAAACAGATGTGTGGTGGATGTTATACATCCTTTGCTTAATGGTGTTCATCAGGAATGGATTTTTAGCCCTCGATCTTCAAATATACAGAGGTATGTGGTTGCTTCCTAAAGACTTTTTTGACCTCAGATTTTTTTTTTAATAGGGCTTTCCAGTCACTGACCTTGAATTGACACACATAAATTAAATCACTGTTAAGTTATCCTTATGTTTATATTTTACTTTAAGTTATTAATCATGCCAAGCCAATTTATACATACATTTTGGAATCAAATGTCATGAGGACCTATTATATGTGTAAATTCATGAAGAATAAATATGCCTCTCTAGCCAGAAGTACTTGCATGCTACCAAGTCATTGTTAGTTTGTGGAATTACGAGTTTTTGCTTAAAGCTTTTATTAATAAAAATTGTTCTGTAATAAATAAGTTTCATATACTTTTTTTCTCTTATGCTTTCAAATAATAGTTTTATTCTAATTCAGTATTGGAACTTTTATCCAAATGCTAACTTTAAGAAACCAATCATTAATTGAGAATATGGTAATGTGCTAGGATGAACCATAAGAGATTGGCTTTTATGGGTTAAAAACAATTATTAGTTTCTTATTTTAATCATTATGAAAGTCATTAACTCATAACTGTGCCCTGTTCTGTTTGGTCAAAGAAATCATTTGCACACAGAAGTCACCACTTTCCAAACTAGCAGCTCACTTGTATAACCTAGAGTTGTATTTTCCTTTCCATATTTTGCTGCTTTTCCATGGGTCCCTGTGTTTTTACTGGCCCCAGGAAAGAAAATGCACTGGGTTTTAGGATACTCCTTGTAAAGTAGTAGTCCCCAGATTGGCTGGTACAAAGCTGCACTGTTTTCCCTGAGATGTATTTAATCTGAATGGTGTCTCCTGCTAATATCTCTTCCATCAGCATTGTATGTATGGGAGAAATCTCTGCCAGCCAATGAGTAGCAGGAGTGACCTTGTATTGTTCCAAAATTTCAGCAGGATCAAACAAGACCATTCAGGTAATAAAGAGGATAATCCAACAAATATTGGCAGACTATGATTTCACATGACTTCTCTCTCACTCACAGCAGGCTCTCACACCCACATCCCTGTGTCTGACCTCTGCCCTGATCATTGTGGATCATCTCCTCAAATATAACATCCCTGTTAGATGGATCCTGTCCTCAAACCTGACACTTCTCCACTCCTACCTCAGATTCTCATTTAACCTCATGGCGATACCACAAGTCAAAAATGGAGAGTAATATAGGAACAAGTCTGCAGTTGAGCCCACAGACCTGTATTCCATGGTATCCAGATTCTGGATGCAGTGATATCAGAAAACCTGAACTACATCAGGAGGGAAGCACAAACCTGTACTTGACCACTGGAGATCCTATCAGGTACTTAATCTAGAAGGGCACTGACAATGGTTGGACCATAATGTTGCCCGAAGGAAAATAAAGCAATACTCTGCAAATGAATAACCACTGTGACAGCCCTGTGGAAGGAACCTGCCCTTAAATGTCAGCCATGTGCCAGCAGTAGTTCTGACATTCATTTGTTTAACAAACACTGAGTTCTTACATTTGGCCAGTTCTTACTGCCACTGAATTATGGGCAGGGGTTATAAAGTAGCAACTCTGCTTTACCCATGAAGAAACAGCTACAGAGACATTCAGTAACTCACTCAGTGCCACATAGCTTTTAAGTACTAGATCCAGGATTTAAATGTAGCTCTACTAACCTCAAAGACCATGCTTGCTCTCATGTCACCCTGTAGGGGAAAGCAAAAGAATAGCATTGGGAAACAGGCAGAAAATATAGCCTGGCTCCAAAATAAGACCATACTTTTTTCCAAATAATCTTTCAGAACCCTATTGTACTACTTACACATAGTATCTGTATTGTATAATGACATTTTAATTTATTCCCATTTTTTAAATTTTGCTTTTTACAGATGATATAAGTTAGGTTCACATCAGTGTTCAACACAAAAGATTAATTTTGTAGATAGGGTATTCTCAATATTAGTGTCCCAGTATTAAGAAAGAATGTACATATGAATCTATGGTAGCAAGAAAAAAATTATTTAATGAGTGCTCATGTGGAATATAACTATGTAATCACTTATTGAGATCACTCTATAAAATATTACCCAATTTGAAAGCAGGGACTATGTCCCGCTCTGGTTCTAACCCCACACTCCTCATGCAAGGATTTTTTTTTTTTTAAGATTTTTATTTATTTATTCATGAGAGACACAGAGAGAGAGAGAGAGGCAGAGACACAGGCAGAGAGAGAAGCAGGCTCCATCCAGGGAGCCCAATGCGGGACTCGATCCTGGGACTCCAGGATCATGCCCTGGGCCGAAGGCAGGCACTAAACCACTGAGCCACCCAAGGATTCACGCCCCCCCCCCCCCCCCCGGCCCCATGTAAGGATTTATTTAAAAATAGGTGTTTCATAGATAACTGGAATGAAAATTTTCTATTTACCCAACCTCGCATGAACATATTTAGTGACTCCTCTGAGAATCTATGTAACACCTATTGGACTCCTCAGAGATTTTGTAAGATCGTTCTGTCTGCGGGCATATATTCACAAATTCAAAATCTTCAAGCCCCAAGAATAATAAAGTAGAATACACTGTTTTCCCCCAAGAGGTCTTAAATATAAAACCTATAGTTTGTGATGAACCACTTGCTCCCTTCTTATTTAATCCAGGTACCAAATTCTACTCATTTCTGTCAGATGGAAGATGCAAAAGCATCTGAGGCTGGTTCTTCCCAGAAATGAACTCCAGGACCCACCACATCTGTAAGATCTGGCTGGGGAAATTGGCAGGCAGAACGTTAAAAGGGACAAATAGCTGCCTCTGATAAAATACAAGACAGACATAAATGACAGAACTGTTGAATTATGTAGCACAGTTTGGAGGATGTTGAGAGCCAGGCTGGCCTTTCCTAGCAAGCAAAAGGTTGTCAAAATAAGAACTACAGAGATCAAATGTGGAGTGTTGTCAGTAAAATTCGGTCTCAGGATAAATTTTGAAGTAAGCTGTCCAGGTCGGGTACAGCTCTAAAACTCTTTTTTGACTTTGATATGTCAGAAGACATCAGTAGAGTGTGTGTCTCTTAGACTTTGTTAAAAGAGAGATTTCCAGAATCTTAAGGGCACTGCCACTAAGTTTGGTTGTAGTTTGTCTAGTAGCAATATGGAAGTGAAATACCAACTTTAGAACATTTGCCAGTCTTCTATGCACAAGTATGGCATCTCGGCGTTTATTTGCATTTCTCTGACTGCCACTACATTTGAGAAGCTTTTTTTAAATACCTATAATTCCCTCTGCCACCCCCCATCCTGCCCTTGTAAGTTGGATGGCAAGATTGGGAAGGAGGAAAAAAAGTTTCTCTGAATTAGCCAAGAGAAATCCGTCAAATGGGATAAATGACAATGTAGATATTGCTGAAGAGAAATTTCAAGGGAAGAAAATAATGCCAGAATGTTAGGTTGCTGGCTGGCCCATCCCTCCATAGGACTGTGATAACATTGTAGCCACCTTCAGAAGAATTGCTCAACAGATTATGGTCTGGATCCCCTTGATTCTGAAAAGTTGACATCTGGATTTTTAGAAATTACAGTCCAAGTGGCCAAGTGTGCAATTCTAAGGTTGCTACTATTGTCTCTACCAAAACTGATAGGAGCACCTGAACTCCTCCAGCAGGAATCCAGCAAGTCCTACTGGATCAGAAACCTCAATGGAAAAAGGAAGGCTGGAACATTCATCTTCATGTTGAGGCAGAGATAGTTGGGTAATAGCAGAGGACTTCAAAACACCCTCCAAAACTCATGAATTGACACTAATTTTCAAATGAGAAGTTAAGTATTTCCAAATTTTATACCTGAGAGCAGAAGAGCAGAACAAAGAAATGCCTGAAGTCTTCCTGAGCTTGCTTCACATGGATGCAGAGATCACAAAAAAAAAACAAGGTCACTAAGTAGATACCAATGATTTCAAAGGTGGGAAGAAAAAAAAAATCAAAGGTGGGAAGAAGTAAAAATTAGGAAGCTAAGAAAAGCTTACTTATGAATATGAATTATGCACACCAGAAGCTTATTGGCTTTAATACTTCAAAGTGTTAGAATTAGGGGCACCTGGCTGGCTCAGCTGATGGAGAATGCAACTCTTGATCTCAAGGTTGTGGCAATTACCTAAAAATAAAAAATAAATAAGAATTAGTGTGATCTTATTCCCCCAAACTCCCAATTCATTTTAAATCAACTCTGAGTATAAAAATTCTAATATAAACTCAACTCTTCATTTCCCTGGTGAAGGAATAAACGTTCTCCTTCCTAAGAAAGGAAGGGAGGAGGAAAAATGGAAAGTTCCTTCTTCACTGAACTTCCCCGATAAGGGTCCTAGGAAGAAATTAGCTTCAAGCTGAAGAGTTTAAAAGTTTGGGACCAACTCTTGACTGTACAGCTCTCCTTTGTTTCAACACTCTGGTCAATCACTAAGATGAATCCTCTTTCGTCAGAGGTACAGGAGCTCCCCCCACTTCAGTTACCTGTAGTAAGTGGCAGTCCAGAAGCAGATGATCCTCTTGACATATGGTCAGAAGGTCCATAGGAGCCCAGTGCTATGCTCCAGTGCCTCTCCTCACTTCATCGTGTAGGCACGTCGGCTCACGTCACGATGAGAAGGGTAAGTTCAGCAGGAGGCCAGCAAGCAAAGGAAAGACTCCCTCTATCAGCAGGAGTAATTTTCATGGACTGTTGTTTCACAGGTTGCTGTTGCAGAATGGGGACACGGTGAGGGATGTATGGTACTCAGGAACTCACCAGGTCTCATCTTGGTGCCCCCATGTCCAGGGAAAACAACAAATGGGAGTTGTGTGCACCATTACCTTGCAAGGGCCTGGTAATCAAAGGTTTGCAGTTTTCAGAGAGGAAGCTCTGAGTTGCCTCACTGGAAAAGCAACTGAGACCTCTAGAAGCTCTGCCAAGTGACCAAGGATTCTAGAATAGTGGTAGAAGAGGGAAATAATGCAGCAAGGACTGTGATTTGTCTCACTCATCCTCTGACTGTAAGCTTTGCAGTCACATGGTGACTCGCCACCACCTTGAAGAAGCACTGACAGGATGGAGAGAATTAATGTGGAGTGCAAGCAGGTATGAGTGGTGTAAGCAGTGTCTGTGCTGGTGCAGACACTCCGGCCCTACCCATTTTCTTTACATCTCCAGCCAACTGGATCCACTTCTCTATGGGACTTTACTTTATGGGAAAATGCTCTCCCGTGTTCTGCCTGGGCACAGCCCACTGGGAGTGCCAGAGATTTTGCGGCTCCTGGGAGCAGCCTCAATCCAGCCCTGATCAGAGTTGGTATCAAAACACCCCACCACCACTAAGGAGGGGCCATCTGGAGGTATGGGTTTAACACCATTTTGGAGAATCTCCCCAGCAGTTGCCTTCACTGACGTGTTTGATCAGCTAATTGGCTGTTTCCTTCCTCTGTTTCCTTTCTCATCACTCCCTTACAAGAGTTTCCTGCACCTCCAAAGTAAACTGCCTGCACTTGAATCCACATCCAAGGGTCTGCTTCTAGGGAACTCAAATTAAGATAGTATCTCTGGAAAAAAAAAAAAAAAGATCGTATCTCTAAGCCCAGCATTTAAACAAGTGTTATCGGGCAGCCTTAGTGCCGCGTTCAGCCCCAGGTGCTGATCCTGGAGACTCAGGATCGAGTCCCACGTCAGGCTTCCTGCATGGAACCTGCTTCTCCCTCTGCCTGAGTCTCTGCTTCGCTCTCTCTGTGTCTCATGAATAAATAATCTTTTTTAAAAAATAAAAGAAGAGGTCAAAAAAAATTTATCCAATAAAAGACTAAAGAAGAGAAAAATAAAAACTGTATGGCAATTGCATAGGATAGACAAACAGATCAATGGAATAGAAGAGAGTCCAGGAATAGATCCATATTATCCAATTATTATGGCCAGTAACTTTTTGATATAGATAATAACAGCAATTCAGTGGAAAAGGTAAAGTCTCCAACAAATGGTATAGGACAGGGACAAAAGTGAATCTTGCTTGATTCTTACTCTCACCAGTGTGGGCTAAACAGGTGCATTCATTTCTCAAAATTCATTGAACCGGGATCCCTGGGTGGCGCAGCGGTTTGGCGCCTGCCTTTGGCCCAGGGCGCGATCCTGGAGACCTGGGATCGAATCCCACATCGGGCTCCCTGTGCATGGAGCCTGCTTCTCCCTCTGCCTATGTCTCTGCCTCTCTCTATTTCTCTCTCTGTGACTATCATAAATAAATAAAAATTAAAAAAATAATAAAATAAAAAATTAAAAAAAATTCATTGAACCATATACTTGAGGTGTGTGTGTGTTTATCATACATAAAACCTCAATTTCTAAAATCTCTGTTAGAAATGATTACATCTAATTTCTCCTCAACGTTTGTTCTCAGCCCAAATGTCTTCCAAAACCACTCTAAACTTTTGGCACCTTTAGCATTCTGATTACTAACAACTTAGAAAAGGTAAAATGTTATCCAGCCAAGATTCCTCATCTCCCTGCTCTACGACCTTCCCCCATCTCTCATACTGACTCTTCTATCCTTGTCGAGCCCCTCCCCTCTACATTTGCCCCCTTCCTTCTACATGCTTCCAGCATCTTGCTCCACCCATTCTCTCCTTGTCTACCCAATCCCAGTGACCTCATTCTCTTTCACTAGAAATGCCTGCTAGGCTGCCTCATGCAAGACGTTGAGGATGGCAAGGCAAGAGGTAAGAGCAGCCACTCATGGATGTTAGTTTGGGCTTTAGAACCCCAGACTTGCTTGCCCTGCCTTCTGGTGGTAGTCTTCTCAGAGTCTATGTGGTTATTCCTTACCTGATAAATTGCTGCTCAGGATCCAAAAATCATTTTTGCTGCCCCCTGAGCAGAAGACCATGCAGGGAGGTAGAGTCAAAGCTGATTGCTACATTTTCTTCTCCAGATGCTACTTGCTCATCCTCTTGAGTCTGACACTACCTGGGGCATTCCAAGATGCATTCCAAGGAAGGGATGATGGAAACTATCCTTGGAGGCCATAAAGCTGGGCAAGGCTGACATGCATGCTTATGCAGCTTGTGCATTTCACACCATACCTTGCTAAGGCAGTAAGACTGGTGTGATAATCAGCCTTCAGACCCCTTACCAAGCTATGAATCCTTGGGACTGTGTTTATCTGGCAGACAATGTTAAATTGTTTACTAATCTGTAAAAGGCCCCATAGAAGCTAGTATCCATCCTCAAACTTAGCCTGGGGAAGACAGGAAGGGACATTAGCTTTGGCTGAATTCAGGGTCCTAAGGTCCCAGAAGGTAGTAGCAAAGTTTTACAGGCTTCTCTGAGTAGGTCTGAAGGAAGGCAGCCTAAAAGCATGAGCCAGTTTTCATTGAGGCCTTTTATCCCACCTGTAGCAACAGTGTAAAATCAGTCACAGCTCTTGTGCCCAAGTTCCATCATCCACTCACCCCTTGTTGGTCCTTTGCCAACTGGTTTGTGTCTTGGTGTTTCCAAACCAATTCCCAGATGAAACGGATTCTGTAATTTGTCACCTCAGACCAAAACACAGGCTCCTCCCTGTGGTCCAGGGCTTGTAAACCTGGGTACTGAGCCCCAACATTGGGGCCGACTTTAAGATCAAGCTCGGCAGCATCATTTGTCCCCAACAGCTGCCAGATGGGGACTTGTCACTTCTCAAGACTCTAGGAGCAGCAGACATCTGAGTTAGAGAGACTTTAGCAGCCTACGATGTCAGGGGAGAGCTATTACCTTCTGACACTTCCTGGGGCCCCCTGTCAAGGCGTTATTCTTTGTGGGCTTCTTTTCAGAAGAGTCACTGGTGGTTGGCGTAGTGGATGGAGCCCTGGTACCAAACAGCTAAAATCAAGAATCTTTTGCTATTGGTGTTTGGAGCTCCCTAGGTACTCACACTTAATAGTACTGATTACACATTCCCATCAAACAACCATTTGTTGAGTTGCCGCATATGTGTCTTCCCCATCATACTGTCATTTCCCAGGACAGCAGGAATCTATCTGACTTGTTTCCCCTGATAATCCAATTGATATGTCCCCCAATGCCTAGTACCATGCCTGACACAAGGTAGGAGCTCAGGAAAAACTTGAGTGGGGAGAAGGAACTGCTAATGCCATGGATGAGAGATGAAAGAGAAAAGGTAGGGTTTGATATTGAATCAGGACCCCCTCCTGCTAACAGTATGGGTTGGGTGGATAAAGTCGACTGGGCAGATCAGAGAAGGCAGAGCAGCCAGGAGTCACAGAGCAGAAATCTTTGGGCTCCAATTGGAGTGTGTGAAATAGATAATGTATGAAATGCTTCTTCCCTTAGACCTTACTTTGTCTGATATTAGTATAGCTACACCAAGTTACTTTTGATTAGTATGTGCAAGGATTTTTTTAAGGATTTTTTTTTTAATCTTCTTGCCTTCAATCTTAGGTTGTTTCTCATACCAATGCTCTCTCATTTTCAGTGTCTTTGTGGACACTGAAATCCAAAGAAAGTCTTGATATATTACTGTCTACCACACAGTGAGTTCTGGGAAGACAAGGGCTGTCTTCATTATTCTGGACCCACTCTTACCTCCCACAGCTGTTCACCCAGTGTTGTTGCTTCAGAATCTAGAGGTGGAGTTGTCTCCCATACTTCAATAAGGCAGGAATTTCATTATTGGTTAACAATGCAGAAATCACAGGACACCAAGACAGAAAGATGAGCCGCATCTTCCCCTTTTCCTTTACTGCATACAAATCATGACGCCAGGTATTACCTTCTCAGATTCTGGTTTCCGCCTCCGTGTGTTTTTCTTCAATTGTCCATTCATAGCTGTCTTTAGAGGTAAAATCTTCTGTCCCTTTTATTATTTCACTCAGGACAGAAATAAAATACCAAAACGACACTGAATTAGCGTCCTTTTGGCCTTGTTTGAAACATGGGTGAACCATCTTTTCCCCCAATGCTGCATAGCATTTATGTCAAGTATAATTTTTAAGAAGGAAATTTTGACAATTTAAACACTGCATAATTATAAGAAAGAACAAAGGACATGGACACACTGCTTAAATCTTCTCTCTTAATAAAGATGGACATGTTTTTATTAGAAGAGCAACATAGGCTCTGCTATAGCTCACTTAGGAAACTCATTACACAGTAATATGAGAAGGTCTCATGATCCTACTGGGAGAGACACTTTCTGACAGCTTCCAATGGGCTTCAATGAAGCTTGACATACCATAGGTAACACTGAATGATTATTTCTCCTCCTGGTCCTAATCTTTCCATTTCTCTTGATTACAATAGATCCGCTTACTAGATGGATGGACCATACATCTCTGTAAGTCCACTAGCCGAACCCATCATAACTAAAAACTAATTCCCCATCCCTTTCCAAGTTCTTCACACATTTAGCATGCAACTTTATCCTCAATGCAGCCAAAACAACCCATCAACATGAGGTAAAGAGCCCTGAAGCCTTGGAGCTTATCTATGAAATCACAAATTAGGAAGAACAAGTGAACATCTGTCTAGGATGAGGGAAAAATTAGCTCCCGTTGACCTCAAATTTTCTTTGCCCTCTCACCTTCCTTCAATGAGAGTTGGTATTTATTTAAGTCTTTCTTTGTGGCTAAGCCAGAGGTTTTGCTGATTCTCTGGTTCTCCACTGGCCCTCTCATTGAGTTAAATAAAACTCTGATGTGTGTTCATTGGGTATTTGTATGAGATTTTTAACATCTTCTGAAAATTATTCCTTGCTGTAGAAGGAGGACAGGGGTGGCATGGAAGTTGTGAGTCCTATATTTCTGACCTGGAGTCCAGAGGAGGAGAGGGATTTGAGGAAGTTACCTATACAGGCTTGCATTCTCCAGATCATCCTAGATTCTCTGTCTGCAGAGGAGCCCACTTTCCAGGTAGAGATGAACATATGCATTATCAGTGTCCTGCTCGGGCTACCTAGTTATCTAGTGGTAGAGATCTTACTGCCTTTCAACAGCAGAGATTTTAGTGGCCTAGTGAAACCCCATCAACATTATGTCAGGAAGCAATATATTACCTCAAGCCCAAGCCCGCTTTGCACGGCATCATCTTTCATTCCTTCACACGATGTGCATATTCTAGCTCCCCACCTTCATTATCATAGCACCCTATAATTAGTATGGGTAGCAGTATGGAGTAATAATAACTAATATTTATTGTGTGCCTTTCCCAGGGAGATTCTAAGTACTTAATATGGATTAAATTACTTAATACTATAACCACTCTATGAGATAAGTACCATTGATAACAACCCTCTCCATGTACATATCAAAGTGTGGAGGCACTAGAAAAATCAAGTATCTTCTCTAAGATCTCAGAGCTCATCGGTGGCAGAACTGAGATTTGAACCTCAAAGGAATTTATGTTCTCAACCACTGTGTGATAGTTCGTTTCACAAATTAAAAGTTGAACAAATTCGGCTTAAAAAGCTCAATCCTTTGGATGATGAAAAAGTCTGGAAATGGATGGAGGTGTTGGTGCACCACATTGTGAATGTTACTAAATATCACTAAATTGTATACTTAAAAATGGTTAAAATGATAAATTTTATATTGTATATATTTTTTTTAAAAGATTTTATTTATCTGTTTGAGAGAGAGAGAGGGATTGGAGGGGGATAGAGTGGGAGGGAGAGGGAGAGGAAAAGAATCTCAAGCAGATTCTCCACTGAGTGTGGACCCTGACTCAGGGCTTAATCTCATGACCCTGAGATCATGACCTGAGCTGAAGCCAAGAGTCAGAAGCTCAACAGACTGAGCCACCCAAGTACCCCTATATTGTGTATATTTTACCACAATTTAAAAACAAAACAAAACTCAGTTTTACTACATAATAGCTTTGACGTGTTACTTTAAGCAAGTTCACCTTGTAAGCCTAGTTTCGTATCTAAAAAATGGAGATGAGGGGCACTTCATCTCCTCACGTTCAGGGCATGATCCTGTGGTCCTGGGATTGAGGCTCACATCAGGCTACCTGCGGGGAGACTGCTTCTTCCTCTGCCTATGTCTCTGCCTCTCTCTGTGTGTCTTTCATGAATAAATAAATAAAGTATTTAAATAAATAAATAAATAAATAAATAAAATGATAATAGTACATATGTCACAGGGTTACTGTAAGGATTTAATTGGTTCCTGGCACATAGCAAGTCATAAATGATTGTTAGCTTAAAAAAAAAGAGAAGACAATAGGGATTCTTATCATTGTCCATTAAGATTCCCTCATGCCCTTGTGGAGGGAGGAGCATTAGTCAATTGGCATTGAAAGTCTCCATTTGGATCAGAATGTTCCTAAAGTCCTGGCTATAAAAACATGGAGCCATACTGGCCTGCCCCTCTCCTGACCTCCACCTGGAAAGGACACACCAATGTGACTTATGTCCATGGCAAATGCACTCCCATGGAAAGGAGAACTAAACAACTTCTGTTACTTCATCTGTGCCCATGTGAAATGCCAGGCACTGGCTAAATCCTTTGCATAATTATCCGGTTTAATCATCACAACAACTGCATGAGATTAACCTTACCACTGCCCCTATATTTGGAGTAAAAAGAAAAAAAAAAAAAAAGATGCAGAGAAGTTAAACAGCTTGTGTAAGGTCATTCAGCTATTGAACAGCAGACTCAAGATTTGAACCCAAGGGGCAGCCTGGATGGCTCAGTGGTTTAGCGCCACCTTCAGCCCAGGGCCTGATCCTGGAGACCCAGGATGGAGTCCCACGTCGGGCTCCCGGCATGAAGCCTGCTTCTCCCTCTGCCTGTGTCTCTGCCTCTCTCTCTCTCTCTCTGTCTCTCATGAATAAATAAATAAAATCTTAAAAAAAAAAAAAAAAAGATTTGAACCCAAGAGTGTGTTTTAGTCAGTTTTGAGCTGCTATAGCAAACACCATATGCTGAGTGACTTAAATGACTAACATTTATTTCTCATAGTTCTGGAGACTAAGAAGACCAAGAGCAAGGTGCTGGCAGATCCTATGACTAGAGAAAGTCTACTTCCTGGTTTGCAGATGGCTATCTTCTTGTATCTTCACATGGTGAGAGAGAAAAGCAAGTTCTCTCCTTTCTCTTCCTATAAAGGTACAAATACCATCACAAGGGCTCCACCCTGATGACCTAATTACATCCCAAAACTCTACCTAATACTATCATACTGGGGATTAGTATTTCAACATAGGAATTTTGAGGGGACACATACCACTCATAACCCTGTGCAACTCCAAAATGCCCACAGCATACCACCTGGCCACTCAGGCACCAAGAATGTGACATGTTTGAAGCAATATTAACCAGTATTCCAAACATGAAACAAAAACAAATCACTGTGCAGGGGGAGGAGAGAGTGGTCCTTTGATCTTAAAACAAAGAAAGACTAGTAAAGCCATGAGCTCTTTGTAAAAGCCTCTCTGGAAAAGGGATCCCTCTGAAATCCTCTTCCTTTCATCTCTCCCAACCTGGCCCCTTACATCACAGCCCAAAGCCTTCTATCTGGGGATTCTAAAAGATGTTTCTCAGTAGAAACCAAAAAGAAGAGATGGAAATCCAGGACCTGCCTAAAGCCCCATCCTACTGCCATTGTGCAAGTGCGAGAGAGCCCTAGACAGAGCAGGAGAGGTGGAGAGGGCTAAGCATAGTGTACAGGGAAAACACTCGTGCCATCCTTCTGTAAAGGGTGCATATCCTTCTTGGTGCCATTCGCCCTGAGGACCCATGATGATGTGGAGCTATGTATTGAGAGTGGGTCTTTGAAAACGCTGCGGTAATGAGGAGGACACAGAAGAGGATGTAAATTAGAATGCTTATGGTTGCAAGCAACAGAATCTGAGTTCTGTCTTTTTAAAAAGTTTATTTGTTTGTTTATTAATTTCACATAATCAAGGGACGGTTGGAGGACCAGGCTTGAAAAATTGATTAACAGGACCAAATGTCTCCAAAAGGCTAAGCAACAGGAAACGCAACTATCATTGTAGGAGACAGTCACCATCACTCTTCACATGCCTCAATTAACAGTCCATGTCCTAGGAAGCTCATAAGGTTTGTTCATTATACCCAAATCCTAGAGGCTGAGAAGTGGGCAGAGGTAGGATTTAGATCTCCTGGCTTCTGTAGTTGGAGGAAAGCATTGCTTTCCACCAACTTCTCACATATGGGGAATGGCTTCCAATAGGAAGGTAATTAGATGCTGGGCAACATCTGCCCTCCGCCCCCCCAAAAAAATCCAACGTTAGGGGATCCCTGGGTGGCTCAGTGGTTTAGCGCCTGCCTTTGGCCCAGGACTCGATCCTGGAGTCCCGGGATCGAGTCCCGCATCGGGCTCCCGGCATGGAGCCTGCTTCTCCCTCCTCCTGTGTCTCTGCCTCTCTCTCTCTCTCTCTCTCTCTCTCTCTGTCTATCATGAATAAATAAATCTTTAAAAAAAATCCAATGTTACAATAGCAATGACATGTATTGGTCATTAGACCAATAGACCTCTGATGATTTTCCAGAACTGTTTTTGCTATTTACCATGGGTATTCAAGATGAAAGTGTGAATTTTGTGTTTATCAATGAAATTTTTTTGTGCAAACATGTCTTACCTAGAAATTGTACCCAGACCAAAGTATACTATGTTTCAAGTTAGGACCTACTTTCTATGGAATTCATTTTGAATAGTCAGGAGAGAAAACAGAGGACAGTGCCAAAGAGAAAGGTTATATTATACCCATCAATGGATCATTACCTAGTATGAAAATAGGAAGAAGCACAGAAAATAGAGCTAAACAGGTAAAATTTGCAGGGTCACTGGAACATCCTGAGTATGAATGGAATAATCTGAAAGTGAAATAATTTAGGACAAAAGCCTTGAGTTTGCTGTATGCTTATTAATCTTCCTGTTTCCCATGGTAAGCTGAGATTCTCACTTTAGTCATCTCTATATTTTGCAATATGGTAAAAATGTTTTATTATGAACCAGGACAGAATGTCTTATCACTTAGACACAATGTACCTTACACTGTTATCCTAGCCAAACATCATTCCAACAGTTTAGGACTGCCAGTGATCAGCTGAAATATTTGGTTTGCACCATGAGGCTCAGGAAGGATTTTTTCTTTTCACCTTATTCCAGAGGCACCATGCTCACAGACTGTGTAAAAAAATCTTAAAAAAAAAAAACTTAAAAGATATTTTAATAGAAAAATTGCTTTTCTGTAGGAGAGGGCCGCTGAATGGTAATACCCACTCTGTCTCATTTTCCTTAGTCTCATCAATTTCTCTCTCCCCTAGAACACTGTAACCACACCTATTTTCTCTGTCAAGCATTATTTTCCTTGTTTTTCACTGAACTCTTCCCTAGAGAGTGTATTTGTTAGGAATTAATTCTGTTGCAAAAGAGAGAAAGCCAACTTGAAATAGTTTAAAGGAAATGCATTGGCTCACCCAACTTGGAAATCAATCTGAATGGTAGATCTACAGGTGTGGTTAGATCTCAAACTTTGTTATTAGACCTTGGTTTTTCTTCATCATTCTGCTCCATTTTTCTCTATCCTGGCTTCATTGTTGGTGGGCTCTTGGTAGGGTCTAGAAGCTTCAGTTAACATGGATACCCTTTTCTTCCCATTGCCTTAGCAATTCTTCCACTATTGGGAGCCATGACTGGTTCTTCTTGGGTCAGGAGTCTACCCCTGCACCAATCTCTGGAGCCAAGGATATAAGTTGATTGGCCAGCTTAGGTCACATGACTACCTCTATGGTGGAGAGATAGGATCTCTTGAATGACAAAATCCCCCAAAAAGGAATACCAAACAGGCAGCAGAGTATGCAAATTCAGACAACAAACATATTGAGGTCTCCCTATTTTCAGGCTCCAAATTAGTTTCTAATCTCCCTTCCTTGTGATTCTTATTTCTTGATGTGAATTCTGAGCTGGGAATGAACCAAGACTCAGAAACACCCATCCAGTTCTGCCATGTCATCCCCAAACCTGAGATCCTGGAGGGAAATATTGGGGTACAAGACAAATGGGTAGAGAAATACTTTATTTTGAGCCACTCCAGAGCAGTTGTCCTAAGCCCCTGAGTGAACCACTCTGTGTGGTTCACTGGACTGGGGATTTCCACAGAGCAGAAAGTGCCACCACTCCACAGAGCTGTTTGTATGGATTTATTCTTCCTCAGAATTGCACCATCCAGAATAGCATTCCAAAACATGGTCTTTACCACCAATAATGAAATGGATGAAATGTAATGTTCCATTCTAATAATACAGTAAAGTTTATTTGTAGGCACTTATCAGCTCCTCATGTAGTAAAGAAATCATATTTTCACTGAATGTTTTCCAATTTCCTCTTTCTTACCCTGGGTGTGTTGTAAGGTTCACCCACTTTCCCGCTTCCAGCATTGAGAAAATATAGAAAAGGAAGAATTAAAGAGCAGTGGGTGAGGTTTTGTATGCAATTTGCGTATGGTGCTGTGTGACCAGGTATTACATGTACATTATATCCTGCCCTTGAGCAGAAGAGCAGAAGTGGGTGCATGAAATACTTTTTGCCAAGAGTCTTGTTGTCAAATCACCTGTTTGTTCACCATGCTGTCAAGTTGTGGATGTATTGAAGGCTCCCC
Source organism: Canis lupus dingo (assembly GCF_003254725.2). Lineage (NCBI taxonomy): Eukaryota > Metazoa > Chordata > Mammalia > Carnivora > Canidae > Canis > Canis lupus. The sequence goes on from NC_064247.1 coordinate 70,066,289, forward strand.
TCTGTCATTACCTCTCCAGTTTCTTAAGGTAAACCAGGGACACCAATACTGGGCAGACATGGGCAGGGCCTGGAGGTGTTTTATATGTAATACTTGTCTCTCTTGTTTTCTGAGAAATTATAAATATTGTGCTAAAATGAAATATGTTTGGGGGTACTGCCTGGCTCAGTGGGTAGAGCATGTGACTCTTGATCTTGGGGTCATGATTTCAAGCCCTACATTGGGCATGGAGCCTACTTTTAAAAAAAGAAAGAAAAGAAATATATTTTAATGCTTATTGATACTTTCAGGTAACAATCTCTGCTGGTTTAAAACACGGTCTTCCCAATGAACATGCAGTGGCACACAAGATTCTCCTCCTCTTCTCCTCTTGTCCTCAGAATCTGGGTTCATAAGGGTTGGTGTATTTGCATCGTCTCTACTCACTTGGCTCCATTGGATTTCTCATCCTTACTTCAGCTGCAAGACTAAGGCTGTCCACCAGGTGGCCTCTACTGCAGCAGATGCCCACTGCCCCACAGGTACCCTGATACTTCATTCTTACTTCTTTCCCCTATTGTCTCCAGGAGCCTGGAGTCTTTTCCAAACCTCCCCACTCCCACCCAGACCCCAGGGAGTCAAGATGGGAGTGGTGGGAAGAGGTTAGCAGTCTTTCTCTAGCTAAATAGACCACCTTGTGGTATACTTCCCTCCCAGGTAACCACAAGGCAATGTGGAAGCCCTCCTGGGGGAAACCAGTTAGGAGCTTCTCTGATCAGGATCCTCAGATTCTTCCGGGTCTGTATTGAGCACCAATAGAGGCTTGGGGAGCCCCAAGCCTCATGGAGTTTCCATCAGAACATAAAGCAGGCCCCACACTCAGGACTTAACCTGATGTCTCCAGCCCACTCCCACCCTCACTGTCCTCAGAGATCTTCCCCCTCCTTCTGTGGCCAGACTGCTTACTCTGTGGCCTAGAGCAGAGGTTCTCAAATACGGGTATGCATCACCTGGAGGGTTCAGTACAAAACAAGTTTCTAGGCCCACTCCCAGAATTTCCAATTCAGTGCATGTGGTCAGTAGAATAAAACTCCCTAGTAATGATAATGGTACATAAATCCCTGGAACCTGCAGCCATGTAACCTTATATGGCAAAAGGGACTTTGCAGATGCAATTCAGTTAAAGATCTTGAGATAAGGAAATTATTCTGGATTATGTGTGGGCCCAGTGCCATCACAAGGGTCCTTATAAAAGGGAAGCAGAGTCAGAGAGGAGACCAAGGAAGCAGAGGTTGGAGTGATGCAGCCACAAGCAAAGGAATGCAGGAGACCTTTGGAAGCTGGAAGAAACAACAAATGAATTCTCCCCTAGAGCCTCCAGAAGGGATGTAGATTTGCTGACAACTTGATTTTAGCCCTATAGGAGCCATTTCAGAATTCTGACATCCAGAACTATAAAATAATAAATACATTTTGTTTTAAACTGCTAAGTTTTTCATAATTTGTTACAGGAGCCATGGGAACCTAAAATATGATTGCATTGGCTCCTGAGAATCTGCATTTCTAATCAGTTCTTGGGTGATGCTGATGCTGTGGTCCAGGGATCACTTTGAGAACTGTAGGCTTATAGTGAAAAACATAGTCTTCAGTCCTCCTTCAAATTCTGGTTATACAAACCCTTTAATCTCTCAACATCTGAAGTATGCAAATGAAAGCTTTGGCCTTGACAACTGTTATCTCCAAAAGCAATGGAGAACTACTGGGCAGTTGGCATGACTAGCCATTAAAACTTTATCATATTAATACTATCATAACTATTTCTCTCACCATCTTATTATTTTCTTTTGAGGGGAAACTGCAGAGCATTGTCAGTATATCTATTTCCCTAAAATCTCCAGGACATTGGAACATAGAAAAAGAACCTACACAACCTAGGAAGGAAAGGGGCTAAAGAGAGGTTTGCGATGTCTGGACCTCTGCTTCCCTCATGTCAAACTGCTATTTTTTCTAATTCCTTTTACATCCCCTCTGTTCACCAGCTCCCCCTACTTTTACCTCCCCCTGGTAAACTTGACCCCACCTCTCTTGGTATCTGACCTTGCTCCCTTTGGCTGGCTTCTCCAGGTAATGATGCTGGGTTTTCTATTCTGGGATGCTCAGATAGAGGTAAAAGTGATGGCTACTATGGACACCAAGCCAGCAACTCACATGCTGTGGGTCTGCCAAAAGGCCTCTGGGGCCCTGCTTGAGTTGGGAGATCTCATCCTATTATCTCCAGGGCTCCAGGTAGAGGAAAGGAGAGGAGGTGCACAGAGCATTGATTACATACAGGAATTAGTACCTTGTATACAGTAGGTACAGCAGGTTATCAATTCACAGTGAAAAAAACGCCTTTTGACTGTGGTCCTGCCCAGTTCCTCCTCCTCTTTTTCCTTCTCTACCTCATTTTTCCCACCATCTCTTCCTCTTCCTCCTCTCCTGGCAGGCAGTGAGGTCCAACCTGGATTTCAATTCTAACTGCCTTTGCCAGCAATGTGACAATGCACTAACAACTTACTCTCTCTGATCCTTAATTCCTTTACCTGTTACATAGGGGTGGAGATACCTACCTTGGTTCTCTGATGAGAACTGGATGAGAGAATATCTGAAATGTATCCATGCAGAGTAGGCACTCAATTAATGCCCTTCACGGTGGTCATTTCTACCCACCAGCCTTCTCACCACCAAGTCCTATTCAACCAACAGAATTCACAGGGAACGCAAGGTAGGAAACCACAGCTTTGTCTACTTTTTTTTAAGTTTTCATTTATTTGAAAGAGAGCGATAACAAGCAGTGGGGAGGGGCAGAGAGAGAGAGAGAGAGAAGCAGACTCCCCACTGAGGAGGAAGCCTGACTCTGCAGGCTCAATCCCAGGACTGGAGCTCATGACCTGAGCTGAAAGCAGACACCCAACTGACTGAGCCACCCAGGCGCCCCAGGAAACCACAACTTTAATGGGAAGTTCAAGTTTCCCTTTCATTTCAAGACTAACATTTCCCACATATTTGCCCATATGGCTTATTCTTCAGTTAGGGCTGCTTAATGAGTGCTCTGGGCATACTCCCTCTAACTTCACACAATTTTTTGCTAAAATAATCAAATATGCCAGTAGGACTAAAGGAAACAAAAAAGAGCAAACAATAAGCCAATGCCCCCGGTGCATAAAAGGCAAAGGGGCTCTTAGCAGACACGGCATGTCGGATGTCCTGGAGCACAGGGGATATATCCGTGTTGGTTTTTATATTGATTGACTTCAGATAATTCCGCTGCTGGAGGATATAATCCTTGCCATAGTCCTCCTCCACGTCAGAGCTAAGGTGGTCCAGGATGTTCTTTTCCAGCTTACTCCACATTTCACTTGTGCCTGCGATATCTGTGGTGTGAGAAGAAGGGAGGCTCAGGTACTGGGGAGGCTAGATCAGCACATCCATCCTCTACCAGGGAAGCAGGCCCCTGTGAATTGGAAAGGACAGCCGTTCCCAAATGCCTTCTTCTTTTTTTTTTAATGTGCCTTAAATGGTATTGAGTATATTTTTTCAACATACATACAGAAAAGTTCACACATGACTGGGTTTCCACAAACTGAAGAGCCCATGCAACCAGCTGCAGAACGAGAAGACAAACCGGCCTTGGAGCCCTCACTCCCAGCCCTCTTCCCAGGAGCCACTGTCCCAATTAACAGAAGAGATCAGTTTTGCCTGGCTTTGCACATTATGTAAATGAAATCATACATCCCGCTGTGAGAGTCATCCATATACTGTGTGGTCATTCCCACCTCTGCAGTTTTCCATTGTATAAACATGTCATAAACTATTTATCCATTATACTGTGATGGGCATCTGGGTTGTTTCCATTTGGGGACTCTTACAAATAGTGCTGCCACAATTGGGGCACCTGGGTGGCTCAGTGGTTGAGCGCCTGGCTTTGGCTTAGGGCGTGATCCCAGGGTCCTGGGATAGAGTCCCACATCAGGCTCCCCAAAGGCAGCCTGCTTCTCCCTCTGCCTGTGTCTCTGCCTCTCTCTCTATGTCTCTCATGAATAAATAAATAAAATCTCTTTTTAAAAAATAGTGCTGCCGCAAACATTCTATTACATTCATTTTCATGATTACTATATACAATATAAAAGGTAATATATACAATATAATATATAAAAATATATACATGCATATATATGCAGATACATATATACATCTATATATAATTTTAATTGAGAAGTGAAACCTCTTCTATATATAAAATTAAATATACAATATTGACTATCATCTATTTAATAAATATAATTTAAGCAATATATAATAAGTATAATTTAAGTATACATTTAAATTTTAACATATAAATTATATGTGATTAAATATATCAACATTTAATATAGAAGCAATGATTACTTATCATATACAATTTAATTATATATATTTACCTTAAAATATAGTAGCAATGCCTGCTCATTATATAAAATAATAAGGAGATGTATATGCTTTTAAAATTAATCTGCTCCATGGTAACTTACAGTTTTGTGTGTCTTTCTATATTCTCTCCTTGTTCATACAAACATATATACACACAGAAGCCTTTGTTTAATTTTATATTACCAAGAACAAACAAAAACCAAAAAGGATCATAGTTGACATGTTTTCCAAAAATTTGCTTCTTTGTTTGCTTAGTAATAAATCACAGACCTGCCTCCGATAGTCAATGGCTACAGATTTAAACCAGAGCAGCAGAAATTTCCCATTGAACAGCTTTTAGGCAACCACTTCTCTCTGAAAGGACTTTTCAGTCATTCCCAGGCTTCAACATCTCATTGACATTGCTATAAATAGCCCTGCACAATACATCTCTGAGATGTATATATATCTTTCAGCATTTTTTAGTCTACAGGCAGCTCCCACAATGTGGTTACCTGGTCAAAAGGCACCTGCATTTTGAATTTGAATACCTGCCAGATTACTTTCCAGAAAGAATGCAGCACCCCGAGCTCCCTCCTGCAAAGTGTGTGATTGCTCTGGGATTGCTGTGGAATGAGCCTTGGTTCACTAGTTTGGGGGATTCCAGGATATCAGGTCAGTGAGGGAGCCTAGTTGTGAAATGTAAGCCAGTGACATCCAATTATACTTGCAGAAATGCAAATAGATTTCAATTGCTCAGTTTTTTTCGTGAAGGCACAAGACCACACTTAAAGAATTGATTACCCTAACAATTGCTCTAGAGGCTTCTGGGTCCTGAACGAAATATTCCTCCATTGAACCACTGTTCCTCCAGCTACCTCTCCCTCAGTCTCTTTTCCAGGCTGAGGGATCCCTTTTCTTCTCTACTTCTTCCCTCTCTACACCCCGCATGGACTTTCTAACCACTTCTGTGGTACCCTGTGCAGAGTCTCCAAAGCTCCCTTTATCGGTGACAAAGTCACCACACTTTTCTCAACCTTCATCTGCCACTTTTGACACCCACCCATCCATCCCCTGCCACTTTGGGGCTATGCACAATGAATCTGTCAGGGTGACCTAGATCCAAACCCCATCTCTGACTCATACTACTCTATGGCTTGGGAAATTTCTTAACTTCTCTGAGACTCAGTTTTTTTCCTACTAGGTGGGAATATTATGATACCTATCTCACAGATGAGGATTCAGTGAGATTGTATATGTAAGGTGCTTAAAATCTGCTAATCATGGAATATGTTTTAGCTATTTTTCTTACAAGAACTAAAATATCTGGTATATCTCCTTGAATGTCTTCAGAAGCTCTCCTTGTCTCCCTGAAGATTCCTACTCTTGTTCTCCCATCCTTAATCTGCCCCAGCTTTGAGCATCATTCTCCAAACTAGAGTCCTCAGCCTTCCCCTCTCTGGCCCTTTGCCTTAAAAGAGCCCATCAGAATCACCTTTAGACTGAGGGCCGCCTGGTATAAAAGAAAGAATGGAGCACTGCACCTATGGATCTGGCTTTCAGATTGCCTACAACCAAAGTGTGTCACATACCCAGACAGGGGTATGTATCACCACCCCACATTAGCATCCTTACCTGGCAAATGATGTCAATTCTTAAACCTATCCCTCAGAGCTGTGGTGAGGATTAAGACATATATGAGAAAGATGGGAGTATAAGTTGGAACTATATTTTTAAAAACAGCTTGGGATTACCCAATAAAACTGAAGATAATTAGGGGTGTCTGGGTGGCTCTGTAGTTAAGTGTCTGGCTTTGGCTCAGGTCATGATCCCAGGGTCCTGGGATTCAGTCTCACATCAGGCTCCCTGCAAGGAGCTTGCTTCTCCCTTTGCCTATGTCTCTGCCTCTCTGTGTGTGTCTCGAATGAATGAATGAATGAATATCTTTAAAAAATAATCCTGAAGATAATTAAACTCCATAATCCAGTCATTCCACTCTTGGGAATGTGTCATCAGTAAATCACCTACATGTACACCGCAGTACATGTCATGTGCCAAAGAGTCCATAGCTGAATCGCTCGTAACTGTCCCAAAGTAACCCAAATATTCCATCAATAATAGAAAAATTATAAATTAAAAAAGAAAAATAATAGAAAAATTGTGGCATGCTCACAGAATACCGTATAGCAATGAAAATGAATTAGCTATAGCTACAAACAACATAGATGAATCATGAAAACATAATGTTGAATGAGAAAAGCCAGACAGAAAAGAACACATGCAGGCTGATTTCATTCAAAGTTCAAAAGCCAGTAAAGCCAAATTCAATTGTTTGGGGATTTATGGATGGATATAACAGTGAAAAGAAAAGCAAATGAACAATTGTTTTCTTACAAAAAGTAAGAAAGTAGGTACATGTCAAGGAAGGGGAGGGCTAGGATTGGAAATGACACTGGAGCTTCTGAGTGCTCACAATGCTTTATTTTTTGGATCTGGATGTTGAGTGCATGAGTTTTTATAGTTATTGTTAAACTATGTGTATATAAGATATATTTCTCAATTTTTAAAAATGGGGGAGGGCTCCTGGCTGGCTCAGATAGTGGAGCTCATGACTCTTGATCTCAAGGTTGTAAGTTTGAGCCCCACATTGGATGTAGAAAGTATCTTAAAATTTTTAAAAATCTTTAAAAACAAACAAATAAGTACATTTAAAAAATAAACATAAAAATAAGGGGCACCTGGATGGCTCAGTAAGTAGAACATGCAATTCTTGGTCTTGCGTTTGAAAGTTTGAGCCCCACATTAGGTGTAGAGATTACTTAAAAATAAAATCATTTTTTTAAAGATTTTATTTCTTTATTTAGAAAGAGAAAGTGTGTGCGTGCATGCATGCATGAGTGGGGGAGGAGCAGAGGAAGGAGAGAACCTCAAGCTGACTTCATGCTGAGCAGGGAGTGCCATGCAGGCTTGATCTCAGGACTCTGAGATCATGATCTGAGCTGAAATCAAGAGTTGGACACTTAACTGAGTGTGCCACCCAGGCGCCCCCAAAATAAAATAAATATTAATAATAATATTAAGAGCAACACAATCAGGAAATGATGTATGGAAAGTGACTAGCACTTGAGAAGATCAGGTCCCCCAAAATATCAGCTCTAACAATTTTGGGGACTCCTCAAAACTATAATTAACTGCAGGGTCGCCTTCTGGTCCAAATGGAGTCTTTTGTTCTGTGTTGGAAGTTTTCTTTGGCTGTGTCATCAAATCCTCAACCTTCCTACCAGGTTTCAAGTCAAATTCATCATTTTTGCCTTACATTACCTGTCAGCCAGCTTTCTTCTGTGCCACACCTTCTATCCCAGTGTCTCAGTCTGTCACCTTTGGTATCATCTTTGGTCCACTGTCCCATTCCATCACCTCTGCTCCACACTCCTCCCCGTCCAGGAAGTCTCTAGGTTGGAAACCTCTCTCAAAGCCTCCTCTTTCCCCCATTCCTATGCGATGGTCTAGCCTGACAACCTGAGTGGCCCTGGTTTCTTTCTCTGATTCCCTACCAGAACAACTCCTTGACTGACCCATGCTTCTCCAGGACAACTCTGTGGTACCCAGGCTGCCAAGTGCTTCAAGACAAAAGTTCAGTTTTTCTTTCAGATTTGTTGGTTTTATTAACTTTTAGACCTCAAGGTTCTTCTAGTGTGTTAGCAAACCTTTCCAGTTTGTGGTCTTTTATTAGGCATGCTTTTTTTCTCTCTAATTTTCTTTTTCTTATTTTTTAAAAAGATTTTATTTATTTATTCATGATAGACATAGAAAGAGAGAGAGAGAGAAGGAGAGAGGCAGAGATACAGGCAGAGGGAGAAGCAGGCTCCATCCCAGGAACCTGACATGGGACTCGATCCCAGGACTCCAGGATCACACCCTGGGCCAAAGGCAGGTGCTAAACCGCTGAGCCACCCAGGGATCCCCCTCTTTTTCATATTTTTTATAGGCATGCTTTTTCACATTTTCACTTAAATCACCAATTAAATGTTTGATGACTCAGAGCTAAGGACCGAGCCACAGGGGTAGTCTGCATCTGCTCAGAGTTCAGGAATTCAGAGAGGTGAGAGGAGAGGGTGGCCATCTCCTTCCAGGGTAGAAAGGGAGTGGGTTATATTTTTCAGAGAAGAGAGGATAGTGTTTGAAAAACACGTGACATCAAAACTTAATTCCTTTGTGGAAGAATACAGGAGAGCAACCATATATTGAAGAAACTGGGCCCTGCTCCTTTTTTCTTAAAAGAGGCGCATCCATCCCAACCCCTCTTTGGCCAAGCGCTGAGGGGTTCAGTTTAAACTCTTTCAGAACAAAAGACTCTCAGCATCCCTTTCAAGATGACACTCTTGGGCTTAGACACCTACTTGTTCTGAAGCCTCCAGGCTGGATGACAGAGACTTTAACTCCCCATTTGGAAAGCTCTTGTCTCATGACTGCTGAAAACATGGTCAGAGCCGCCTTGGATGAGCTATAGGCTGCCAGCTTTTCCATTGGGACCCCTGCTATAGAAATAACGAGAGAGAAAAAAAATCAGGTCTGATGTTTTCATTTGTTTATCCACTAAGTATTTTTTTTTTTTTTTTTTTTTTTATCCACTAAGTATTTAAACAGGACCTACTACATGCCGGGAACTGGAATCAGTGGTGACTAAGGCAGACAAGGGCCTTCTGTACCCAGGTGGGTGCCTATTCTTGGTCACAACCTTGGTCTGGCACCATCACAGCTGATCCAATGACAAACCAAGTGTAAAGGTCAATCTATCCTGGCTTCTAAGCTAAACGTGATTCAGGCTGGGGCAGATAAAGAGGATCTGCCACAGCCTTGGACCTTCCAGTTTGGCCAACCACTATTCTGAGGTTCTGGGTGGACATATCTGGAGGAAGGGGTGGTCAGCCCAATCTAGCACCTGTAGTTGAACAAATTGGGTCTAATATTTGTCAAAACAAGGAGTAATGCACACCATAGGGAACCATGGGACTTCTTTGTATGAGGAAGTAAGAAAGGGCTTATTCTAGGAGAGCTAGTTAGGGCTGTGGAGATGCTCTTTATTGCACCTGGATCACACTTAGCTTAGAAGCTGGAAGAAACTGATCCTTAACCTGGGTCTATCATTGGACCACATGTGTAGGAGGAGTTATGGAAAGCAGAGGCAAAGGAAGCCAGAGAAGTCAAGTGACCTTAATTGGAATAACAGTCTGCAGATGTAATTAAAGGACAGATCTCAAGATGAGACCATCCTGGATCAGGATGGGCCCTGAATTCAATAATAGGTTTTCTTGTAGGAGACAGAAAAGAGGGATCCCTGGGTGGCGCAGTGGTTTAGCGCCTGCCTTTGGCCCAGGGTGCGATCCTGGAGACCTGGGATCGAATCCCACCGTCGGGCTCCTGGTGCATGGAGCCTGCTTCTCCCTCTGCCTATGTCTCTGCCTCCCTCTCTCTCTCTCTCTCTCTGTGTGTGACTATCATAAATAAATAAAAATTAAAAAAAAAAGATTTAAGGAGACAGAAAAGAAGACACACAGAGAAACAGGAGAACAGACCATGTGAAGATGGAGACAGAGATGGGAGGGATGCTGCCACAAGCCAAGGAATGCTTAGAGCCCCTAGAAGCTGGGATTGTGAAAAAAGGTATTCTTCTCTAGAGCCTTCAGAGGGAAGTGGCCCTGCCAACACATTGATTTTAGACTTCTGGCTTCCAGAAATGTGACAGAACAAATTCCTGTTGTTTTATATCATTGTAATTTGTTATGGCAGCCCTAGGAAACGAATACACATGTATTCCTGGTGTTCTTTAACTGGAAGGTAATTGAGATTGGGAAGGGCTGAAGACAGGGCTCACAGCATGCAGGGGACCTCGTGGGAACCCAGGGTGACTAGACCAACAACATTAGGGCTCTCAGCTTTGGTCAAGATTTCTCTAGTCAAAGAAGCAAACATTGGGTCAATCGCTAAACCAATTCAGATACAGCCATGCAATGGAATACAAATCAGCCATTTTAAAAAGTTCATTAAAAGGAATGCACATAAGGGGCACCTGCCTGGCTTTGTTGGTGGAGCATGCAGCTCTTGATCACAAAGTTGTGATTTTGAGCCCCATGTTGAGTTTAGAGATTACTTAAAAATAAAATTTCTTAAAAAAAAAAAAAAAAAAAAAGAATAGGGACACCTGGGTGGCTCAGCAGTTGAGTGTCTGCCTTTGGCCCAGGGTGTGATCCTGGAGCCCTGGGATCGAGTCCCACATCAGACTCCCTGCATGGAGGCTGCTTCTCTCTCTGCTTATGTCTCTACCTCTGTGTGTGTGTGTGTGTGTGTGTGTGTGTGTGTCTCATGAATAAATAATATCTTTAAAAAAAGAATAAACTTGATACATACAACAGCATAAATAAGTCTCAAAGTAAGTATGGTGAATGAAAGAGCCAGACAAAAAAAGGGTATGTGCTGTATGATTCCATATATTTAAAATTTTAGAAAATGCAAACCAATCTATAGTGATATAAACAGATCAGTGGTTACCTGCAATGGGATGGGGAAGGGTTAGAAAGGGGGACAAGGAAACTTTTGGGGATGATGGACATGTTCACTATCTTAATTATGGTGATAGTTTCCTAGTTATATACATAGGTCTAAACTTATCAAAGTGTATACTTTGAAGATTTTATTTTATTTATTTAAGAGAGACAGTGCAGGAGCTGGGGGAGGGGTAGTGGAAGAGGGGAAGAAGATTCCCTGTGGGGCATAGAGCCTGATACAGGACTCGATCCCAGGACCCCTAGATCATCACCTAAGCTGAAACCAAGAGTCAGAGGTTTAACCAAACGAGCCATCTAGGAGCCCCACAAATTGTGTACTTTAAATATGACAGTTTATTGTATGTAAATTATATCTCAATTTTTTAAAGAAAGGGAAGGAAATAAAATAGAAAACGAAAGAAGAAAGGAAAGAGGAAAAGAAAGGAAAGGAGAAACAACCACCACCTGCCTTTTGGGACCATAGGCACATCAGGAAATGCCAAAGATGACTTCATAGGTATTTTTCTCTGCCTTAAATCCCTGAGAATATTTGCACAACTATCTGGGCATGGGTGGAGGATTTCCTGTGTTCTCTGCTCTTAATCTTTCCAGGCATCTCTGTCCTACCAGCTTTCCCAGCCTTCAGTGATTTCTCACCAAAAGCAAACATGGGTCCAGTTTCCCACAATTATTTGTCTTTGATTTTCCAACTTCAGAACTTTGAAAATTATTCCTTTCCTTTGCCAAAGTATCTTTTATTCTTCTAGTTGGGTATGTTTCATCCATGGGAGAACATCTTCCTAGTCCTGAGTTCTCTTGGCCTGAGTCCTAAGTCTATCCCAAAATTAAAGTTGTCAATGTGCTTGAGACCACAAAATATGGCTCATATCCATATCTAACATTTATTAAAGAGTGTTTATTAAGAGATACTTAAGTCATCACCTTATGGTCTGTAGAGGGTAGGACAAACCCTTATGTCTTTGATAGGCTTTCAGCTACCTCTTCCTGGACCCCATAAAACACTGAATTCATTTCTGCACACAAAGAAAGCATGACTGCAATGACCATGCTCTGGTTTCTTAAAGAACAGTCTTAGTAGAGACATTGACCATTTCTAGCCACTTAATGGAACCATGCCTTGAGTTTCATTATCTAGCCTACAATGTAATTAAAATGAAAATGAGGTGATAAAATGTAGGGATCCAAATATACACATGTACAGGTAAAATTGGGAAAATCTGAATAAAATTGGTGAATTATCATTATCAGTATGCTGCTTATAATATTGTACTATGGTTTTGAGAAATTCAATCATTGGAGGAAACAAAGTAAAGAGTACATAAGATCTCTCTTTATTCTTTCTTAAAACTTTAGATAAATCTATGATGATCTCAAATATTTCACTTAAAATAGAGCATAGAATCTTCACTGCTGTGTTCACTGCAGCATTATTTATAATGGCCAAGACATGCAAACAACCTAAAGGTCCATCAGTGGATGAATGGATAAAGGAAACTTAGCATATATATGCAATGGAATATTATTCAACCATTAAAAAGAAAGGAAATCTTGCTGTTTGTATTAACATAGATAGACCTTGAGGATCTTGAGGAAATTGAGGGCATTATACTAAGTAAGATAACAGAAAGAAAAGAAATACTTTATGAGCACACTTATGGGGAAATCTAAAAAAAAAAAAAACAAATTCATAGATACAGGGAACAGATAGGTGGTTACCAGAAGTAGAGGGTGGGGTGAAATAGGTGAAGGTGGTCAAAAAGTACAAACTTCCAGTAATAACACAGGTAAGTGGGACACCTGGGTGGCTCAGTGCTTGAGTGTCTGCCTTCAGTTCAGGTCGTGATCCTGGGGTCCTGGGATCGAGTCTTGCATCAGGCTCCCCACAGGAAGACTGCTTCTCCCTCTGCCTATGTCTCTGCCTCTCTATGTCTCTCATGAATAAATAAATAAAATCTTTGAAAAAAATAACAGATAAGTTCCAGGGATATAACGTACAGCATAGTGACTATAGTTAATGATACTATATCGTATATTTGAAAATTGCTAAGAGTAAATCTTAAAAGTTCTCATCACAAGAAAAAAAAATGTATCTATGTGAGGTGATGGATGGTAACTAACCTTTTGTGGGCATCATTTTGCAATATATACATAGATCAGTATATTGTGTACCTTAAACTAATACAATGTTATATGTCAACTATATCTCAATAAAACTGGTGAGGGGGGATGGGGAGACCATAGGCATTGAAGAGAGACCTAAAATAATTCATGTCAATTATCATCCTTATTCTTACATGATTATTAAAGCTTTGGCCTGGCTCACATAATTTCCTTTTGAGAAATACTCATCCTTACCTCCCTCTTTCTGTAGGAAGACTGTCGATCAATGGTTCTGCCTTTCTCATTGAAAGGGGTAGACTGGCCCATCACAATACTCCATCCCCTGGACTGGGAGATTGAGTTGGGGCTGAGCATGTGACCTCAACTGAGTCAGAGTCCTGATGATGGTGAAAGGGAAGGGAGATGACCTTATTGTTTATTCCTGGCTACGTAAGCATGATCACAGTAGAAAACCAGAACTCCCAGGGGTCACTTCTGCTATCACATTGGAGACAGTAAGCAAAGGGAAGCAGAGAAGCAAGAAAGGGAATGCAGAAGTTGTAAGGGAGGGGGGAGAGGTTGAGGAGGGAAACAAGGAGTGCAGGTGGGGGATTGTTATGATGATCCCTTCTTAAAACTTAGTTCCAGTCAGTTGGTGAGCTAATAAATTCCTTTTCCCTCTTCTGTTTTAGATAGTTTGAGGGTTTGACTCCGCAACTTAAAAGAAAGAGTCCTGAGGCTTAACTGATGAAATTTCAATACAGCATCTGGCAATAAACATTAAATTCTGGTTCCTGTCTTGCCTCAGATAACCAGCTGATTATTTTTGTTGTTGTTTGTGCCTCAGATAACCAGCTGATTGTTTCTTTAAAAAAAAAAAAAAGTTTTAAATAGGCTCCACATTCAGCATGGAGCCCAACCTGGGTTTGAACTCATCACCCTGAGATCAAGAACTTGATGCTCAACTGACTGAGCTACACAGGCACCCCCAGCTGATACTTTTAAAAGTCATCTTTAGTTTTACAAAATCTTAAGAGTTCCACAACTAACTTTTTACTTTACCTGGTGAGAAAGGCCCAAGAAGTTAAAGCAACATATTCTAGTTTGCAACCCAGTTTGCAGAGTTACACCCTTCTCACTTCTCCATGATTTTACAGATGAGGGGAGTTTGGCTGGCAACCATGTCAGTTAGCAGAAGGCCATGGTGAAGAGCAGATTTTTGGGCCAAAGCTGCTTAAGTTCAAATCCCAGCTCTGTCATTGACAAGTAAAATAAATTAAAATTAGGAAAGTCATTTTATGTTTATGCACCTCTGTCTTTTCATCTGTAAATTAAAAATGATAGTATATGCATCACTGAGCTGTTTTGAAGGTCAAATATATTAATATATTAGAATAGTGCCTGACATAAAGTAATCTCCATATATGAGCTTTCTTGTGTTAGTACTACTCAAGGTTTTTACAATTTCTCAATAGCCCAAAAGACTCCATATGTTTGGTGTTTCTTAGATTAATAAGTCTACCTGTTTCAGGATTTCCCAGAGTACTTGTTTATATGGATTTCTAGGACCCACCCTAGACCTACTGAATCAGAATCTGCAACTGAAACCAACCCAAGTGATTCCCTTGAATACTAAATCTTGAACTAGAACATTAGGGGTTTGGCCCCATATTTCTGAATATGTGTGTGCTTTCATGGTGACCTCCTGCGTTATGGATGATATGACAAGTGGCAAGAATTTATCATATCCCACATTACCAATCTAAACAGAAAACATGCTTTGGATCCAACAGTTAAGACACATTTGTCTTTTGTATTATAGTGAACCCTGTGAAATTGCCATTATCAGACCATCATTGACCTACAAAATGGCAGTTCTGTAAGGTTCAACTGCATAGATTCAATCTTGCTGTTAACATTTCCTGTTAGTGTCTAAGATTCCTGGGGGCATAAGATGAAGTAAGTGCAGATATCCAGGTTTTGCTGACTGAGAGCCTTACAGGATTTCAGGGCATACTCCCTTTTGACCTTTGCACCTCTTCATTACCTGTCCAGTTAGATTTGTAATTTCTTTTTTTGCTCTACTCAGGTTAAAATCCTATTGCCAGAAGGCAGCAAGGTAAGAAGAGGTTGCCAAGAACTTGGTAAGTTTATTTCCATTTCTAGGGGAAAACTTGACTTCCAAAATAGAGGGTTTATCTATTGGAACACAGGAGAACTGGTAAGGAATGTACAACCCTGGGTGTATGTGTGGGTTATAGCCTTCATGACCATCCAGAGTACTGATGTAATTCCAAGAAGGCTAAGTCTTGGGAATTTACATACTTATCCACTGGCTGACATTAAAGGAAAACAGAATGCCCAGAGAGACAAATATATGCTTTGTGCTTATTGTTAAATTTTGTTTTTTCATTCTAGATCAGTGGTATATAATTCAGTAGGTACAATGGAGTCACCTTGGGAACATTAAAACACAACAAAACAAAAAACAAAAAAATTAATGCCCAGGCCATACCTTAGAGCAATGAAATTTAAAAAAAGAGAATTTGGCAGTGGAACCTGAACATCAGTATTTAAATAAAACTCTGCAGTTAGTGTGAGAACAGTGTTTCTGAGTCAGTGTTTCTCAGACTTTGGTGAGTATCACAGCGAGTATCAGAATCACCTGGGGAGCTAATGAAGTATCCAGAGGTCAAGGTCCTTCAGGGAGGAATGAGCCTGGGGTTTTGTGATGTTCCCATATTTCCCAAGTGTTCCTGTTTTACATTCGTGACCCCAAAGTTTGAGACCCTCTATTGCAGCTAATTGTTTTAGAGCAATAGGTTTCATATTCAGTAGCTAGTTGGAACTGCCTGGGGAGCTTTAAAAAAAAATCTATTCTTCCCCTCATTCCCACATGATTTAACTGGTTTGTGGCTCATCACAGGCACTAGAATTTTTAAAAGCTCCCCTAGGTGATTCTAATATGCAGACAGGATTGTTAAATACTTCTAGAGAACATTTCTGAAAATTTTCCATATATATTTCTATCCCCTGGACATGTAGATGCTAATACCATACCAGCTTGAGATCTGAAAAAAACCTAATCTCTGTTTTGGCTGTAGAAGGCTAACATGATCTCAGAGGTTGCATAGAGACCTGGCAGTGTTTACCCTTGATCCAAGTATCACCGATGTTGGCGGTAAGATATTGTGTTCCAGGACTAGAATAAACCTTTCTAATGCTGTGCTGGAAGAAGGGAGTTTTTATAAGCTGTATAAACCTGGATCAAAATACATTCCTTTCAAATTAGTTGAATGACAGCCAGTCTCAAAAGGTTGCATATTGTATGCTTTCATTTATATAACATTCTTGAAATAAAACTATAGACATGAAGGAGAACAGATTCATGGTTGTTGGGATTGGAAATGGGCTAAGAGAATAGTTGTGGCCATAAAGGGGTATCTTGGAGGATCCCTGTGATAGAATAGTTCCATGTCTCGATTGTGTTAGTAGTTACAGGAAGCCATGCATGTGATAAAGCTGCACAGAACTATGAACACACACAGTGCAGATATAACTGGTGAAATGTGAATAATTCTGTGCTCTGTAGCAATATCTGTTACATGGTTTTTGATTTTTTTAAATTTAAATTCAATTTATTATTGAATTATTAGTTATTATTAGTATTATTAGTTATTAGTAATAATTATTATTTTAGTAGTAGTAGTAGTAGTAGTAGTTTCAGAGGTATTATTTAGTTTCAGAGGTAGAATTAAGTGATTAACCAGTTGCATACAATGCCCAGTGCTCATTACTTCAAGTAACCCTTAATGCCCATCACTCAGTTACCCCATCCCCCTACCCACCTCCCCTCCAGCAGTCCTCAGTTTATTTCCTAAAGTTCAGAGTCTCTTATGGCTTACCTCCCTCTCTGTTTTCATCTTATGTTATTTTTCCTCCCCTTCCTCTAAGTTCATCTGTTTTGTTTCTTAAAGTCCATGAGTAAAATCATATATGGTATTTGTCTTTCTCTCACTTATTTCACTTAGCATAATACCCTCTAGTTCCATCCACATCGTTACAAATGGCAAGATTTCATTCTTTTTGTTGGCTAAGTAATATTCATATACATATATATATAAATATATATACTTCCATAGTTTGGCCATTGTAGACATTGCTGCTAAAACATTGGGGTGCAGGTGCCCCTTTGGATCACTATGCTTGTATCCTTTGGATAAATACCTACTAGTGCAATTGCTGGATCATAGGATAGTTCTATTTTTAATTTTTTGAAGAACCTTCATAGTGTTTTCCACAGTGGCTGCACCACATTACATAGTTTTGTTATTCTCCTATAGTTACACGAGATGTTATTAGGGGAGGTGAGGTGAAGAGTAAACAAGATTTCCTTGTACCTATCCTTGCAACTTCCTGTGAGTCTGTAATTATTTCCAAATAAAAAAGTTAAAAAATACATACTTCCTTTAAGATAGGCTTAACAAGGGATAATTGCTTAGCTTCCATATAGGCTGAATAAAGGTCCATAAAGTCTTCCATTTGGCTGAATAAAGGTCCATAACATCTCCTAAAATTTTGATAAATAAAACAAAAAATTTAAGTTTTTGAAGTTTGGCATTGGAGGCCAAAAACTAAGGCCTGCTTATTTGAAATCTTCAAAGATGAGAAAAGCCTCATGGACAAGCTAGAGCTTTAGAAACACCTGCCAAGGCTGCAACCCAATTTAAAGTGACAATTTTCTTCTTCCCCAATGAGGAAGCAGGAGGCAAGCTGAGGACAGACCACAAGCTGACACCCCACAAAGCCCTCCCCCCAACTCCTGGGTGGGATATGTGTGACATTTCTCCAGGAAGCTCCCAGGTGTCTTAATACCTTACTAGAGGGAAAAATAACCTTAGCTTGACCCTAGCCCTGTGTCCAGTATCCCTGGAGTCTTCTTTATCAAATGAAAATTCTTTTAGAACTCCTCTTTATCTTTACTTCCCCCAACCCCAAAGTATATAATCAGTCGCTCCTCATAATCCTGGGATGCAGCTCTTTCTGCTCATAGGGTCCAGTCCCCGTGCTTTCCTAAAACCACTTTTTTTGCCCTGAAGATGTCTCAAGAATTCTTTCTTGGCTGTCTGCTCCAGACCCCAACACTACTCCAAATCATATCATATCCATGCTTCTTAACTGCAAACTTAATATCCTTACTTAGTGTAGCCACCATGACTGTAGTGTTCCACCCCTCCTCCAGAAGATTCCACAGTCCCCAACCTAGTTTGTCTGTTCAGAGAAATATTCAATGACTTTGTTCCCTGGCAAGTGATAAACTCAGCATTCATGTTGTTGATACTGTTGGTCATGGACTGAAACTGAGGAAGACTTGACATTACAAGTTTAGAGCTTTCAAAAGAACCATGTAGACCCTCTCTCTCCCTCTTCAGTGTGCTCAGACATGGACTTTTTCTGACACCCTTAGTAGCATTAGCAATAAGTTAGTAACATTTCCTAAGGTTCTACCAGCCAAACGGCCTTGATGTCATTTGAGATCACACAGGACCTCAAAACTCTTCAGCATCATCTCATCAATACCTACCTGGAGAACCTCTCTTTTCTACCTAAAACTGGCATATGGGTATATAGTAATTGTGAGAGTCAAAATGTTTTGCAAGTAAATGCCCTATTAAGACAGCAGGGGATGGAAATAATTGTAACCTTTCAGCCTGAAGCTCTATGATATTGTGATTTATAATAAGAGATATATATTTGGTCTTTGACCCATTTCTAGCACAAAGCTAAACCCTTTGGAATTTCCTAAGTGAGGACAGCAGCAGAGATCTTTTGCTATGCTAATGTGGTGACTGGAACTTGCCTAAAGGTGGGAACTGGTTGCCAAAGGAACCCACCTGGAGTTTGGAGGAGCAGAACTTTCTGTCCTTCCCCAAAACCCCAGCTCCTGGGAGGGGAGCTGGAGATTAAGATTAATCACCAATGGCCAAAAGATTTCATCAATTGTGTAATGAAGCCTCCCTAAACACCTAAAAGGAGGAGGTTTAGAGAGCTTCCAGACTGGTAAACACATAGATTCAGAGAGTGTGGAAGCTCCCTGGTCTTTTCCTATGCTTTATTCTATGTATCTCTTCAACTGGCTTTTGATTTATATCCTTTAATATTCTATGTAATAAACTGATAATCCAGTAAGTAACCAGTTTTCCTGAGTTCTATGAACAGCTCTAGCAAATTAATTGAACCCAAGGGGGATGGTCATTGGAACCTCTATTCTACAGCTGGTAGATCCAGAAGCACAGTTGACAAACTGGCATCTGAAATGCAGGTTGGGGGACAGTCTTGTAGGACTGAGCCCTTAACCTATAGGATCTGATGTTATCTCCAGGTAGATAATGTCAAAATTGAGTTGACTTACGGGACCCCACATGGAATTGGGGAGAAGACACATTTGAAGGGTAGCAAAAAGAAAAACCATTGGCACAAAATGGAGCCACTTACGGTAGGCCACATCACCCAACAAAGGCTTGATACCTAACCTAATTATGGTTTGAACCTCTTCCAGAAATGTAGTCTTAACTGGGTCAGTTAAGAAGTCTTCTGGTCAATGCCAATGAGGTAATCTGTCACACAAACCCTCTGCATTCCCCCACCACCACCCTCAAGGAAGATGAAGTCTTGGTAAGACTGTCTGCTTTTCCCCCTAAGGGAAAGTGAATTTAACTGAAAAAAAATCCTCTTTTGCTAATAATCTCCATGCCCCACCCTTCTTCCTATAAAAACCTTCCATTTTGTACAACTTCTTAGAGCTTGCTAGATGGGGTACTGCCTGGTTCACAAATCAGTTAATAAAGCCAATTAAGTCTTTGAAATTTTCTAAGTTGAATTTTTGTTCTTTTGTTCTTATTTGTTCACGGGGCCCCAAAGTCCCATGCCCACAGCAGCTATCTTACTCTTTAATACCTTCCTAAACCAGAACTCGGATGACCTTATTTTAGGAGAATAGAATGAAGCCTCTCAGCCAGTTTCTCCCTCCTCCAAGGTCATCTGGAGTCAACTCAAGTAACCAAGTCCATTCCTTTATTGATCTTTTCCAAGTCGAAAATACAAACCAAACCCCATGTCCCCAAGAGAGGCAGATTTGCTAATCTTCTTTAAGCATGGTTAGCAGAAGTTTGAGACTAATAGTGCCTGGTTGTTCTCCTGTAATCTGACAGTCTCTGGGGATATGATAAACTATTTAAGTATCAAAGTCAAAATCTGGGACCTGTTACTCAAAGTGTAGTTGGGAGCCAGGAGCAGCCCTGAAGCTATTAGAAGTGCAGCTAACAGGAGGGCTTAGTCCATTGGACAGCTGCTTTTGGCGGGGGTCATAATCTCAGGGTCCTGGGATCAAGCCCCATGTCAGGCTCCCTGCTTCAGTGGGAAGTCTGCCTCTCCTTCTCCCTATGTCCCTCCCCCTGTTTGTGCACTCTCTCTCTCTCTCTCAAACAAAATAAATAAAAATCTAAAAAAAAAAAAAAAAAAAAAGAAGAAGTGCAAATCCTCAGGTCCCACTCCAGAGTTATATTGAATCAGAAATCTGGAGGTGGACACAATTTTTTTCTTATTATGGTAAAATACATATAACATAAAATTCACCATTTAACTTTTCTAATGTATACAATTCAAATGGCATTTAGTACATTCACAATACCGTGCAACCATCATAGCTATCTAGCTCCATAACATTCTCATTGCCCCAAAAGAAAATCCTAGAACTATTAGGGGTACCTGGCTGGTGCAATTGGTTAAGCGTAGAACTCTTGGTTTCAGCCCAGGTTGTGGTCTTGGGGTCATGATCTCAGGGTCCTGAGATCAAGAGCTGGGACAAGACAGTGTCAAGTGCTCTGTCAAGCCCCATGTCAGGCTCCGTGCTCAGCGCTTGAATCTGCTTAAGTTTCTCTCTCCCTCTCTCTCTGACCCTCCGCACCCTACTTGCACACAGTGTCTCTCACTCTCAAATAAATAAATAAATCTTGAATGAAAGAAAGAAAGAAAGAAAGAAAGAAAGGAAGGAAGAAAGAAAAGAAAGAAAGAAAGAGAGAGAGAGAGAGAGAGAAAGAAGAAAGAAAGAAAGAAAGAAAGAAAGAAAGAAAGAAAGAAAGAAAGAAAGAAAGAAAAGGAAAGAAAGAAAGAAAGAAAGAAAGAAAGAAAGAAAGAAAGAAAGAAAGAAAGAAAGAAAGAAAGAAAGAAAAGAACAGCAGGGGATGGAAATAATTGTAACCTTCCTCCCCTTCCTCTAAGTTCATCTGTTTTGTTTCTTAAAGTCCATGAGTAAAATCATATATGGTATTTGTCTTTCTCTCACTTATTTCACTTAGCATAATACCCTCTAGTTCCATAAAAAAAATCTATTTTTTTCCTTTGGCCCAGGAAGGAAGGAAGGAAGGAAAGAAGGAAGGAAGGAAAAGAAGAAAACCTATAGTCATTAAGCAGCCCCTTCTCATTCCCTCTTCCCCACCCCTGACAAATGCTAATATGCTCTCCATCTCTCTGGATTTGCCTATCGTGGACACCTCATATAAATAGTGTGGAGGCCGAGAAAAATTAAGGCCATCCCACCTAAAGTTTAGCATTAGCACAAGTACAGCCATCTTAGGCCCCTGTGAATAAGAGCTGAACTTTATGGGAAAAACTGCAGAATGTCCTCAATGTCCTCGGCAGGTAATCCCATATCAGAAAGACAACAGAGCCCACACCCATGGTAGAAAGTCCCATATTAGAATGAGAACAGAGCTCAATGCCCTTGAAAGCCCCATATCAAAATGTAAACAGAACTTGAGAAATTCCTCCACCCCTTCTGAAAATCCCCTAGACCAGCCTATAAAAAAACCAGCTGTAACCCACTTCGGGGTCCAAGTCCCTGCTCCGCTGTGTCGGGTATACTTGGACCCAAGCTGGAGCTTGTAAATAGACCCTCGTGTGTTTGCATCGGTGTCGGCTCCTTGGTGGTTTCTCGGATTCGCAATTTTGGGCACAAGAATAGGATCATCCGATATGTGGCTTTTTATGTCTGGCTTCTGTAACTTACTGTAATCTTTTCAAGGTTCATCCACTCTGTACCATTCATTTTTATGGATTAGTAGTATCCCATTGTATGGATAGATGATATTTTACTTATCATTTCATTAGTTGATGAACATTTGGGTTGTTTCCACCTCTCACTATTATGAATAATGAATGCTATGAACATCCGTGTACAAGTTTTTGTTTGAACACCTGTTTTCCGTTCTCTTGAGTATATACATAGGAGTTGAACTGCTGGGTCATATGGTAATTCTATGTTTAACTTATTAAGGAACTGCCAAATGTTTCCATAGAGGCTGGGCCATTGTATGCTCCCACCAGCAACTCATGTGTTCCAGTCTGCACACTCTTGCCATCAAGTGTCATTTCCTGGGTTTTGTTTTGTTTTGTTTTGTTTTATAGCCATCCTAGTGGGTATGAAATGCTATCTCACTGCAATACTGATTTCCTGCAGTTTTTTTTAAGTAGCCCTCCTGGTGATTCTAATGCATCTGAAATGTGAAAAAGTTGGGGACTGGGAGCATCCACTCAGGAACTAGTTTTAGAAATGCAGAATCTTAGACGATTAGGTCTACTCAGTCAAATTCTGCATTTTAATAGGCTCCCCAGGTGATGACCACACCTGTGTTGGTGTTTGGGAAGGGCTGGTGAAGGAGACATCCCTAAATTGTTAACACTTCTAATCATCATTTAAATATACTAGAATTAGGGTCCGTGTTTTTAATGCTCCATTTGTCTAGTATATTCTTATTGGGCAGACAGTCTGGAAAAGTGAGAAGAACACAGACAGAACTTAGAGAAAAAAAGGCAAACCCAGTTTCCAGCCCTGACTCTGTCACTCACCAGCTGGATGACCCCCACTAGTGTGCTTGCTCTAGAACAAGAATTAATATCTGCGTCCTGCACACATTAGAGTTAAATGATGTTAGGCATAGGTAAGCATCTAATCCAACTCAGCACAAAGACGTTCACTCAGTCTGGTTCTACTACCTCCCCCTACCCTACACTAGCCCTGGTTATTTCATGAGAGTTTAGGGAAGCAGATCTCAGCTTCAGCCTCCTGATACATCAGTGAGCCACTGAGGAACTGGCTAAATGATTTGCCAGATGATTTCTTTAAGGCAGCCAGCTCAGCAAGAAGTTCAGGACTGATCCCACAGTTAACTTCCCTAGATTAAGTAGGACCTTGTTCGAGGCTGGGAACTCTGTGGGATACCTATAATTTACAGACTTGCAAGAATCTCTAGGGCCACTTACTTTGGTTTAAAGTCATTTTAATGAATTTTAAATAATTCAATGGGGTGGGCAACTATTACTGTCTCTCAGTAGAGAGGTTCTTTTAATTAGGGTACTTTCTATGATGCACCAGTAACTATACTTTCTAAGCACTGAACCCACAATGCATTTAAATCTTTAGCCAAGACCAGAGGTTCTCCAATATGGGCAATTTTGCACACATACACCTCCCCAGGGGATATGTGGCAGGCAACATCTAAGGATTTGTCATCACGGGGGTGGGGGTGCTACTTTCATCTACTGGGTTGAGAAAACAGTTACTGCTAAATATCCTCCAGTATATCAGACAGCCCCACACAGAAAGGATTAGCGTCCCCCAAATATCAATACTGCTGAAGTTGAGAAACGCTGCCCTAGACTCAGGCTACATCAGCCTATCACGGAGAGATGATAAAATGGACTCTGAGAAGTAGAGTGACCTGCCTGCGATCATCCAGCTGGTAACGAAAGAGCAGGATTCAAACCACAACTGGCTCAAAATCCCCGAGGCTGGAGTTGTTTTAAATTGTTTGTTTTCAACCGTTTTTGTTCAAGCACAGCTTGCAACTGTTTACTCTGCAATTTAAGAGGAAAACTGGCCAGAAAAGGCTTTTAAACCTCTCAAACAAAGATTTTTCTACTGCCCTTTGTACAATCAATCAGAGCCACCTCCCAGTTCCTCTGAGACTTGGTTAAATATTTATCCAACTGCCTTGCAGGGATTTAAGTTAAAGAGCTATTCCATTTCTCTGAGAGGGATGATAAACATGATGACAGGGTTAAGATTCTCCCAGAGCAGGTAAGGTCTGATGTGGAAGTAGTGAACTGTTGGAGTTATCGGCCCAGGGGCTAGTATGTGGCAGGGAGCAGTAGGATGGAAGGAAACTCAGTGTCACAGTCAGGGGTGGTGGTACCAGTACATGGAGGATAGAAAGCCACAGGCACACATACAGCCAGCCTCTCCGCAGAGAGGCCCCTTAAGTCAGCCACCTGCCAGGTGTGATGCTCCCGCTTACGCATACGTCATTGCATGTGGTCTCACCATGGCCCTAGAAAGCAGCAATTCTTATACCCATCATCCTATGAGGAAACCACCACCCAGGGGCTCAGGACCTTGTTCTGGGTCACTCAGTTCCCAGTGATAAAGACAGTATCAAAACCTGGGCAGTTTGTCTCCATGTTGGCTTCCTCTTCTTTTCGAAATCTGATTCTACCTGCATAGCTACCCCGTAGCTATGGTGTCTCTCTTACTCTTTCTGTTACTTGTTCCTTCCTTCAGAGATGGGAAATGTGGAAGGGAAGGTTGTATTTAAAATGTGGTTGACTCTTCTGTGTATATCCTAGAAAATAATTTGAAGAAGCTGCATTTCTTCCCTGCCCTGATCCTGGAACTTCCCATCCATAGGAGTAGATTTAGACACAGACTACGTTGACCTTATCCCCACCTGGGAATAGGGGTGAGGCTGGAGCAAACATCCAGCAGTGGGGCTAGAGGAAGATGGTGGAGGTGACACCTTTGGGGAGATCTTTTGAGGCTCTTGGTTGTGTTTGACATGGTGGTAACACCTGAACCAGCTGAATCAGCAAGGGAGACTGTGGCTTAGTGAGACAAAATATGAAGCCAAAATTCAAATCACAGCTCTAGCTGGAGGGCTGGTCACATAACTCTCCTGAACCTCAGTTTTCATGGCTGCAAAATGGGGATACTAATACTATGCAGGGTTATTAGGATCATATATCTGATAGTACCCAACAAATGCTTCAGAACAATTTTTAATATCAGTTAGCTGTCCACTACATGCCAGGCACTGTTCTGAGTATTCCAGCATTATAGTTAGTTCTATGGGTTACAACTGTCTTGAGAGGTAGGTTCAATTACTATCCTCATTAACTCTATTTTAGAAGATTAAAAAAAAAATCAAAGTGCAAAGAGCTTAACTGACTTATTCAGGTCACAGAAAGTGATAGTAATAGCTAAGTCTCACATAGAATTTTCAGTGTACAAACTCTTGCACATGAATGTTCATTGCAGTGTTACTACAATAGTGAAAAAAAGAAACCCAATGTCCATCGACTGACGAATGGGTAAAGAAAAGGCAGTCTGTCTGTACAGTGGGAAATTACTCAGCTTTAAAAAGCAATGGAGTTCTGATATATGCTACAAAACAGATGAACTCTAAAAGGAAGACAAGGAGATTGTCCAGCCGGCAGTGGGAGAGGGATCTTAACCAGAGGAGAGGTGGCTAACAGTTGAAGACCTTGGGGAGGAGAAAAAAAGCGTCTAAAAGACTTCTCATTAAAATGAGTTTTGTGGTATAGAATATAGCCCTTTCTTCAATCTTTGCACAAAATCTTTTTTTTAATTTAAATTTTAGTTAGTTAACATACAGTGTAATATTGGTTTCAGGAGTGGAATTCAGTAATTCATCACTTGCATACAACACCCAGTGCTCATCACAACAAGTGCCCTCCTTTTTTTTTTTTTTAAAGATTTTATTTATTTATTCATGAGAGACAGAGAAAGAGAGAGAGAGAGAGAGAGAGAGAGGCAGAGACAGGCAGGGGGAGAAGCAGGCTCCATGCAGGGAGCCTGATGTGGGACTCCATCCCGGGTGTCCAGGATCAGGCCCTGGGCTGAAGGTGGCGCTAAACCACTGAGCCACCCGGGCTGCCCAACAAGTGCCCTCCTTAATGCCTGTCACCCATCTAGTCCATCCCCCACCCACCTTCCTCCATCAACCCTCAGTCTGCTCTCAAGTGTTAAGAGTCTTTTATGGCTTGTTTCCCTCTCTTTTTTTTCTTTTCCCCTTGCCCATATGTTCATCTGTTTTGATTCTTAAATTCCACGTATGAATGAAATCCTATGGATTTGTCTCTGACTTATTTCACTTAGCATAATACACTCTAGTTTCATCCACGTTGTTGCAAATGGCAAGATTTCATTTTCTGATGGCTGAGTAATATTCCATTGTATGTATATACCCCATTGTCTTTATCCATTCATCAGTCAATGCATATTTGGGTTCTCTCCATAGTTTGGCTATTGTTGATAATGCTGCTATAAACATCGAGGTGCATATACCCCTTTGAATCTGTATTTTTGTAGCCTTTGGGTAAATAGGTGGTAGTGGAATTGCTGGATCGTAGGGTAGCTCTATTTTTAACTTTTGGAGGAAACTGCAAACTTCCACAGGGGCTACACTAGTTTTCATTCCTACCAATAGTACAAGAGGATTCCCCTTTCTCTATAGCCTCACCAACACCTGTTGTTTCTTGTGTTGTTAATTTTAGCCATTCTGACAGGTGCACAAAATCTTTAATAAAACCTATGCTAAAGATCTGAGCTAATCTGAAGTTGGCTTTGCTTTTGGGGAGAATGCAATAAGGTGCTAAGTGTTAATTCTGCACAATATGAATGGTGAGGAGAAAAGCTGTCCATGTGTTCCTGGGTTGCGTAAGTGTGTTAGGGTTTAGAGAAAGTAACATGTTTGGAATAGGAAATTAGGTACAGTTGATAACTTATTCATCAGAATTAATTACAGTTTGACATAGAGAAAGAGCCAAATTAGGATTGTAAAACATGTACTTATCACTGCAACAGGAACTGGTACCTTGCTATCTAAGCTGAATCGAATGGTAACAGTTCTCCAGGCATTTCTACCACAATATTCGAATTGAATACATTGGCCAGATAAAGTTGAAATTAAAAAAGAAAAAGAATTGATATCTTACTAGGAAGGATATCTGTCTGGGAATTAAAACTGCCAAAAGATATCCTCCAGGAGTGCCTGGAAAGCCAGGGTCAGAGTGAGCCTTGGTATGGATAGCTGATGCTGGGTACTAGAAAGGAAGGCCAGCCCTACAGTCTCTCCCTCCACCACCACCATCGTCCCCCCAATCCCACTAATGTGAGGAAGACAAGGAGGAAAGGTAGATGTACCTCCATCCACCTTTAAAGAAGACCCAGAGGTATTACTTTTCTGTTGCTGTTAACGGCAAAGTACCACAAACTTAGTGGCTTAAACAATAACAATTTCTTATCTTACAGTTCGGAAGGTCATAGGTTTCACTGAGCTGAAATCAAGGTGTCAGCAGGGCTGCATTCCTTCTGGAGTCTCTAAGGGAGAATCAGTTCCCCTGGCTTTTTATGCTTCTCAAAGCCACCTCAATTCTTTGGCTCTGGGTCCCTTCCTCCATCTTCTAATCTCTCTTTGACTCTAATCCTCTCACTTTCCTCTTAAAAGGACTCTTGTATCAGAACCATCTAGATCATGCAGGATAATCTTGGCATTTCTAGCTCTTTAACTCAATCACACTTGCAAGGCCCCCTTTTGCCAGATAAGGTCACATATTCCAGGTTTCAGGCATTAGGTTGTGTATTGATTTGAGGGACCACTCACTAATACTGTCTACCAAACCAATTACCTACTCACACCAGCCTGAGACACTTTATTTGGGATTATTTGCTATGCAGCAGTGGATAACTGGAACAGATTTATCAATTCCAGCTCAGTTCCTCTTGGCTGATGCAAACATCCATGATAAAACTACCCCACTGAAATTGTTCTCATGCAGAGGATGGTAGGGGTACCAGGGTCAAGACAACCTAGTGAATTGGGTTACCATGAGCTCCTTTAGAGAACACTCATTAGTGACTGATTGCCTGTCTCTCTTTCTCCATGACCCCTACTTCAAAATGAGAAAAATACCAGGGATAAATTCCTAGATAAGCACATTTTCCAAAATTGCTATTATATTAACTTTGCCAAGAGACACGTCAAGTTGGCATTAAATTGGATGCTAATTTCTATGGATTGGTTGGTTACATATTGTCTTTTATACATGCTTGACTTTCCTGATCCTGTGTTACATTATAGCTCCTTAACACCCTGCTCAAAATCTTTTCCATTGTTTTGTAAGACTCTTGTCAGCCAAATGCTAGGGATGCCCTTATTTTGTTTTCTGCTTAATTTCTCTGCTTCTCATCACTGATGGAAACTATAAGCAACATTTAAGAATTTTGCTCCTCTCTTTTTACAAACACCTGCTCTATCAGGTACATATGCTTCCCATCTGTTCTGATTTCTTGCTACTGCTTTAACAACTTTATAAAACACCTTAGGTGGCTTCTGAGTCCTACAAATGAACTTATTTCTGGAGCTTCTTTGGGACATAAGGATTTAAAACTGGATGTGATAAGGACACCTGAATGGCTCAGTGGTTGAGCATCTGCCTTGGGCTCAGGTCATCATCCCCAGATCCTGGGATCAAGTGCCACATCGGGCTCCCTTCAGGGAGCCTGCGTCTCCTTCTGCTTATGTGTCTGCCTCCTTCTCAGTGTCTCTCATGAATAAATAAAAACAAATTCTTAAAAAAAAAAAAAAAAACACTGGATGTGATAGGGGAAGACTCCATACATCTTGGTGACTGATTGGGTGGGAGAAAGGAGGGAAAGGCAGAAGGAGGAACATATCTAAGAAAGCTCAAAGCTCTGAAATTCAACAGACAAGGAGAAGAACTGAAAGAGGAACAAGCTTTGAATTGCTGATAACAACTCTGGTTTCAGACATGTTGACTTGGCAATGATGGTAAGATGATAGAATGGAAATAGTAAGGCTCATTGTAAAGAATTTGCACATCCAATGGTGAGACTAAGAGTGAAGGTATGTGATTTATTTTAACACTCAGGTTTCCCTCCAGTGGAAATATATGAGGAGAGAGTAGTGAGTCTTGGCTTAGAAAAAGCTATAGAGGGCACCTGGGTGGCTCAGTCGGTTGAGCACCCAACTCTTGGTTTTGGCTCAGGTCATGATCTCTGGTTGTGAGATGGGACCCTGAGTCAGCCTCTGCACTCAGTGTAGAGTCTACTTGGGACTCTCTCTCTCTCTTCCTCTGCCTCTCCCCTGGTTCACATTCTCATATTCTCTCTCTCTCTCAAATAAGTAAATAGATCTTAAAAATTGCATTAAAGGAGCACCTGGGTGGTGCAGTCAGTTGAGCATCCCATTCTTGATTTCAGTTCAGGTCATGATCTCAGGTTGTGAGATCAAGCCCTGCATTGAGCTCTGCACTCAGCATGGAGTCTGCTTGAGATTCTCTCTGCCCCTCTCCCTCTGCTCCTACCCCATTCATGCATGCAAGTATATACAATCTCTCTCTCTCTCTCTCTGAATAAATATAAAATCTAAAAAAAAAAAAGAGCTTTAGAAGACAAGTCAAAGATGTATGAATGGGTACTCTCTGTACTGTAAATTCTTCACTCCTTCATTCATTCATCCATGTTTCATTCATTCTCACACTTGGATTTCTTCATTGAGCTCCTACATGCAGAAACTAGGCCTACAGCAGGTAGTATGCATATTTGGTGATAATTAAGTAAAACCTTCTGAATGAGCTGCTCCAAGTTGAGAACAAAGAGAGAAAAGAGAAAAATTTTCTTGTCAATGTGCCAAGAAGCAGGCAATTATCAGTTGTTTCAGTAAATATTTGTTGAATGAGTGAGGCAAGGAGCATGGGAGACTTTTTCAGAAGTACCAGGCTATGCTAGGGCACTGAGAAGGGTGAGGTGTCCACAGAGGTAAAAATTCTGAAGGTGAAGTTCAGAAGAAAGATAAGGGTGAAATATTACAAATGTGTTTTCCCAGGATTTGTTGGCTTCAGCAAGGAGCAAGAAATTGGAAATACTTCAGTGTTCTCATACAAGTTAAAATATAATAATCATTGCTCTTAACCACATTAGACTTCTCTCTTTCCATTTTTTTCTTCTCCTCACTCCCTCTTTTCCTTCCTTCCTTCCTTAGGCCAACCAACAACTTAGTAACACACATTCATATAACAGTTAAGTTCAAGGAAGTTGCTGAATGAAAGCCAGAAAAGGGAATATGGTGGACAATGATAATTGCCTAGTGAACATGAGGAACATCTCCTCAAAAAACAAAGAAGTAAAATAAAACAAAATAACTAGTGGATGCCTTGTTTAAAAAAAAGAAAATCTTCTTTGGAACCAACTAATCAAACAGTGAAGAGCAGTATTCTTCTATTTAAAGGCAGGATCCTGGAGTCCAAGCCCCCACCCCCTTGGCTTCCCTTTCATCCATGCAGTGGCCTGAAAGACAATCCCATGGCCATACCCATAGCTGAGTCAGGATCAAAGAAACCCCAGTTTGAAAATGCCAGCTTAGAAAAAAAGGAAGTGATATGGTATACCTTAGCATTGTTTATAGAAAGGAGGTTGTTAAACCTTGAACTCAAGTTATTGACTATCTGTTCTTTGAAATTGAAAAAGATGAGTCATCAAATGTCACACCTGACTCAACTATCTTGAGATTGCAAAATGATGGGAAAGATCTTAGGGAAAACACTAGTGGGCCACCAACCAAGGCATAGAGCTCTGGCAGTGCCAGTGGTGAAGACACTTGCCTACTCATCTCACAGGGAACAGCAGAGTGTGCTCAGTTCAAAGAGTGTTGAAAACAGATTACCAGTAACTCTATAAGGGATTTCCTGTCCAAATCTAGGAAGCTTATGTTTTATGAAGATACATAAAATGCTAAATCCTCAGAAATGAATAGATGAATTAAGAAGTGACAGTTTGTACTGTGAAAGGATTTGAAAGGCAGGGTTTTATGTTATTAAGATCAATGGTAAACACACAGTTTGACTAATCCTAACCCAGTCCTGCAAGAGCAAGCCCTGTTTTCTTGTTTGGCCCACAAAGAATGCAACGAGCCACGTCTTGCATAACAGGTACCGCTCAAACTTGTGGGGAAAGGCCAACTCACCTGCCATGCTGCTGATGTTTACCAGCCTGCCCTTCGATTTCCTAAGAAGAGGCAAAAATGCCTTTGTGACCTCCACAGCCCCGAAGAAGTTCACAGCCATGCATTTTTTGTAGTCAGTCATGGGAATGAGCTCTCCGTCGGCTGGTAAGCAAATGATCCCAGCATTGTTGACCACAGCCCACAATCCTGAGGACAGAAAGGAATGGCTTTGATAACCAGTGATGCTGAAGAGCAAGAGGATTTTTAACACTTAATCAAGCTCTTTGAGATTTGGGATCTAGGCAGATCACTCAAACTCTTGGGCCTCAATTTCCTTGAATACTTAAAACTACTTTCTATAGGGGGGTTGAATGGAGAGTAAATATGAAATGTTAAGCAGTGGGTCTTTGGAGATATTTTCTTTTCCTTAAAGCACTTTCCTGGACACAGCTAGATATTTGTTGTATCTGGGGACAGATGACACAGCAAGGGAGAGAGTATAAGAGCCTATGACATGTTTCTCCTTCAAAGGACTGTGTAGAGACAGTGTAATATCTTTAGGACCATGCAGGATGATATATGAGCCTGTCTTCCCTTTTCCCTAGAGTAGAAAAGATACCCTAATCCAGAGAAATAGGAAAACTAGAGAGGTGCCAAGTAATAAGATTGCAGAGTCCCTGAGCCCTAGTCTAAACCTCAACCAGCCTAATCCATTTGATTACATCAGAATCACTGGAGGGCTTGTACAAACAGACAACTGGGCACCACCTCCAGAGAGTCTCATTTAGGGTGTTTGGGATGGGGCCTGAGAATCTACACTTCTACCAGGTTCCCAGGTGATGTTGATGCTGCAGGTCTGGACCACACTTGGAGAACCTCTGTCCACAAGTAGTGGTTTTCAATCTTGACTGCATGTAGAACCACTTGGGGGCTTTTTAACCCCACCCCCACCTCCCAAAGCCCAGCCACATCCCACCCAATTAGATCAGAAATTCTGGGGTAGAAGACAGAAGGGACCTTGACACTGAATTTAAAAATTCCCCAGGTGATTCCAGTGTACAGGCAAGCTTGGGAACCATGGCCCTAAATGGTGGGAAAGAGGTAATACAAAAACTCCAGATATTTTTCAGGTGGCAGGATCTGTAGCAGAGGTGAGGTCCTCTTTACCTGACAGAGGTGACTGAATGCCACCTGGGGTATGTTTAGTTAGGCAAACCTGAAGCAGATTCTGAGTTCCCTGAGCCTCAGGTATGGTTTAGAACAATGATTCTCAAGATGTGATCCAGAACCAGCAGCGTCAAATGGGAACTTATTAGAAATGCAAATTCTAGGAGTGGATGGCTCAGTCAGTTAAGTATCCAACTCTTGATTTTGGGTCAGGTCATGATCTCAGGGTCATGAGACTGAGCCCCACTTTGGGCTCCGTGCTGGGCATGGAGCCTGCTTAAAATTCTCTCTCTCTCCCTCTGCCCTTCCCCTTCTCTCTTGCACGTGTGCTCTCTCTCTCTCTCTCAAAAAAAAAAAAAAAATGCAAGTTCTAGAACCCCACTTCAGACCTGTTGGATCAGAAACTGGTGATCAGAAATTGTTGCTGAAGCTCAGCATCTGTGATAGAACATGCTCTCCAAGTGACCCTGGGACACACTCCAGAGTGAGAACCTGTGGTATATACAGAAGCCGAATGAGCCTCAGTGCTAGCAGAGACACAAATGGCAGGAGGTCCAGCCTTTGATGGCATCAAAGAGGTGGGTGGGCCCCAAATTGCACAAGGACTGGACAGAGCATTGAACATCTCAGCAGGGGCCAGCATGAAACACTGATGATCGAAGATGAAATGTCTCATCCTCAAGAATTTAGATGCTACCCTGGGGAAATGAGGTGAAGCTCAAACTGAAATGGATTTTGCCACATGGCAGAAAGAGGGCTCAAAATAGAAACAGAGTTGAGTTGTAGAAAAATTACATTTCTCACACATACCTGAGCTGGTGGTCTGACATTTACACACAGTAATGACTGGGAGCATTAAGTTAGATAATAGCCTAGCTGATAATAAGAGCTCAACAATTAGTATGAGGATGGTGATGAGTGCAGAGTGCTCACATTTCCAAGTGATGGTTTTCATTCAGTCAGCCTGATGCATACCTTTGACAGGCAACATGCAAGGCAGCAGTTTGAGGATGCACTAGAATGGAGGTCAGCAAACTTTTTCTATGAAAGGTCAAATAGTGAATATTTTAGTTGCAGGCACTACTGTTTCAAATCTGCCGGCCATTATTCTCTAAGAGCAGCCACAGTCTTCATCTGTAAATGAATGAAAATGGGAACAAAGCTCCAATAAAACTTGATTTTGGGACACTGACATTTGAATTCCATATAATTTTCACTTGTCAAAATAATATTCTTTTTCTGATTGTTTTAACTATTTAAAATCGCAAAAACCATCCTGAGCTCAAAGGCTGAACAAAAATAGATGGCAGATCTATATAATGTTCTTTAAGTGACAGTGTTAGAGAGAGAACAGATTTGTGATTGCCAGGGGTTAGGGATGGAAATATGACTCTGAAAACATAGCATGAGAGGGGCACCTGGGTGGTTCAGTCAGTTGAGCATCTGACTCTTGATTTCAGTTCAGATTGAGATCTAGGAGTCATGAGATCGATCCCCACATTGGGCTGCCCCAGGTTTGGAGCCTGCTTAGGATTCTCTCTCTCTCCCTCTCCCTCTGCCCCTCCTCCTTAGCCCCCAATGCCTGCTGGCACTCTCTCTCTTAAAAAAAAAAATATAAAATAATAAATTAAAATTAAAAATGCAGCATGAGGGAGCTTGGTGGTGGTGGAACAGTTCTGTATTTTGATTGTGGTTCTTTGCACAAAGTTACACACACACACACTTGTATGTATAGGTGGTGAAATCCAAATAAGCTCTGAGGATTATACCAATGCCAGTTTCCTGGTTTTGACATTGTATTATGGTTATGCAAGATGTTAACATTGAGGGTGACTTGGCAAAGCATGAACAGGATCTCTCTGTACATTTATTGACAACTTCCTGTGAAACCACAATTCTTTTAAAATAAAATGTTAAAAAAAAAAAAAAGTTTGCCAGCCTCTGCTTAGAATTTAAGCAGGCAAGCAGGCCAATAAGCCCATTACGCCTATGGGAACTATTAAGTTTAAAGATAATTAACGTTACTTAATTATTAAAAATATGTTAATACTTATGTAATAATATGCTGCATGGGAACATAGAGCAGGGCCAGCCATCTTACAGGATCTGGGGTTTTGTCGTTTGTCTACAGGTCCCAGAGGATTCTTTAGGACACATCCTTCTCAGTGATTTTAAACTCTTGTTTGACAGCTTTCCTTTCTGTTTGATTTGAGAGGCTGAGATTGAGAGAACTTCAAGGAAAGCAGACAGAAGGTATATTGGCAATTTGGTCTCAGAAGAGGATTGCTCTTCAGAATTCTGGCCATAAAACAGCATGGACTCACACACTGGAAAGTTTTTTCACCACACCCTTACATCCCTGGTTGCTGACGTGGTATTTCCATATCTAGAACCCATTGCTTTATCATTCAGTATGGCCAATGCTACCTCTCTGAGCCTCACCAGAGGGGTCTGTATTGAATATCTCCTTGAATAAGACACCATGAAGTCACACTCATAAGAGGGATAAGCATGAACCCAACAAGAGAGAAAGCAGAGCCAAGAAACAGAGACTGAGCCCTGATGACATTTTTTAAGGATCCAGACATGCCCAAAGCCAACAGGTGTCCTCAAGATGTGATCAGCAGCCAGAACGGACTAGAGAGTGGTGGTTAGGAAAGGATGGAATCAGTATGGGTCATTTGCTAGGAGAGTAAGTGGCAATTGAGGTCATGGACAGATGAAGGTAATACCTCTGTCCTGCAACTTTTCCACCACTTTGCTGTGGGCGTCTTTTATCTGTTGCTGGTCGGTGATGTCCATCTGGAGCACAGAGAGGCGCTTGGAGCAGGTTCTTCGCAATTCCTCTGCTCCTGATCCCTTTTCATCCAGAACTCCCACAAATACCGTGAAGCCAAGCTCATCTAGATATTTAGATAGAGCATGACCAAATCCGGAATCGCCACCTGCAAGGGATTAAGACAATACAAAGTGGGTTCAAACTCAAGTGCCAGGAGAAATTACTTAATAAGGAAAACACTGATACTATGTATGATTGCCCATGTTTTCTGGAGAGAGTGGGACTTAAGGAAGTTTCTTTATCTGCTAAATGGGAAAATGGGCAGAGAAGCCAAAACAGACACACTTCTCTGTGTAAAAAGAAGAAAAGAGGAAGGAGAATTACTGATGATGGGACGGTCTAGGAGTGGTTGGTGGCCAAAGAACTGAGGAGGGAGAGCTAAGGTAAGACATCTACTGGAAATTTTTCTATTAATCTCTGCTGTGTCATATTTGGTGTAACCTCCATCACTCCATAAAATCTTCAGTGACTCATTCATTACAAATTAATACTTTGGAGCTGGTTTTAGGTTTTAGAAATGTAATAAAATGTTAAGTCCTGGTTCGGAGTGGACAAAAGTCATTAACAAGAAGCTTCCCAGTTCCTTCTAGGTTATGAAAGATGGTGGCTCATAGCCATCTGCACTTCTTACTTCCTTGGAACTTTTTCCCTCATGATGGCCTTCTCCCAAACCACTGAATAGAAACCAATCTTAAAAAAAAGAAGCTTGCAATAGAAACCAGATAGAAAGCCCTAAATGCATTGTTTAGTGTAAATAAGCAGATGACATAATATGTAAAATACCTCTCAGAATTTGAGATGAGAGTTTACCCAACCCAGTCTGCAGGATATTATGGACCTCGTAAAAATTGTTTTATACCAACAAGTACAAAAAATAGGTATCTGAAATTCTGAATGAAGGCAACATAGACCTAAAATCACCTGTTGAGCCATAGCAAAATAAACACGTAACAGTTAATATGTCTCTAAAGCTCTAAAGATGAGAAATCATCTTCTTTTTAAAAAAGATTTTTAAAGATGAGAGACACAGAGAGAGAGGCAGAGACATAGGCAAAGGGAGAAGGAAGCTCTCCACAAGGAGCCCAATGTGAGACTTGATCCCGAATCCCAGGATCATGCCCTGAGTCAAAGGCAGATGCTCAACCACTGAGCCACCCAGCGTCCTGAGAGAAATCATCTTCATATTGGCTGTGTCATGTGGTCTTTCCTGTAAACCTTGAGGGGTCTCTCTCTCTCTCTCTCTTTTTTTTAAGTTTATTTATTTATTTATTTATTTATTTGAGGGTCGGGGGAGAGAGAGAGTGAGAGCACTGGGCACCGACAGGGGGAGAGGCAGAGGGAGAAACAGGCTCCCTCCTGAGTGAGAAGCTCGAAGGCACTGAGCCGAAGGCACTGAGCCACCCAGGCACCCCCAGGCGTCTCTTTTATCAGCAGCCAGGGGCTATATATAGTCAGGTATCTATCTAAGAATTGGAAAATACAGGAAATCAGAGAGCACACTGACAATCAACTCAAGGATCAGTATGTAAGTGATCAGAAAAGACATTTGACTTCCAAGCTAATAAGACCTGTCTGCAATCTGAATGGAAGTGTTACTCTTCCTAAGAAGAGGATGATCACCATCAGAAGACAAAAGGACAAACTCAACACCATAAAATCAAACAATCTGATTTAAAAATGGGCAGAGGCACTGAATAGACATATTCACAAAGAAGACATCCAGATGCCCAACAGACACATGAGAAGATGCTCAACATCGCTCATCTCCAGGGAAATGCAAATCAAAACCACAATGAGATACACCTTTCACCAGTTAAAATGGCTAAAGTCAAAATGACAAAAAAACAACAAGTATTAGCAAGGATATGGAGAATAAAGCACACTCATGCACTGTTGATGGAAATGCAAATTGGTGCAGTCACTGTGGAAACAATATAGAGGTTCCTTAAAAGATTAAAAATAAGAATATCATATGATGCAATAACCCCACTATTGGGTATTTACCCAAAGAAAGCAAAAACACTAATTCGAAAAGATACATGCATCTCTATTTTATTACAGCATCGTTTATTATAGCCAAGAAATGGAAATAACCGAAGTGTCCATCAGTAGATGAATAGATAAGGAAAATATGTTTTACACATACAGGAATATGACTCAACCGTAAAAAAGAATGAGATCATGCCATTTGAGACGACATGGTTGGACCTACAGGGTTTTATGCTAAGTGAAATAAATTGGACAAATACCAAATGATTCTATTGATAAATGAAGTCTAAAAGAGCAAATGAATAAACCAACAAAAAAACCAGAATCAGACCTGTAAATACAGAGAACAAACTGATGATTGTCAGAGAAGAGGGGGACAGGGGTTGGACAAATGGGTAAAGGGGAGATGGAGATACAGACTTTTAGTTAGGAAATAAGGAAAAGCATAGCATAAAGAATACAGTCAACGATATTGTAGTAGTCATGTAACAGGACAAATAGGAGCTACATTTGTGTTGAACATCATATAGTGTATAGCTCGTCAAATCACTAAGTGGTGCACCTAAACTAATGTAACACTGTGAACTATACTCGAATAAGAAAGAGATAAAGAGAGAAAGAAAAGAAAGGTTAGAGAAACAGGCATTTACATGCATTGCTTATAAATGTGAAAGCTTAAGTCGATGCCCATTTTCAATGTGCATATCTTTTGTCCAAAAAAGTCTCACTATCTGTCCCAGAGAACAAACACATATATTCAGAGATACACTAAGTGATGTTCTTTACAGCACTGTATATAATAACAAAAGAAATGACTAACCTAAATGTCCACGAATGGGAAAATGAGGACATAAATTATGGTCCCTATAATGGAACATGACAGCAATTTTAAAAGACGGGGTAGAACTATATAAACGAACATGGATTTTGCTCCAAGATATTTTGTGAAGCAAAATAAGTTACAGTATAACGCTCATTAGATAGAATCCAATTTATGCCCTCCAAAAAGGGAGGGAGCTAATTCTATACCTGTCTGTGTGGGAATGTAAAAAAAAAAAAAAAAAAAAAAAGATTTTGAAAGGAAAGACACCAAAATGGTAACAGTAGTTGCCCTTAGAGGGAGAGGCAGGATGGAAGGGGTCTGATTTTTAATGTCTTCCATTTTGCTATAAGAAAGTACTTATTTTTGGATAATTTCTCTTGTTTAAGATTTATTGAGAAAGAGAGAGAGAGACAGCACACACAAGCTGCGGGGAGGGAGGGGCAGAGGGAGAGAGAATCCTGAAGCAGATGCCCTTTTGAGTGGGGAGCCAAGGTGGGGCTTGATCCTAGAACCCTGAGGTCATGACATGAGCTGAAATTACCATTTAACCGACTGAACTACCCAGGCACCCCTAATTTCTCTTCTTTTCAAGATCATTCCAATTAGAATGAAGATTACCCAGCCCTGTAAGTGTAGGAAAAGGTGCAACAGAGAAGGCTACATGGCTGGTATGTTCAAACACTGCCCGAGAGAGAGTGGCAGCCTTAAGACAAAGTGTGGGCACTCCTGTTCCTTCTGTTGTAAGATTCCCCCGTAGTTTGCTCTGTTGTGGATCTGGACTGAGCGGCGCCACCGCGTCACATCCCACGTGTGGGGTCGAGCATAGTCTCTCCCGACCAGGCCAGGTCTGACACATCTCACCTGGGCCTGTCTCCTGAATGCACTAGGTCCTTATCAACATTTGGGGGAAGACTGTATATTTTTTTCATTTGGCTTTTACCAGTTTCTGGCTTTTATTCTCAATATATTTTTGCTAAACTTGTTTCACAAATTTTAAAACAAAATTTCATAGTAGGCATCCCTACTATGAAATGAAGGCATCTAGTTGCCATTGATTGCATTTAACTTCTTAAAAGTTATAGTTGACACTATGTTACATTAGTTTCAGGTGCATAATATAGTGATTCCACATGTCTATACATTATGCTGTATTCACCAATTACCATCTGTCCCCATAATAGCACTGTTATAATACCACTGACTATATCATCCTGTGCTGTTCCTTTCATCCCCGTGGACTTAGTCACTGCATAACTGGAAGAAGCTTGTACCTTCCACTCCCCTTCACCCATTTTGCCCAGCAACTAGCCCGTTCCTCTCTGGCAACTACCACTTTTCTTCTTTGCATTTTTGTATCTGT
Organism: Canis lupus dingo; assembly: GCF_003254725.2. Lineage (NCBI taxonomy): Eukaryota > Metazoa > Chordata > Mammalia > Carnivora > Canidae > Canis > Canis lupus. Next base: position 70,105,638 of record NC_064247.1, read on the forward strand.
TTTTGATGTTTTGTTTATTTGTTTGTTTTGTTTTTTTAGATTCCACATATAAGTAAAATCATATGGTCTTTGTCTTTGACTATCTGATTTATTTCACTTAGCATGATACCCTCTAGGTCTATCCATGCTGTTGCAAATGGCAAGCTTTCACTCCTTTTTATGGCTGCATAATATTCCAGCATGCATGGGGGGGGTGGATGTACCAATCTTCTTTATCCATTCTGCTATTAATGGATACTTGGGTTGCTTCCATGTGTTGGCTGCTATAAATAATGCTGATTGCATTTAATTTTTGCTCCATCTCCTTCCTCCTCATATATCCACGTGCATCTATGCTCAGGAAACTGGCCTCTGTGTATGCATGGTTCACGACCTGGGCCTGGCCAGAGGAAGAGACAGTAGCATTTGAAGCACACACAAGTATCTGGGCCATATGACAAATCTCAGCCTGTTAGCATGTTAGAATTGTGGGTCTTCTAAAATATAATAATATGCTTGTACAACGGTTTTGAGAGTCCAGTGAATGTGGCTTTGCCCTGTAGAAATAGATCTACAGCTGGACAAATCCAACTTCTGAGTCTACAGCGGTGAGGCCAGATCCTAGACAGGAGCAAGATCATGAGACATTAGGTGCAATGTGTGCGACCCTTTTCTGGAAACCCCATATGTCACTGGTGATCAGTACTGTCTTGCAAAATTATTCTCCAAATGTCAACAGTCAAGATTTCCTTTCCCATTTTACACATGGGAAACCTGAAAAGGAGAGATACTAGTGTCATAGAGATAGTAGGAATGGACTTTGACTCTTTGCCAGAGTCTAAATCCAAGTCCATGCCTCTTCATCATCTTGGACCAGCCACCTTCTCCTTTATCTGTATAAGTAGAGAGGGGAGGTATGGGGAAGCCAACTCCAGAATGGTTCTCTTGTGGCCCAGCAAGGAAGGGTATGATTCACCTGAAAATAACTAACTTAGAACCAGATGAGAGTGAAGAGTGGATCTGGAACTGGGTTATATATGCTCTGCCAGTGAGGCCAGGTGTTGATGGAGGGCCCCTCCCACTTGTGAAGCACCATTCCTGCGCTTCTGCTTCGTGGTTGTTTGGCACAGCTAGACATATTCGGGCCATGAATTTGAAAGCTTCCAGTTCCCCTGACAGGTTTGTGTCATATCAGGAGCCAACATATTCCCTCTCTGCACAGAGAATCGTCCTGCAGTGCGGAGATGAAGGCTGGGCCCTCGGTTCCATGCAGCAAATAAACTCAGCCAGGGTATGTACAAAGGAAGGTAAGAAAGTGTCATCCACCCAAATGTCTATCAATTGATGAATGGATAAACAAAATGTAGTGTATCCATACAGTGAAATATTATTCAGACATAGAAGGGGAAAAAGTGATACACATCACAGCAATGGTGAATCTTGAAAACTTATGCTAAGTGAGAGAAGAAGGAGACACATTGATCTTGACCCCTTGTTTTCTGAGCAGAGATATTTTTGAAGGTAGTACCTTTAACCAGCTTTGTGAATCCAGGACCTAACTCTCTCTGGAGAAAGTTCCTAGGAAGAGCCTGCTATATAGTAGATACCGGCAAACCTCAGAGATATTGTGGGTTCAGTTCCAGACCACTATAATAAAGTAAACCACAATAAAGCAAGTAAAATGAACATTTTGATTTCCCAGTGCATATAAAAGTTATGTTTACACTATCCTGTAGTCTATTAAATGCAACATAGCTTCATGTCTAAAATAACAATGCACATGCCTTAACTAAAAAATAACTTTATGGAGGTACCTGGTTGGTTCAGTCAGTAGAACATGGGATTCTTGATCTCAGGTTTGTGAGTTCAATACCCTTATTGGGTGTGGAGCCTGCTTAAAATAAATTAATTAATTAAAAAATACTTTATTGATAAAAAATTATAACCATAATCTGGGCTTTCAGAAAGTTATAATCTTTTTGCTGGTGGAGGGTCTTGCCTCAATATTGATGGTTGGTGACCAAGTGGGGTGGTGTGACAATCTTGTGACAATCTTGGTGGTGACCAAGTGGTTGCTGTGGCAATTTCTTAAAATAAGATAAAAATAAAGCTTGCCATATCCATGAACTCTTCCTTTTGAGAACAATTTCTCTGTTTCATGTGATGCTATTTAATAGCATTTTACACACAGTAGAACTTCTTTCAAAATTGGAGTCAATCCTCTCCAACCTGCTGCTGCTTTATCAACTCAGTTTATGTAATATTCTAAATCCTCTATTGTCATTTCAACAATCCTTACAACATCTTCATCCAGAGTAGAAAGCACTTTCCCAAGAAGCCACTTTCTTTGCTCATCCATAAGAAGTAACTCCTCACCCATTGAGAGTTTTATCATGAGATTACAGCAATGTGGTTCCATCTTCAAGCTTCATTTCTGATTCTGATTCTTCTGCTCTTTCTACCACATTTGCACTGACTTTCTCCCCTGAAGTCCTTGAATCCCTCAAGGTCATGATCTGGGTTGATATCCATATATCAAACTTCCAAACTTCCATTAATGCTGATATTTTGACCCCTTCCCATGAATTATCAATGTTCTGAATGGCATCTAGAATGGTGAATCCTTTTTGGAAGGTTTTCAACTGACTTTGCCCAGATCCATCAGAGGAATCACTACGATATCTCTAGCCTTACAAAATGTATTTCTTGGGATCCCTGGGTGGCGCAGCAGTTTGGCGCCTGCCTTTGGCCCAGGGCGCGATCCTGGAGACCCGGGATCGAATCCCACGTCAGGCTCCCGGTGCATGGAGCCTGCTTCTCCCTCTGCCTATGTCTCTGCCTCTCTCTCTCTCTCTCTCTGTATGACTATCATAAATAAAATTATTTAAAAAATGTATTTCTTAAATAATAAGGCATGAAAGTCAAAATTACTTCTTGATCCATGGACTGCAGAATGGATGCTGTGTTAGCAAGCATGAACACAACATGAATGTCATTATCGACCTCCATCAGAGCTCTTGGATGACCAGGTACACTGTCAATGAAGTCATACTTTGAAAGGAATTTTTCTTTCCTGAGCTGTAAGTCTCAACAGTGGGCTTACAATACTTGGTAAACCATGTTGTAAACAGATGCGCTGGCATCACGCTTTTTTGTCCCATTTGTAGATCACAGGTAGTGTAGATGTAGCATAATTCTGAAGGGCTCAAGGATTTCCAGAATGGTAATTGAGCACTGGCTTCAACTTCAAGTCACCAGCTGCATTAGCCTCTAACAAGAGTCAGTCTGTTCTTTGCAGCTATGAATCCAGGTGTTGACTTCTCTCTAGCTATGACAGTCCTATTGTTGAGCAAAAATCTATTGTTCAATGCAGATGCCTTCCTTGTCTCTGTTCGAACTCTGGAGAACTTGCTGCAGCCTCTACATCATCAGCACTTGCCACTTCACCATGCACTTTTATGTTACTAAGATGGCTTCTTTCCTTAAACCTCCTGAACCAACATCTGTTAGCTTCAGACTTTTCTTCCACAGCTTCCCCATCTCTCAGCCTTCATAGAATTGAAGAGAGTTAGGACTTTGCTCTAGATTAGGCTTTGGCTTAAGGGAATGTTGTGGCTGGTTTGATCTTCTATCCAGATTTTTATTGCTTCTATCCAGATCTTTATTGCTGACCTTTCTCCATATCAGCAATAAGGCTGTTTTGCTTTAACATTTGTGTGTTCTAAAAAAAAAATTTCTTTTTTTTTTTTAGAGATCCTTTTTTTTAAAGATTTTATTTATTTCTTTATTTCTTTATTTCTTTATTTATTTATTCATGAGAGACACACAGAGAGAGGCAGAGACATAGGCAGAGGGAAAAGCAGGCTCCATGCAGGGAGCCTGATTTGGAACTCGATCCCAGGACCGTGGGATCACACCCTGAGCTGAAGGCAGATGCTCAACTGCTGAGCCATGCAGGCTTCCTGCACTTTTAATTTCTTTCAAGAACTTTCCCTTTGCATTTACAACTTGACTAACTGGTGCAAGCGGCCTGGCTCAGCCTATCTTGGCTTTCAACATGCCTTTCTCACTGAGCTTGATCACTTCCAGCTTTTGATTTAGAATGAGAGATGGGGGACTCCTCCCTTCATTCGAACACTTAGAAGCCATCCTAGGATTACTTACTGGTCTAATTTCAATGCCGTTGAGTCTCAGGGGATAAGGAGGCCTGAGGACAGGGGGAGGGATCTGGAACAGACATTTAATGGAGCAGTCAGGACACACGCTCCCTTTATCAATCTTATATGGGCGCACTTCGTTGTACCCCAAATCAACAACAATAGTAACATCAAAGATCACTGATCACAGATCACCACAACAAAAAAAAATCATAATGAAAAGGTTTGAAATATTGTGAGAATTGCCAAAATGTGACACACAGACATGAAGTGAGCAGATGCTATTGGAAAAACTACGCCAATACACTTGCTTGATACAGGGTTGCCACAAACCCTCAATTTATAAAAATTTGTAAAAATTCCAAAGCACACTAAAGCAAAGCACACTAAAAGGAGGTGTGTCTGTACTGGATTCAAACTGATTTATGAGGTGTTGAGCTCTGTCAGGCCCTATGATCCTGGAAAACAGCAATCAGAAATGCCCCTGCTCTTTGTGTTTTGGGAAACAACTTAGTGCAAAGAAGTCACCTTCCCCATGTGAGTCAGATAAGACTTATGGATGTCCCCCTCATTTACCTATGATAAGGCCAGACCCAGATCCTCCAAACTTCCATTCATCACTTCATAGATGATTAGCTGAACTGCCTGTTGCCCATGAATCATTGGAACAAAATGCTTGTTAACCAACTTTGGTACAGATTCTCTCCTTTTCCCACATCCTGGCCAACTCTCACCCTGATCCAGCAGACAGCCCCTCCTGAGAACCAGGCTAGTCTCAGGGAGAAACATTCTCTCTCCTCTGCTCTCTGGTCATGGCACTCCTGTGCATCCCAATTCCCCTCACCCAGTTTTGTCTGGGTTTACTCCCTCCTACTCCCAACATTCTTTTTTGGCCTAGCTCTTGAGATACTTGCAGACCTATGGTCAGAGTGTTCCCCATACTGCAACAATGCCATCTCCCTACAATAACCCTTTCAAATAAAGTCTCTCCTTACTAAATCTGTATTTGTTTTTATTCAATGGTGAATTAATGAAGCTAAAGTTCACAGGACTTTGAACTGCTTGTCCTTACCTATAAGGAAGCATAGTGTAGGGGCCTGGGTGTGAGCCTGGATCTGAGCCTGTCTCCCACTATCCCTACCTGTGCAACCCTGGTCAGTTAATTTAGACTCTGTCTGAGTCTCAGCTTCCTTATCTATCAAATGGAATTAATAAAGGTACCTATATCAGTTAATATTTGTAATGTGCTTAGCACATTACTTACCTGTTCCAAGTAATTATTATATAGATTTTTAAAAATAAAACTGTCATCCTTCCTGATTTTCAGGCCTTTACATGCACAAATTGGTAGACAGGGAATTTGTGTCTAGAGAGAATCAATCAAACATCTCGGTTAAGACCCAGGCTGTCTGAATTGGCCTCTTCCACATGTGACCCTTGGGGAGTTATGTGGAGCCATATGGGAAGGGGGGTTATGACAGTACCTCCTTCTTAGGCTGATGTTGTAAGTGAGTGTTATCAGTATTATGACTTTAACACCGACGTCAGTTTGTGACTTACAATGTTAAAAATCAGGCTGTGCTAGCCCTGGTGTCTTAAGTGTGTGGGCTATGCAGGTGTAGAGGGCCTTTGGAAAGTATATGGCTGGGGAGCCACTCCCTGTTGAAATAAGATAACCCTTCTGTACTCTGAAAACCCACAGACAAGGCTTGGGCCTTGCATGTTTACCAAGTTCCAACCACCCGTTCACATACTAACTCTAAATCCTCCCAACCACTCTGAAAGGTTAAGTCCTTTTACTGTCACCAAATACAGAGCAGAAACTGAGACAAAAACTGGTTAAGTCATACAGCTGGGACATGGTGGAGTTAGGTTGGAACCTAGGCAGTGTTCAGGATATAACATCTGGGATGTTTTCTCACAGTGCAATGTCACTTCTAATAGTAGAATGCACAAACACAAACTAAAAATCTGCTATATATTGATAAGAAGACATCATCTGAATATGTGTTTTGCTTGCACATGGTATTTTGTAGAAATCCAAACAAACACTTAGAATCAGGTGGTTTCACCTGAGAATCCAGGTCAAGGGTTTCTCTTGATGAACCAGGAGCTGGGCCAACTCCAGGCCTGCATTCCAACAAAAAACTCATAAGTTGAAGCTGAGGATCCCAATGGCTGCTCCCTTCCATGGGCCATACTCTCAGAGCAGGGCTCCATAGTGGGCATGTGCCACTGCCAGCATTCTTCACTAATGATATCTGCCCCACCCCTGCAGCCTTTTGAGCCCAAAACTCCTGACACACTTTGTCCCACTTACAAAGGTCATCTGGGTCAAGAGCTATTTATCTTGAAACGTACAGAAAACTAAGGAGGAAAGGACTCTCCTTTCCCTTGTTTAAGACTTAAGCAATCCACCAGATTGCTACTCTCATGTTGACATTGCCTGTTCCCTATAAAATAGATCAGGGTATGATAAAATGGTAGATAAATAAAACTTTAGTGCACTTAAGACTTCCCTGAGGGCCACTTAAGTCTCAGCTCCAAATCCAAGAAGAACAAATACTTGACAATTGTATCAATACCCATCTCCCTTGCCCATTGTGTTCTCAAAGTGTAATAACTGCTGGGTGGTGAAGCCCTGGGGAAAGTCCATTTTTTAATGGAAGTAAATTAATTTTTTTCCTGGAACATAATCTTTATGAGTGAATACTATTGTTATTCCTATCTTAAGATAGGCAACTGATGGGACGCCTGGGTAGTTCAGTGGTTAGGCATCTGCCTTCAGCTCAGGGCGTGATCCTGGGGTCCCCAGATCGAGTCACACATCGGGCTCCCTGCATGGAGTCTGCTTCTCCCTCTGCCTGTGTCTCTGCCTCTCTGTGTCTCTCATGAATAAATAAATAAAACCTTAAAAAAGAAATCTTAGGATGGAAGGCAAGGGTACTGAATGGAGGTGAGGATTGGGAGAGAAGGCATTAGTGTTGGGTGACTGCTAAGAGGGTGCTGCTAGTTAGGAATATAAGGAATTCCAGAAGGTGAAGCAATCAGTGATGGATTTAGGGTGGCAGCAGGTAGGTTCAGGAGAGTCATTAGGACTGAACGACCCAGGTATCCTCCATCCAAAAATTTTGACAACTGCCTCCACATCTTCTTTTCTGCATCTCATGACCAAAAAAAAGCCAGGTCAAATCAGCTCAGCCCACCATCATATTGCCACCAGTTGGGGATATACTTTCTCAGGTGTGGCAGAAGAAGACACCATAATCATTCAAAATTTTCATATTACATTTGTTGAGGTTATGCCAATTAAGAAACAATGGACATGATTTTCAATACTGATGTCCCTGAAACTCATGCTGATGGGGATGATGTATGGTCAGCTGAAATGACCAGAATTTCAGAAATCCTTGGCCGAGTCAGAGGCCATTAGAAAGAGGTGACTTAAGTATTCAGATTAAGGTGGAAAAACTCCCTTGGCAGTGCTAGGGGACTTAGGCAAGACTTCTCAGCCCCATTTCCTCTAATGTCTTTGAAGAGATTTGCAGAGTACTTCTTTTTCTTTTTCTTTTTAAATCTACTTCGTGCCCACCTCCGCACAAAAAAGAAAATGGGAAGAGACTATCCAACAGTTGGTACCCATGACCATAAAATAAGGTGTTGTGCTGGCTTTCCCCAAATGCCACTTTTATGTTTTGACATGTCTTCCTATCTCTCTACACATTAATTCATTTGCCATGCATCATTCATTCAGGGATCACTGTGTTAGGTACCAGAAACACCACCATAAAAGAGAGACATTTCCCCACTTTCACAGAGTTTACTGCCTAGGACAGAGGTTCTCAATCCTGAGTCACACTAGAATCCCTGGGATACTCTTTAAAAAAAAATGTCAGTGCCTAGGCCCAATGCCCAGACAATCTTGTTTAGTTAGTCTGGGATGGCCAAGTACTGGCAATAGTTTCTAAAGCTCTCCAGGTGATTCTAGTGTGCGGTTAGGATTGAGAAACACTGATATGAGGCAGGGACCTCAACAGGTGGTGACTTTGTTCCCCTGGATATTGGGCAATATTTGGAGGCATTTTTGTTCATCACAACTCTGAGAGTGTTACTGGCATCTAGTGGGTAGATCCCAGGGATGCTGTTCAACATCCTATAGCACAAAGGGCTAAGTCCCCACCACAAAGTATTATCTGGCCCCAAATGGCAGTAGTGCCAAGGCTGAGATATGCTGTCCTGAGAAGAAGACAGACATTAGGTAAATCATTATAATACAGAGTGGTAAATGGTATACATAGAAAGTTCTAGGAGCTATGGGTCATAGCTTACATTTACAGGGAACTCCAAGTCCCTTCTGTAGTAAACACTTCATCAGAGAAGAATACAGGCAGGAAAGAGAAGGAGAAAGGCCACCTCCATCAGACAGGGACTCTGTTGTGCTATCTAGTTCACTAATCGATCCCCTATGCCTAAAACTGCGCTGGGCACGCTGTACTTGCTCAGTAAATATTTGCCGAATGACAAAACACCCAGCTGATTAAATGGAGGTGTCAGGCACTATCACCTTTTTTGCTCTGTATGGGTTTTCTGGACTCACTCTTCCTCCTCCTCAGCTTGCCAGCCCCCACCTGTTATCTATTTGGGCCATGGTGCCAACTTCTGTCCCTGAGCCTATCTTTCCTCTGCTTCACAGCCTCAGACATTTCCACTGACCGTAGGATAAAATTTAAGTTCAGCATTGAAGACTGCATGATCTGATCCTAATCTACATCTCCCAGTTTAGTTCCCCCTATCCTTCCGCTTGCATTCTGAATGCCACACAGAACCATATCTGGAATATCCTCTGTACTTCCTTACCCACATCGTCAATTACATTGGCCTTTCTGCCTGGAATGCTCGTTCTTTAGCCATTTCTTAAAAACTATTCCCTACCCAAAAAATAGAGAATTGTATAATGGTCTATGTACTGGTCTTCCACCTACAAGACTTATCAATATTTTATCTATTTCCTCCCCATGCACTTTTCCTCTTTTTTCCTTCATTTTAAAGTAAATTCCACCCTTAATATCATGTTATCCATCAACCTGTAAATATGTCAGTATACACAACGAACAGACATGGACTTTTCAAACCCAGTTATGTGGTCATTATTAGCCTCCTAAAATGTACAATTCTTCTTTACTGTCATCTAATACCATACCCAGGGTGTTTCAAATTTCCCTGTTTATTTCAAAAATGTCTTTTTAATGTTGGTTTGATTTAAGTTACAAACAAGTTCCACACATCACATCTGGTTTTCACATCTCTTAAGTCTCATCTATTCTACTAAATTCTATTCCCTTTTCCCATGCCATTTATTTGTTGAAGTATGGCATTCATTTGCCCTTTAGAATATCCCACATCCTAAATTTGGGGTCTTGCCTCCTTGTACTGTTGGTTAGTTTGCTCCTCTGTCCTCTGTATTTCTGGTAAAGTTAGATCTAGAGGCTTAGTTTGGCTTAGGTTCATTTATACCCCCCAGGACTGCCTTATAGGCAGCTCTGGGTGCCTCCTGTTGTACCGCCAGCAGATGCAAGGATGAGTCATATCCCACTTTTAATGATGATGATTGATCAGTGAATTCAGGTGCTGTCAAGCCTACCCTATAATTCAAAGTTCCCCATTGACCTTTCACATGAGGCTTAGCCTACATTAATGACAGCAATAATTATTGCCTCCGTTCATATTTCATTTAAGATTTAAAAAAAACAATGATTTTTCTACTTCTGTCATTTCTTTTGCATTTTTGAGCTAAAATTGTGAAGACTGACAAAAATTTTAAATTGCATTCATTAGCCTTATTATTATTGTAATTTATTATTATTTTGAACTGTCATATGTATATCAAGAATAAAGCAAATGAAATATTATGTTAATGGTAGGAGGAACCAAGATTTTCAGCATTGAAGTAGCTCATTAAAAGTCTTGTCATCTTAAATTTAAATTGAGGGGCACCTGGTGGCTCAGTTGGTTAAGCATCTGCCTTCAGCTCAGGTCATGATCCCAGAGTCCTGGGATCCAGCCCTGAGTGGGACTCTCTGCTTAGCAGAGAGTGTTTCTCCCTCTCTTTCTGCCCTGCCCCCCACTCCCACTTGTGCTCTCTCTCTTGCCCTCACTCAGTCTCTCTCAAATAAATACAACCTTTAAATTTGAACTGAAAGTATCAGTATGAATTCATTATTTTCCTCTTTCTAAACATCACATATTCCTTAGTTCTGTCCCTTCAAAAGACTTTGAAGCAATAATATTCCCCCAAGTTCATAGTATGAAGCCCTAATCCCAATGTGATGGCATCAGGAGCTGGGACCTTTGGGCAGTGATGAGGTCATGAGGCTGGAGCCTCGTGAAGGGGATTAGTGCTCTTATAAGAAGAGGCCATAAAGCTAGCTTGCTCTCTTTCTGCCAGGGGTGCGGGAGAGGATACAAGTAGAATCGGCAGCCAGCAACCCAGAAAGGGCCTTCTCAGAACCTGACTGTGCTGGCACCAGAACTGTGAGAAATCTGTTTCTATTGTTTTTTGTTTGTTTGTTTCTATCGTTTATAAGCTGCCCAGTTGATGGTATTCTGTTATAGCAATCTGATCTTAGACATCTGTGAAGATGCCAATGGCTTAACAATCAGCTCCCAAAATATCCCAACATTTAACAATTGACTCTCTGAAGCTGGTAGAAGCTGACCCCAGCAAGCTACTGGAAGCACACAGCAGCTTGAGGAAGACTGCAGTTAGTTATCAGAAACTTGAAAAGATGTAGCTCAGAGACAAAAAAGAATATTAACTATTTATTCTTTACTGGCTTATATCAGAGGTATCCAAACTAAATTCTTTCCTACCTCAGGACCTTCACACATACAATATTTCTTCATTTACTTTTTTTTTTCTTTTTTGACCTTGTTGGCACGTTCTCATCCTCCAGGCCTTTCCTTAAATGTTACCATCTCAGAGAGACCTTCTTAACTATTGTGTTTACAGTCAATGTCTCCTGGGTGCCTGGGTGTCTTAGTTGGTTAAGCAGCTGACTTTTGGTTTCAGCTCAGGTCGTGATCTCAGAGTGGTAAGATCAAGCCCTACATCAGGCTCCATGCTCAACAAGTGATTCTGCTTCTCTTTGTCTCCCTCTGACCACCCGCCCCTTCTCAAATAAAGAAATACAAATCTTTAAAAAATATACTAAAGTAGATGTCCCTTCCCTTTTGTGGTGGATGCTCCTGAGATGTACCACCCAGATTCCCTCTAAGCACTCGTCCCAGATGCTGGGACTGCTGTCAGCAGACATCCTTCAGAAGTCAGCTCCTTCACAGGGATTGTCTCAGCTACAGAGAGCCACCCTCACAAATGTGGTCCACATCCAACAATTGATCAGTGCAAGAGCACAAGGAAAGGCCTGGCCATTTCAGCCCAACCTGAAGGGAGAAATACCAAGGGATTGACCATCTTGCTTCCTCCTTCTCTTCCCACAAGTGCACATCCCAGGACACTCCTTGGGAAATATGTTGCATGCTCAACTCTGCCCAAGTCTGTTACACAGAGGAGCCAACCCCACCCTACATCTCACACCCTATTATTCTTTATCTCAGCCTTTTCATTGTCTTCTTCAATTCAAAAGTTATTGTATTTGTTGATTGAATTGCTTTTTTAAAAATTCCCTTAGTAGATGGCCATCTGGGTGGTTCAGTCAGTTAAGCATCCGACTCTTGATTTTGGCTCAGGTCATGATCTCAGCATTGTTTTTTGTTCTGTTTTGTTTAAAGATTTTATGTATTTATTCACGAGAGACATAGAGAGAGAGGCAGAGACATAGGCAGAGGGAGAAGCAGGCTCCCAGCAGGAAGCCCAATGTGGGACTCAATCCCAGGACTCCAAAATCACACGCTGAGCCAAAGGTAGACACTCAATTGCTGAGCCACACAGGCATTCCTTGATCTCAGCATTGTGAGATGGAGCCTCACACTCAGCAAAGAGTCTGCTTAAATTCTCTCTCCCTGGGATTGGTTGCCACTTTCTCCACTGTAGGAGGGCCAGACTGAGACTCCTCAGCTAGAGAATTTTTCAGAGTATATTTTACTTAGGTCGTGGTTGATATTTTTGACTCTGCCTGCTCATATAGCCACTCTGCACTGGACAAAATGACTAGAAGGAAGAATTCATCACAAAAGAAAGAACCAGGAACAACACTCTCTGCCACAGAGTTACAGAATTTGGATTTCAATATGATGTCATAAAGCCAATTCAGAAGTACAATTATAAAGCTACTGGGGGCTCTGGAAAAAAAGTGTAAAGGACTCTAGAGACTTTGTTACTGCAGAATTGAGATCTAATCAGGCCAAAATTAAAACTAGTTTAACTGAGATGCAATCCAAACTGGACGTTCTAACTACTAGGGTTAGTGAAGTGGAAGAGAGAGAGAATAACATAGAAGACAAATTGATGGAAAGGAAGGAAGCTGAGGAAAAAAGAGAAAAACAATTAAGAGCCCATGAGGAAAGGCCTAGGGAAATAAATGACAGCTTGAGAAGGAAGAATATATGTCTAATTGGGATTCCAGAAGAGACTGAGAGACAGGGGGTACCACAAAGTACATTTGAGCAAATCATAGCTTAGAACTTCCCTAATGTGGGGAAAGAAACAGGCATTCAAATCCAAAAGAGAGAATCCCCCCAAAATCAGTAAAAAAGCATTCAACACCTGGACATTTAATAGTGAAACTAGCAAATTTCAAAGATAAAGAGAAAATTCTTAAAGCAGCTTAAGACAAGAGATTCTTAACTTATATGGAGAGAAATATCAGATTAACAGCAGACCTCTCCACAGAGACCTGGCAGGCTAGAAATGTCAGGCATGATATATTCAGGATACTAAATGAGAAAAGCATGCAGCCAAGAATACTTTATCCAGCAAGGCTGTCATTCAGAATAGAAGGAGAGATAAAGAGCTTCCAGGATAGGCAGAAACTGAAAGAATATGTGACCATCAAAGCAGCTCTGCAAGAAATATTAAGGGGGACCTTGTAAAAGAAAGAAGGAGCCCAAAGAAATAATCCACAAAAACAGGGTAGGTAATACAAAACTTACAAAAATACAAAACTTACAAAAACTAAGTAGGTAATACAAAGACACTAAATTCATATCTTTTGATAGTTACTCTGATTGTGAATGGGCTAAATGATCCCATCAAGAGACATAGGATATTGGACTGGATAAAAAAGCAAGACTATATGCTTTTTTATATCTATAAAAATAATGCTGTTCTATATGCTGTCTACAAGAGACTAATTTTAGACGTAAGGACACCTCCAGCATGAAAATGAAGGGGTGGAGAACCATTTACCATTCATATGGTCCCCAAAAGAAAGCTGGGGTAGCAATCCTCATATCAGATAAATTAAAGTTTATACCAAAGACTGTAGTGAGAGATGAAGAGGGACACCATATCATTCTTAAAGGGTCTATCCAACAAGAAGACCTAACAATCATGAATATTTATGCCTGTAATGTGGGAGCTGCCATGTTCATCAATCAATTAATAACCAAAGTAAAGAGATACTTAGATAATAATACACTAATAGTAGGAGACTTCAACACGGCACTTTCAGTAAACGACAGATTTTCTAAGCAGAACATCACCAAAGAAACAAGAGCCTTAAATGATACACTGGACCAAATAGATTTCACAGATAAATACACAACATTCCATCCAAATGCAACTGAATACACATTCTTCTCAAGTGCGCATGGAACTTGGGCACTTGACCAAATGCTGGGTCACAAATCAAGTCTCAACCAATACCAAAAGATTGGGATTGTCCCCTGCATATTTTCAGACCACTATGCTTTGAAACTAGAATTCAATCACAAGAAGAAATTTGGAAGAAACTCAAACACATGGAGGTTGAAGAGCATCCTACTAAAAGATAAAGGGGCCAACCAGAAAATTAGAGATGAATTAAAAAGATTCATGGAAACTAATGAAAAAGAAGATACAAACATTCAAAACCTTTGGATACAGCAAAAGCAGTCCTAAGAGGGAAATACATCGCAATATAAGCCTCCCTCAAAAAATTGGAAAAAACTCAAATACACAAGCTAACCTTGCACTTTAAGGATTTGGAGAAAGCACAGCAAGTAAAGCCTACACCAAGCAGAAGAGAGGTAATAAAGATTCTAGCAGAACTCAATGAAATAGAGACCAGAAGAACTGTAGAACAGATCAACAAAACCAGGAGTTCGTTCTTTGAAAGAATTAATAAGATAGATAAACCCCTAGCCAGCCTTATTAAAAAGAAAAGAGGAAACACTGAAATTAATAAAATCACAAATGAAAGAGGAGAGATCACATCCAATACCAAGGAAATAAAAACGATTTTAAAAACGTATTATGAGCAGCGATATGCCAACAAATTAGGCAATCTAGAAGAAATGGATGCATTTCTGGAAAACCACAAATTAAACTGGAACAGGAAGAAATAGAAAAGCTGAATAGGCAAATAACCAGGGAGGAAATTGAAGCAGTCATCAAAAACCTCCCCAAACACAAAAGTCCAGGGCCATTTGGCTTCCCAGAGGAATTCTATCAAACGTTTAAAGAAGAAACAATACTTATTTTACTAAAGCTGTTTTGAAAGATAGAAAGTGAAGGAATACTTCCAAACTCGTTTTAGAGGCCAGCATTACCTTGATTCCAAAGCCAGACAAAGACCCCACCAAAAAGGAAAATTATAGACCAATATCTCTGATGAACACAGATGCAAAAATTCTCACCAAGGTACTAGCCCATAGGATGCAACAGTACATTAAGAGGATTATTCACCATGACCAAGTCGAATTTATCCCAAGATGCAAGCTGGTTCAACACTCATAAAACAATCAATGTGATAGATCATATCAACAAGAGAAAAAACAAGAACCACATGATCCTCTCAATAGATGCAGAGAAAGCATTTGACAAAATACAGCATCCATTCCTGATTAAAACTCTTCAAAGTGTACGGATAGAGGGAACATTCCTCAATATCCTAAAAGCCATTTATGAAAAGCCCACAGCGAATATCATTCTCAATGAGGAAAAACTGGGAGCCTTTCCCCTAAGATCAGGAACAAGACAGGGATGTCCACTCTCACCACTGCTATTCAACATAGTACTAGAAGTCCTAGCCTCAGCAATCAGACAACAAAAAGAAATAAAAGGCATTCAAATGGGCAAAGAAGTCAAACTCTCCCTCTTCGCAGATGATGTGATACTGTACCTAGAAAACCCAAAAGACTCCACACCAAGATTGCTAGAACTCATACAGCAATTCGGTAGCGTGGCAGGATACAAAATCAATGCCCAGAAATCAGTGGCATTTCTATACACTAACAATGAGACTGAAGAAAGAGAATTAAGGAATCAATCCCATTTACAATTACACCCAAAAGCATGAGATACCTAAGAATAAACCTAACCAAAGGGGTAAAGGATCTATACCGTAAAAACTACATAACACTTCTGAAAGTAATTGAGGAAGATGCAAAGAGATGGAAAAACATCCCATGCTCATGGATTGGAAGAATAAATATCGTGAAAATGTCTATGCTACCCAGGGCAATTTACACGTTCAGTGCAATCCCTGTCAAAATACAATGGACTTTCTTCACAGAGTTGGAACAAATCATCTTAACATTTGTATGGAATCTAAAAAGACCCCGAATAGTCAGAGGAATATTGAAAAAGAAAACTAATGCCAGGAGCATCACAATGCTGGATTTCAAGTTGTACTACAAAGCTGTGATCATCAAGACAGTGTGATACTGGCACAAAAACAGACACACAGATCAATGCAACAGAATAGAGAACCCAGAAATGGGCCCTCAGCTCTGTGTTCAACTAATATTTGACAAATCAGGAAAGACTATCCACTGGAAAAAGGACAGTCTCTTCAATAAATGGTGCTGGGAAAATTGGACAGCCACGTGCAGAAGAATGAAACTAGACCATTTTCTTACACCATACACAAAAATAAACTCAAAATGGATGAAAGATCTAAATGTGAGACAAAAATCCATCACTATCCTAGAGGAGAACACAGGCAACACCCTTTTTGAACTTGGCCACAGCAACTTCTTGCAAGATACATCTATGAAGGCAAGGGAAACAAAAGCAAAAATGAACAGTTGGGAGTTAATTATTAGGATAAAAAACTTCTGCACAGCAAAAGAAACAGTCAACAAAACTAAAAGACAACCTACAGAATGGGAGAAGATATTTGCAAATAACATTAGATAAAGGGCTAGTATCCGAGATCTATAAAGAACTTATTAAAGTCAACACCCAAGAAACAAAAAATCCAATCATGAAATGGGCAGAAGACGTGAACAGAAATTTCACCAAAGAAGACATAGACATGGCCAACAAGCACATGAGAAAATGCTCCGCCTCACTTGCCATCAGGGAAATACAAATCAAAACCACAATGAGATACCACCTCACACCAGTGAGAATGGTGAAAATTAACAAGACAGGAAACAAATGTTGGAGAGGACATGGAGAAAGGGGAACCCTCTTGCATTGTTGGTGGGAATGTGAACTGGTACAGCCACTCTGGAAAGCAGTATAGAGATTCCTCAAGAAGTTAAAAATAGATCTGCCCTATGACCCAGCAATTGCACTACTGGGGATTTACCCCAAAGATACAGATGCAGTGAAACGCCGGGACATCTGCACCCCAATGTTCATAGAAGCAACGTCCACAATAGCCAAACTGTGGAAGGAGCCATGATGTCCTTCGACAGATGAATGGATAAAGAAGATGTGGTTTATGTATACAATGGAATATTACTCAGCCATCAGAAAGGACGAATACCCACCATTTGCTTCGATGTGGATGGAACTGGAGGGTATTATGCTGAGTGAAATAAGTCAGAGAAGGACAATCATCATATGGCTTCACTCATACAGGGAATATAAGAAATAGTGAAAGGTATTATAAGGGAAAGGAGGGGAACTGAGTAGGAAAAATTAGAGATGGAGACAAACCATGAGAGACTCCTAACTCTGGGAAACAAAGGGTTGCAGAAGGGGAAGTGGGCAGGGGCTTGGGTAACTGGGTGATGGGCACTGAGGAGGGCACTTGAACTTAAAAGAAAAAAATGAAAATAAAGAAATAAAAATTCTCTTTCCCTTCCTTATGCCCCTCCCCCCAAAAAAATAAGTAAATAAAATTTTTTAATTCCCTTAGGAGAATATAAAGTGATGATTTATGCACAGAAACTGTTCTTATATCCCTATACTATCACAGTGGTCAACATGTAATAGGTATTTAATGATTTTTTAAAAAATAAATTCTCCAAGAATAGCCAATGATGAAAGGGCTGATGGGCCACAAACAGACCAGAACTCTCCTCCCCAAATTCAGATCCATTTTTAAGGACCATTTTCATCCATTCATTTTTTAACATACAGCTAACTTATTAAAGGTTTCTCAAATTTTATATTCACAAATGAAATTAGAGTACACAAATGACTCAAACATAGCATTTTATTGAGATCTGGTTGAAAATATGTCTTGCCTCTAGGGCATATAGGAACCAATAAGAAGCAATGAATGGAATAGGTGGGCCCTAAGGAATTTTGCAACATTTAAGGCAACAGGGTCCCAAAGGTTTGAGAGCCTTATGTTTATATTTATTATCAGGGTGCCTGGGTGGCTCAGTTGGTTAAGTGTGTAACTCTTGGTATCAGCTCAGGTCTTATCTCAGGGTCAAGAGTTCAAGCCCTGCATTGGGCTCCATGTTGAGCATGGAGCCTACTTAAAAAAAAAAAAAAAAAAAAAAAGCCTACTACTATCTCATTTCATGCCTCAGATCTCAAGGTAAAGTAAGTCTTTTTCTTTTTTTTTGTAAGTCTTATTTTTTAAAAAATATTTTAATTTTTGAAGTACCTGGCCAGCTCAGTCAGTGGAGTGTGTGACTCTTGATCTCAGGGTTGTAGAATTTGAGCCCCAGGTTAGGGGTAGAGATTATTTAAATAAAATAAAATAAAATCTTTACTGTAGAGAGTTCCCATATACCCCACATACAGTTTCCCCTATTACCAATATCTTGTATTAGCATGTGACATTTTCTACAATTAATGAATCATTATAGATACAACACCATTAACTAAATCCCATCTTTATTCAATTTCCTTACTTTTTACTCAATGTCCTTTTTCTGTTGCAGGACATTCCATTTAGTGATCAGATCTCCTAGGGTTCCTCTTGGCCGTGGAAGTTTCTCAGCATTTTTGGGTTTTTTGTTTGTTTTGTTTTGGGGATCTTTGATGGTTTTAAAGTGTATTGTAAGATGGTTTTCAGGTATATTGTAAGATCCTCCTCTCCTGGAATTTGTCTGATGTTTTTCATATAATTAGACTGCAGTTATGGGTTGGACGAGATGACAGAGATAAAATACAATTCATCACATTATATGAAGAGTATATAGTACCAGAATGACTCAATGACTGTTGATGTTACCCTGGATCACCTGGGTGAAGCAATGTTGGCAGGTTTCTCTCCTGTAAAGCTATTGTCTTTTCCCCTTCTGTACCATACTTTGGGAAGCAAGTCTCTGCATAGTTCACACTGAAGGCAACAGGAGTTATCTTTCCTTCTTTTATTTTTTTTATTTTTTTTTTATTTTTTATTTATGATAGTCACAGAGAGAGAGAGAGAGGGGCAGAGACACAGGCAGAGGGAGAAGCAGGCTCCATGCACCGAGAGCCCGATGTGGGATTCGATCCCGGGTCTCCAGGATCGCGCCCTGGGCCAAAGGCAGGCGCTAACCCGCTGCGCCACCCAGGGATCCCCTCTTTCCTTCTTTTAGAATGAAGTATCTACATGAATTATTCCACATGGGAGATTTATCTTTTCTCCCTCATTTATTCATTTATTCCATCATTTATTTATGTCACCATGGACTCATGGATATTCATTTTATACTTGGGGTTATAATCTAATATCATTTTATTGCTCATATTGTTCCAGCTTTGGCCATCTGGAGTTCTTTCAGTCAGTTCCTGTAGAAGTATATCTTTTTATTCCTATTTCAAAGATGAGGAAAAGAACACCTGGGTGGCTCAGTGGTTAAGTGTCTGCCTTTGGCTTTGGGCATGATCCCAGGGTCCTGGGATGGAGTCCTGCATCGGGCTTCCATGGGGAGCCTACTTTATCTTCTACCTCTGTCTCTGCCTCTCTCTCTCTGTGTCTCTCATGACTAAATAAATAAAATCTTAAAAAAAAAAGATGAGGAAACAAAGCTTCAAAGAATGTAATGCTTCCACCATCACTCAACAAACAAGAATAGAGGTGCAATGAGAATCATAAGATCCTCCAACACATGTTTTTGGTTTGGTTTTGGCTTTGGTTTTGGTCACCTATTTATCATGTTTCACCTGAATATAGTCAATCTTTAAAAATCAACAACTAGTGTATATTTCACCTGACTGGAGTTATTTAAGACAATAGCAGTGTTGAGATTATTAATGCTCTGTGTACATTATTGGGGAAGTTTCTTAGGTATTGCTTTGCTTGACTTTTTATAGTGTACACCTTGATGAATTTTCACAGAGTGAATCCCCTCAAGCAACCAGCACTCAGATCAGGAAACAGATCATTACCAGCTCACCTAAACCATCTCTGTGCCCTCTTCCAGTCATCCCCTACCCCCAAGGTTGCCACTATCCTGACTTCTAAAGCATAGATCAATTGTGCCTGATTTTAACTTTAAATAAAAGGAACCATAGATTAGTCCCTTTTGAGGATGGATTCTTTTACTCATTCTCCTGTTTCCATGTGGTTTGGTTAGGGGAATCTTTTTTCTTTTTTAAGGTTCCAGCTATATATTTCACAAGAAAGGTTACAAGCAAAGTTATACTTGTAAAAACATGTTAAGCAACTACATAAAAAAATACCACACTGCCACATAAAAAATAAATTTACTTAAGAGGAACATAACACAAAGAAGGGGAAACTACCTAGAGCTGTAGCTAAATTGCCCCATTATCCTGAGGTGACTTAGTTCCTCCTCCCTGTAATTATCTAAAATTTCATCTACAAAGGGCTGCCTTAATAATGTCTCCCTGGGTCTTTTTTGCAGGAAAGGTGTTTCCTGACTGACAGGATGACATTCGTGCCAATATATAGCCCAAATCTCATCTGGCCACTTCTAACATGTCATGGTACAAGACACTACCTGCCAAATTTGACTTAAATGCCACACAGAAATCTGAAAGATCCCTGATTTCCAACAGGGGTGGCAAAACTTTGATGCCTCTGCCACCACACCCTTCTAATGCCACCATGGACATTGTTAATTCAAAGCACTCTCTCCTTTAGAACGCACTCACCCTAACACTCCTAACCGAGCAGAGATGGCACAAGAGAGAAAACCTATGTGCCACCCCTGCCCACATACAAAACATTATGTTAATTTCTAGGTGGATCCAGGTTTCATTGCATTTTTTTCCAGTTGGGCTCAGGTGTCTCATCTCTACTCCATCCTTATCACAGCTCTCCCTTACTCATGAAGCTACTCTGACTCCTGCTTGTCTGATAGGTAGTGGATGAATTACCTAGCTTGGATTTCAACAATAACTGGATTTGTTCACACCCAACTAAGCCCAACTTCCAGACCTGCTTTTATTCTAGTTCAGCTGGTTTCTTCACCATCTCAGTTATACTCTGCTTTTTTCATCCTGTGTGTTCCTCTTATGCTTCTCATAGTCACACATTCATGCATTAATTCATTCTTTCAACATATATTTATTAAGTGCCTGCTACGTGCTACACAGTCTTTTAGATCATGAGGTACAGCAGGACATAAAACCATCCAAGTCTCCATCTTGTGAGGCTTACATTATAGAGGAAGATGTGGTACATCCAAAAAACAAACAAATGCATTTGGAGTCAATGGTGATGAATGTTAGAAAGCAGAATGGTGACTGGGGAGGGAAATGTTATGTTCTTTAGAAAGTCAGGGAAGGCAATGAGCAGGAGCAAATAGCCCAGGGGATAGTTGAGCAAATAGCCCAGGGAAGGCTGCACCAGGCACAGGGGAGGGACAGGGCAGGGATGAAGCCTCTCCAACAGGGTCATAATGTTGGAGGAGGATAAAGGAAGCCATTTTGGCCAGAGCAGAGTAAGAAAAAAGACAATAGTAGAAGGTAAATCAGAGCAGTAGTTCAAAGTCAGTTCATATGGGGCCTTTAAGCCAAGGACTTTCAAAGGAGGTGATTTTGTCCCCCAGGGGACATCTAATGATATCTGGAGACATTTTTGGTCAGAGCTGAGTGGTGCTACTGGTGTCTAATGCATTGAGTCTAAGGATGCTGCTTACCATCCTACAATACATAGGACAGCGCCATAACAAGGAAGCACCCAGCCCCACTGTCAACAGTTGCAAGATTGAGAAACCTTAGTCTAAGGTTAAGACTATGGCTTTTATTCTAAGTGTGATGAGATGTCATTAGAAAATTTGAACAAAGGAGTGATATGAACTCACTAAAATTTTAAAGGATCACTTTAGATACTGAGGTAAACCATACCTCGAATAATAAGAATGATATAAAACAGTGATACCATTTATTGAGCATTAATATTTGAGATACTGTGCTATACACCTTATCTAAAACATTGTGGTATTTTTCTCCATGGTTCCTACCACTGCCTGACATTGTATTTACATGGTGGCCAATTAATTTCTAAATATTTGTTTCCCCCAGTAGAATGCGCAAGAACTTTGTGAGGTGATGTGTTGAACCTCCAGTTCCAGGACAGTACACTGGGCACTCTGCATCTGTTGAGTGAATAAATGGCTTGTAGGGTCAATTTGTTCATCCCCATTACACAGACAAAAGAACTGAGTTTCAGTGTTTGTTGCCTGAACCACAGCTGTGAGCAAAACTGCATCTTATGGCTATCCTGCCATAAGACTGGCTGGCTTGAACAACAGAAATCCATCCTCCCACAGTTCTGGAGGCCAGAAATCAGAGACCATGGTGGCAGCAGGGTCACGTACTGGTGACATCTATCTTGCTGGCCTCACAATGTCCTCATATGCCAGAGAGAGAGAAAGAGAAAGAGAGTGAGGGTGAGACAGAAGCCCTTCAGTGTCTCTTCTAATAAGGACAGTGATCCTATCATTAGGGCCTCACCCTCATGACCTCATCTAAACCTAATTACCTCTCAAAGGCCTCACCTCCAAATGCCATCTCATTGGGAGTTAAGGCTTCAACAAATGAATTTGGGGGGAACACAATTCAGTCTACAGTATCATCCTCACAAAATTTTCCATCCAGTGTGGAATATAGACAGTAATATATGCCCAATGTAAAAAAGAAAATCATGAATTGTGGTAAACACTACAAGGAACAATGGAAAGGAAAAGAGTGTTGTGACCGATGATGATGAAAGAGTCAGAAAGGAGGCAAATCATGGAAGACTTCCATAAGGAAGTGACATACAAATAAATCATGGAAAATTTAGTACCATGAAAAATACCTCATTAAGAACTTTCATACTGATTACGTGTTGAAATAATAGATTGGGTATATTGTGTTGTATAAAATACACTATTAAAATATTACCTTTTAAAAAAAATACCTCATTAAGAACTTTCATACTGATTACGTGTTGAAATAATATATTGGGTATATTGTTGTATAAAATACACTATTAAAATATTTCCTTTTTTTTTTTTACTTTTTAAAATGTGACTACTAGAAAAATGTAAATTACTTATATGGCTTGCATTGTGTTACTATTGGACAGCACTGCCATATACTATTTCCTTCCTGCTAACAACACCAGTGTAGAAGGAAAGAGTGATTTCCCCAAAGAGGCAAGACAGGGTGGGAATAGAAACCAACACGATGGGGGAGGTTGGGAAGTCAAGTTGGCAGAATTACTGACATTTTAAGAATAGGTAGTCTGCTAATGGTTATGGGTTTCTTTTAGGGGCAATGAAAATTTGGAATTAGTGGTGATAGTTGCATAACGTTATGAATATACTGAAAACCATTGAAGTGTATACTTTAAAGGGTGAATTTCATGGCATGTGAATTACAGCTCAGTAAAAAGTAAAATAAAAAAAGAATAGGGCAGTCTAATAGTTACTGCATCTGCTGTAACAGAAGACCTTTGTATTTTCTGGAAAGCTTCTACTTTTAGCTGATCTCTGTGTGTGTGTGTGTGTGTGTGTGTGTGTGTGTGTGTGTTTGTTGAGGGTAATTAAGGAAAAAGGACTAGTATATGTTTTGGCTGAAAGCAAGGAAAGAACCAGAAATCGCCTTCACTAAAAGTCAGAGTCAGAAGTGACTTAGAGGAAAATGAGCTTGGGAATTTTTTTAAAGATTTTATTTATTTACTTGAGAGAGAGAGAGAGAGAGAGAGAGAGAGAGAATGCATGAGCAGGGGGGAAGGCCAGAAGGAGAGAGAGGAGCAGACTCCCTGCTGAGCAGGGAGTCCCCTGAGATCATGACCTGAGTCAAAGGCAAATGCCCAACCGACTGAACCACCCAGGCGCCCCTGAGTTTGGGATTTTGCAAGTGCCAGAGGACCTCTCACAGGGTATATGATAGGGATTCAAGAAGACCATATATAGAGATTAATGAAGCAGAGTGATTTTCCTTGATATCTGAGTCACTTTTATTATTAGGGACAACTGTTTAATTAAATCAAAATGCAAACTTCTATCTATGATTATATGTTCTAGGTTAGAACCTCCCTTGTGTAATGCAAAAGGGATACTCTGCCCATACCCAATGGGCAGAGTATCCCTTTGGGGTATCCCTATGGGTCTCTCCATGTCTAGAAGGAACCTGAGGTAAGCTTCCTCTCCAGGGGAAGCAGCACACACAGTCAAGAATTCTCTGTGCAGTCTCAGAGTTGATTTAGAACTTCTTCAGAAGCCAGCTCCAACCAAAGTGTCTCACTCATTAATTCACTCAGCTTCTCTCTGCCCCACATTGGGCTTGGTACTGGGGCTTGAATGATGACCAAGAGGGACCCAGTTCCAGCCCTCAAGGGGCTTACAGTCTAGTGAGGGACTCAGAATTCATGACTGGTACTACAAACTTTTCCCAACCTTGTTAAATATCTTATTGGTTATACTGGTAATTGTCTTAGTTGACAATCTCTGCCTTTTTTTTTTTTTAACTCAGGAGAATGAAAAATGGTAATGATATCAATGACCTCTTACCTCCTCTGTAGACTCCACACAAGGAGTATGTTCATTTTCACCTATGGAATGTGTACCTCTTCCATATCTCCCCTGCTGTTATTTATTTATTTATTTATTTTGGGGTTTGGCTTCTTTTCTCTACAGTCTGAGTACACACCCTGATTCTGCTGACTTCTGTACCTCTGCTCTTAGGAAAATGAGTTCTTAGAAAGAGCCTTCAATCAAGGAGTGATGACAATGAAGCACTGACTGAACTCTGAGAACTAGAGGTCATGACCAAGGTCTTTCATTTAGTAAATGTTTATTTGATGAGGAAATGACAGTAGAATGAACATTTCTTAGAAGTTTAGTGGACAGCTGTTGTTTTTCCTGATGCATCAGTCAGGATCCCTAGATCAAGGACACAGCATAGCAGGTAATGGCAAGAAAATTCAATAAAGGGTGTGAGAGGAGTTAGAGTACCCCTGGGCAGTGAAAAGTCAGGGTACCCTTTTCTAGGCCTGCAGGAGCAAGGGGAGGAGTTACTGGGAAGGGAGTTACTGGAATTTAGAAAGTGTAAACAGTGACCTACAGGCAAGGGATATGAGCAGCCCACAGTGACCCTGCAGGGAGGGTGCCAATGATCTGACTTCACACTTCCTCCATCCTACAACCTCTGTCCCATGCTCTCCATTGGCTGGAGTTGACCTCCAGATTGAGAGCAGAGAGGGGAAGATGAATGGGGAAGGGAGGGTACAGTATGGATTCACCCACAACTGACAAATCAGCTCATCTCCCATTCCCTCTCCTGGTAATGGGACCTTGTGTTGGTTTGGGAGAATGTTATATGTTAATTGTGTCCCCTCCATTCCCAAAAGACATATTGAAGTCCCAATCCCTACTCAGTGTGTGATCTTATTTGGGGATGGGGTAGTTAACAGAGGGATTCTGCTAAGTATAAGGTCATTGTGAAGTCAGATGGGCCCTTAATCCTATACAACTGGTGTTCTTAGAAGAAGACAGACATCTAGATGCAGACATGAAGGGAAGGAGGCCATACAAAGACAGAGGCAGAAATTGGAGTAATGCTGCCACAAGCCGGGGATCACTGGGGGCTGCCAGAAGCTGGAAGAAGCAAGGAAGTATCCTCTTCTAGAGACTTAAATAGAGAGAAGCCTTGCTGACATCTTGATTTTAGAGTTCTGGCTTCAGAACTAGGAAACAATTTAAAACAACTGTTCTGTTTGTGGTCCTTTGTTACAGCAGCCCCAGGACACTACAGAGGGTGCTACCCCTTCTCTACCACATGTGTTCTTGGTTGGACAGCCCTACCCTGCCCAGACTAGGGGAAAGGATGCTTTTCCCCTGGAATGTGGATTTTGAGCATGAAAATAGAGGGATGGACAAGACCTAGATTCAGATCCCTGCTTTGCCTAGTGGAAGTGGGATGAGCCAGCCCCAAGGATATGCATACCCCGGAGCTAGCCTCCTCTAGAAGTTTTCTGAGCAGATAGGACACCTAGAAGGGCTACCTCCTGAGAGAGCTAGTGCTATGAGCAAACTGGAACTCATTGTCAACTCCACTCATGAGAGCTCTTTGCTACATCCATTTTAAAGATGTGAAGATTAGCTTTTCTGGCCAAAGCCTAGAGAAGAAGGAGGAAATAGTAGCTTCCCAGTTTTCTGCAAGAAGCCAGAATGCCCACCTGAACATGGACCTACAACAAAGAGGGCTGCAGCCTCCCCAGCACCATGATCCACCAAAGAGGGACTTGGGATTGGTCATTTGCCCTAGGGATGAGCCCCACAAGAACCATCTCTGCAGACCGGCTGTGACACTGTGATTAAAGCACAGATACAACTTGACTCCTGGTTATACTCTGCGGTGGTCCCTGGCTGAGCACTTACAGTATGCTTAGGCACTGCGGGTACAGTGTTGATTCCCATCCTTGATGATGGTGAGCTCTAATGGAGACTTGCACCAGCAGCCAAGGGCATAGGAAAAAGCATAAAAATCACCTGGGATCTGGAAAGGAGCCAGAGAGACTATACAGCTGATCAGATGCTCAAGGATGGCACCCCCATTTTGCAGATGACTATACTGAGATGTTAACCCAGAACACGTAGAGTCAGGGAGCCAGACTCACTGGCTCCAAAGTCCATGCTTTTTTTGTCATACTAGATCATCCTCCACTCTGGAGAGGAGGCACTTGCATGTCCAGCAGTACCAGCTTGCTTATTCATGCATGTATCTGTTCAGTGCATGTTTACTGAGTATGTACTGTGTGCATCTGTATTAGATGCTGGTGTACAGATGCTGGTTAAATAAATAGTCAAGGTAGTCTAGTGGGGGGGAGTGCAGACACTGATATTTCCTAGAGAAATAAATGTATATTTTGTTTTAAGATGAGAAAAGTGCTATGAAAGTAGCAAATAAAATATGGGGATTGAGAATACCAGCTGGAGACTTAAAGCCTGGACACCAGGGAACATCTCCTCGAGAGTGTAATATTTACACCAGTAGTGTTTCAACTGGCCAGCAATATTGCCCCCATGGGACATTAGGTAATGTTTGGAGACATTTTTGGTTGTCACAGTCAGGCAGTAAGATGCTACTAGCTTCTAATTAGTAGAGGCCATGGATGCTTCTAAACATTCTACAATGCACAGGACAGTCCCAACAAAAAAGAATTTTCTGGCCTAAAATGTCAATGGTGCCAAGACTGAGAAACCCTGATTTAGACTAACACATGAAAATGAAGAAGCCAGCCCTGTTAAGGAGCTCCCCACCCAAGCATTGCAGGTGAGAGGAACAGCAAAGGCTGTAATGCCAGCAAAAGCTTGGTGTTTCAAGCAAATGAGTACAGGAGAGGGAAGTCAGATGAGAGAGGCCAGATCATGTGGAATTTTAGGTTTTTTATTCTTTACAGTGGGGAAAGCCTTTGATGGGTCTTAAGTCAGGGAGGAGCACTCTGGCAACTCTGCCGAGAACGGGTTGGAGGGGGAAGAGTGGAATCCCAAAGCCCAGGAGCAGACCAGGAAGAAATGCCAGCAGTTTGGACTAGCACGGAACTCTTGGAAAAGGAGAGCAGTGGGTTTTTGGAGATGCATTCTGAAAGTACCAGCTACAGTGCTAGGATTGAATTGGATATGGAGAGAGAAGGAGAAGAAACAGGGATTAACAATGACACTTGGAAAGTCTGGTCTCACCAACATGAAGTAGGAGGGGGCCCCAGATGAGGAGGTCAGTTTCAGACACTCAGTGGAATTGGGTACGTAAAGTGTTAGAAGAAGTGTTCATAGAACACTTTGAGCTGTGGTTCATCCTCAACATGGGGCTATACTCTAGCTTCACCTGGGATGCAGGTTTTTTTTTCTAAAAAAAAACCAGTGCTCAAGACACACACCTTAGATCAGGTAAACTTGAGCTCTGGGAGCTGGTGCCCAAACATCAGTGTGCTTTAAAGGTGCTTCTAATAATGCACAGTGATGACTGACATCCACCAGACTCCCAAGGTGGAGGAGTTCTCTGTGTGCACGGCAGCCCACAGTGGGCTGAGGAGCCTCACCTTTGTGCATTACCAAAGAAACACTCTCTATTTTGTGTCTATTTAAAATTCTCTCTCTGCTGCTTCAGTGGTTGTCTGAAGTCTATCTGTCAAAACAACGAACTGCTCATAATCTTGGGTGTTCTTCTGTTACCTGTGGTTCCAGAACTTTTGTTCTGTGACTCTCTTGTTTATAGCAATGTCAGCCTCCTGGCAAAGTCCCAGGGCTGTTCATCTTTTCTGTCCCTTTGGGGATAGAATATATGCAGTTTCCTTTATGAATTTTCTTTCCAAGTAACTCCCAGCACCCTCTGCCACTGTGTACTCAAACCAGAAGAAAATACATTCAGCTCTGGTCTATTCTGCAAATGCCAGGCCAGTCCCCATTTCCTTTTATTATTATTGGGCGCCTATCATGGGACTTGCTCTGTGCCTAGTACTTGGGAATCTCATGATCAATGAAAATGAAATGGCCCCTGATCTAGGGAACTCACACTGTAGGACAGGATGTTTCGACTCAGCAGCATTGACACCTGAGATCAAACAGTTCTTTGTGGTGGACTGACCTGTGCATTGTATGCTGTACGGATTTCCACCCACTAGATGCCAATAGCATGTTCTCATGCCTCTGAGTTATGACAACCAAAATATCTTCAGACAATGCTAATATGTCCCCTGAGAAGAAACATTTCTCAGTCAAGACTTGTTTTAGGAGGAAGGAGGTTTTTAAATTTTTTACTAACAAAAAGGGATTTATTCAGGAATAGCACAGAATTGCAATCTGGGACAAGATAGCTATAGCAAAACCAAAAGCAAGCCCCTAGGGGGAAGAAGATATTAAACAAACACTCATAAAGGTTGATAAAGGTGATGAAAGGGCCATCAATAGGAGAGCTCTAATTTAACTTGATTGGAATAAAGAGATAAGAGCCCAACGTGGAGACTACCTGTTCCAGCCCAGGAAATAACTGGGATTATTTCCACCGTGATGCACCCTCTGATTGCTTTATTGTCTTTTGTCTCCTCCAGTTTCCTGAGTAGCAGTCACTGATTGTGTACTATGCAGCCAGGTGCCATATTAAGCATTTGGCATGCCTTATTTCACTTTATTCTCATAACTACCCTATAACCATAACTGGCATCACAAACTACTGAAGATTCGCGGTGTAAGTAAACTGCCTTTTTAACCAATAGTTTTGCATTTTCGTCTTGTAAAACAACTAGAATAAAAGCTGAGATACTCATGGCTTCTACTTTTTCTTTATCCCTTGGATGACAGCTTCCTACTTTATTTTCCACTGTCATTGTCTTCTTCACTGAGTCCTTCCCTCCAAAATCACTCCCCCAAATTTCTCCATCCCCCACATTTCTTCTTTTGATCTTACTATACCCTAAAGCTAATGTCCCATCCTGCTTCTTGCATTTTCCACCAGTGTTGTCAAAATTCCAGGGTTGCCCATTAACACTATCTCCCCACCATCTTTGCATTGGGGCTCTCTCTCAGACACCTTACTAAAGCAATTCTCTCCAATTAGTGCTTCCTGGGGCACTGAATCCAGAGTTATCTTGTCATCTCATTCAATCTGTCCTTCATATTGAATGTTCTTTATCACTCTTTTCCTTGGAAACTTTCTCTTCCTTGGAACCCTATAATATTATACGCCTACCTTCCACCTCCTATCCTGTAAATTCAGGTGGATTCCACTGCTCACTTCCTCCACTGTCCTAAACTCTATACTTTTCTCTCACATGTCATTTTAGCTTCTGGAGTTTCATTTATCCCACCTATGTGGAAGATGAACCTAATGGTATCTCCAGACTTGGGCTCATTCTTGGATTTTAAGCCTCATTTCTCCAAATCCATCTGGATGTCTCCAGCTGGATAGAACCTTGGTATCTCAAATTTAACATTCTCAAACAAAAGCCTTTATATTTTCTTCAAAGTCAGCATGTCCTCCTCAGTCTCTCAAAATCTATTATTTCTTAGTTGTGAGAATCATTCGCAGACCCTCGGAATTATTCTCTACATTCATTTATTCATGAATTCATTTCTTGAGCCTGTTGTGGGCACCATGCTTTACACATTGCTGCCCTCATGGAGGACATACTGTCTGTTAGTGAGGCTTTGATGAAGGTTACAGGAGGGAAAGTATGTAGTGGATCTTTTCTCTTCTTCTCTAGCTAGATCCAATGACCCAGTAAGTTGTCTGGTTCTCCCACCATATTTAATTCACTACTTGTTCAAAACCATGGCCTCTGCCCCAGCCTCCTGGGTGGTCCTCTCTCCTCTTACTCTACCCATTTCTCTGGACTCTCACATATTGTATTGCCTTGTAATGTCCTGGTTTCTTCCTACCTCTCCCACTTACTAGAAGTTTATTCCATGTAATGAATGCATGCTATTTGTCATGTATTCCCAGTACCTAGCACAGAATGCTCAATAATCATTCATGAAATAACGAGTGAATGGATTCTAATTCCCCTTCCACATTACCAAAAACTTCATACAGCTCAACAATACACAAAGTAGGTTTGAAGTAATAACTGGAAGGTAGCCAAGTGACAGCCCCTGGGCACAGCTGCGATTATTTGGAGAATGGTGACTGACTCCGTGAGAAATGAGAAGGTGTCTTGCACAGGACACTAATGGCTTCTCATTGGACACAAATAGCCCTGCTATGGAGAGCAACCCCAGGGAAGTCCCTGGTTGTTCAATCCTTAGGGTTGTCTGGAGCTGCCAAGGCAAGGTGACAGAGTCCTCCTTTTATTGCTGAAAGCCAGCTTTACCATAAGACCCTGGGTCTGGATGTGAAAGCCAGAAACTGCTTGGGGCAGCTTAGCAGAAATACTTGGCAGTCTCCGACCCTTTCCCTCAGGGGGCACACCTGTCATTCCCGTCTGCACTGTTTGTGCCACCCCTTGAACTCTAGCACTGCTGCTGACATATTTTATGTTATCTGACCTTAGTTATGTGCTCTCTTGAAAGCCTCAGTTTCTTCATCTCTGAATGGGATTAGCAATAGAAATGATCTCATTAATCCCTCAAGTATGGTTGTTCTAGAATACCCCTATTGGGCATGTTGTCAATATTCTATTTTTTGCATACTTAAATGTTTTCATATGTTTAAAAATGATCTGGTAAGGTGTCTGTAAGAATTAAATGCAATTAGGTATGGAAATGCTAATCTCAGCGCCTGACACATAGAAGCCTCCAATAAAAGATAGCTCTTAGTAGTACAGTAAAACCATTATCCATGCCTTCAAAGTCTGCAGTGCCATCAGTACCTTATCTATTGGTTCATTTGTTTTATGCCTGCCTCCACTAGAGTTAAGCTTCATGAGGGCAAAAACCTTGTCTATCTCGTGTATCCATCATATCTCAAGTGTACACAGTAGACAATCAACACGTGGTTAATTAAACATGAACTGGGTCAATGCCTGTGAAAAGGGCAGTGGTAGGGCACATCTGTTGCTATTGATGCAGACCACCAGTCATTCCAGTTGTATAAATCAGGCATTGATTATTATGATCCAGACCACAGCCACAAAGACCCGAATCATGGTGTCCTGGTGGTTGGCTCTGGCTTTGAAGGAACAGATTCAAATAACAATAAACTCTGGATTGTCAAGAACAGTCGGGGTCCAGAATGGAGCTGAAATGGCTACATAAAAATGACCAAAGGCCGGAACAACCGATTGCTCTGCAATTGCCAGAGCAGCCAGCTATCCACTGTGTGAGCTGATGGACCACGTTATTGGACAACTCAAGGGTAGCATATCTGGAGGAATTTTCTCTTGAAACTGACCAAATCCTGATTGTGTAAGATGAGACACTTGAATCAGTTGAGGATCCAAGATGTGACTTGAATTCTGTGACATTTTTATAAGGGTAAAACATTACCACTACTTTAATTACTGTTAGAAAAGATTTAGAATGCTGAAGACTCATTACTTAATTCTATGACTTTTGAATTTTCATTTTTTCAAAGGATACATTAAACTTTACCTTTTAAAATAAATTTTAATTCATTAGGTAAAAAACAAAACAAAATAAAAAACATGAACCATGTAAACCAGCAGCTGTGTCTCCTGCCACAGCTCAGATTGGTTTCATACACTCATCCCTCAGCACCACCACCCCCATCACAGCTTGAGCACAAATGGAGACTCAGAAGAAAAGGTGGCCGCTGAACATTTTACCCAAAGCAAGATCTTCATAACTCAGTGCCCTCAAAAGACTCTTTCTCCAATAGAAAAACTTAAAAGACACCTCAGAGGAAAGGGTTAAGACTGAAAAGAATCAAGGGAGAAAATTCAAAAGGCCAGAGTGGTTACCCAAGGAACACTTAGATTAGGCCAGACCTTACAGGGTGAGAGCACCAGGTAGATATGGCACAGGAAGAAGGGTCTCCATGCATGAGAAGCCTTACCTATAGGAAAAGCATCTGTAAGGCAGGCCGGGTGGCTCAGCGGTTTAGCGCCGCCTTCCACCCGGGGCCTGAGGACCCAGGATCCAGTCCCATGTCAGGCTCCCTGCATGGAGCCTGTTTCTCCCTCTGCCTATGTCTCTGCCTCTCTCTCTCTCTCACCCTGTGTGTGTGTGTGTGTCTCTCATGAATAGATAAATAAAATCTTAAAAAAGAAAGAAAGGAAAAGAAAAGAAAAGAGAGAAGAGAAGAGAAGAGAAAGAAGAGAAAAGAAAAGAAAAAAGAAAAGAAAAGAAAAGAAAGAAAAAAGAAAAGAAAAGAAAGAAAAGAAAAGAAAAGAAAAGAAAAGAAAAGAAAAGAAAAGAAAAGAAAGAAGGAAAGGCATTTGTAGGCAAAAACCCAGATTAGACAGGCCTGCAAAAGTCAGCTAATCACAAAAAGAGGACTAACTAGTCAATGAATTGTCATAATACAAATGAACAAAGGAGCAGGGCACCACTGAATGGGGCAGTGAGCTGACATTCATGAATAGTATGGAAGATAGAACTACCAAACTCCTCCTTTTTTGTATGTCTCCTTTGCCAAGAGGATTATTAGACAGGACATGATGAGGAAAAGGGAAAACTCATTATATTTCGTGAAGCATATACTATGTGCCATGCAGCATACATATATCATGATCTTATTTAATCCTGAGAAGAATCCAATGCAATCAGGATTCCACCTTTTATATGAGGAAAATTAATGTCAAAGGGGTGAAGTAGCTTGTTCAAGAGCCCAGAGCCAGTGAGTAGTCTAATGCTTTCATTTGGATGTGGTACATCTTAAGAGTGAAGTTTGTATGTGTATTACTCTTTTTTTTTTTTTAAAGATTTAGTTCTTTATTTGAGATAGAGCATGCACAGGCAGGAGTGAGGGAGAGGCAGAGAGAGAATCTCAAGCAGACTCTCACTGAGTGCAGAGCCCAGCACAGGGCTCCATCTCATGACCCATGAGATCATTACCTAAGGTGAAACCAAGAATTGGACACCCAACCAACTGAGCCACCCAGTTACCTGTGTGTATATGTTTCTGTGGGGGGGGGGGGGTGGAGGGGAGGAGACTGTGGGCAAACAGCTCACCCTTGACCTCATTTAAGTTTGTAGTCACACTTCCTTGGACCTCTGTCACACAAGCTGCAATTTTGAGACAGTATCCTCCATCCAGAGAGCTGGTTTTCAGAGCCTAATGTAAGGGGGGCACTTCTTCTCCACTTCCTATGCCCCCTTCAATATGGCAGGATATCTATCAGCGTGACACTCCTGGCCCTTCTCTGTGTCCTGTCTCTCCTCCCCTGAGGAAGTAGAGCAAAGTATCTATCAGAACAGAACAAGAATATTTCAGTTGATGCAAAGATCTCTTCTTTCTCTAGCAGAAGAGCCAAAAGGACAATTCAGAACAATTCACAAACTCACCACTTCAGAGCAATCAGGACTGAGAAGTAGACCAGAGAGCTCAAGAGGCCAGGTTGTCATGTGGAAGCTTTCTCCTCTTCCTCGGGATCTCCTAGCTGGCAAAAATGTCAGTGCTATTGGGCTGGGAAGGCATAGCCATTCGGCCCAAGTCCTTCCTTATGTGAGGCTTGAGACTTTTCAAAGCCCTGTCTTGCACCATGAACCCCACACATCCAAGACACTTTCTCCAGTGCTTCTGTTGGAAATAAAGCTGATGTCTCCATCCCCACCTGCCTTGCTTCTCTATCTCAATCAGTTCAGAACACAGCAAGGGAGAAGAGATTGTCATGGATTGACCTCACCAAACAAAGCAACATCCGATGAAGAACCTCGCACTCATTCTGATTTCATTTTACTTCATTAGCTCTAGTCTGGTTTGTGTTGTTCATACCAAGATGGAATATGATGTTAAGTCTGAGTCAACATCTCAAAGGAATGTCAAGAAACTGGAAATGGTCCAGAGAAGACTGAGTAGAGTAATGAAAGTTCTGGAAACCCAGCCATGGGGGGAATGGTAAAAAGGAATAAGAAAATTTAGTTCAAAGCAGATTTGGCCATGATATGACACAGTTCATATCTTTCAAGGGCTCTCATGCAAGAGTGCTTTAATTAGATTATGTGATTCCCACAGGCAGAACTAAATGCATTGTTCCAAGGAGGCATATTTTGGCTCATTAGAAGGAAGATATTTACAACTATTACCATTATATAGGAGTAGAATGCTTTTCCTGAAAAGGTAGTGAGCTTTCCATCACTGTGGCTATTCAAACAACTGCACTGGATGAAAGGGATAATCCTGAAGAGAACACTGGGAGATGATTGGTTCTGTAAACCCCACAGTGGCAGAGTGGAATGCTTTTCCCCTCACTACTTCTCCCCTCCCCAATATCATAACTGACCTGTAATGAGGGGAGTAGGCCAGGGGAAACCCCTTGCATGTAGCCAAACCCAAGCTGGGCAACAGGATGCAGTGAAACCCCAACCCCTACACTGTTTTCCTATTATGATATTCCCCTAAGATGACTTACTGGTTTACTATCTGTGTGTGAACACACAGTTTTGTGGCTTATCCTAAAGCTTCTTCTCAAACCCTAAGTGAGAAAAGGTGTGCGTGTTGGGAGGGGGGTATCTGAGGGAGTGATTTCCTCTGTCTCATATTCCAGGGCCTGTTACAATCATGCTCACTCTTTCTTCTCTTTTCAGAGTTGGAGGGCTCTTTTAGCAACCTCATCCTCTATCTGATCAGCACCCTCAGACAGCTCTGTTTGGCTCAGGATGAGAATCACCACCTACAGATGGCCCTTTATGTGTGCTATTTGATTCCATCCCGACAATAATCTCAGTGAGATCAGTCTTATGATTAGCTCCATTGTACAGATAAAGAAACTGAAGTTCAGAGGTTAATTTATTTGTCCTAGGTCAGAAAGCTAGTGAATGGTGAGGCATGAGTTGGTAGCCAGATAGGTCTATGTCTTAAGTGTGTAGTCTTAACCACTGCACCCTCCTTCCTATCCCAAATGACAGTGACCAGACCTGCAATTAGATGCACATATGTTTTGGTTTTCTTTCTAATTTAATCATCTTCTTTTTTTTTTTTCTTAAGAGAGGGAAAGGGGGAGGGGGAGGGGCAGAGATACAGAGAGAATCCTAAGCAGGCTTTACACCCAGCTTAGAGTCTGATGTGGGGCTCAATCTTATGACCCTGAGAGCATGACTTGAGCCAAAATTAAGAGCCAGAGGCTTAACCAACTGAGCCACCCAGGCACCCCTCTAGTCACCCTCTTAATGATGCCTAGGTTTGATTTGACTCTGTAGGCCTCAGGACCTCAGTAAACACAAGTCTTTAGAAAATAGGATTCAATGAAAACCAGTTCCTTCCCAGTGTTTCAGGTGATCTATCAGATAGTTTGACCCATAAAATTAGAATCTGGGTTCTATTCAATCTAAGACCATGTTGGGCACTTACTCAAATTAAAATGCCCCTGATCCAGGACCTTGAGTCCTCTGCACACAAAGTTCTTAATGGCTTCTGTTCTTGAATTTCAGAATTGTTTTTCAGTGAACACATATCTTTCCAATGTCTGGATTATGGTGTGAAGTCGATGGAAGCTGGTATTTCTGAGCACAGAGGAAGAATCTTGTGATGTGGAGGAGTCAGGGAGTGCCAGAGTATTGCATGTAGTGAATCCTGTATTAAAAAGGAGAGACACCACTTTGTGATGATGATAGGTGGGATGGACGTCCCAGGGGTCACTGGATCATACAGGCTGGACTGGTTCCCCTCACTCTACTCCATCACTGCTCCACTCCACTCCATCACTTTGCCCCCATCTTGTCCTCTTGAGGGCCTGGATTTACTGATTTCCCTCATTCCAGGTCATCTGCTTATCTCTGTTTGATCACATACAACAGAACTAGCTACCCACTAACTGGATGCCAGTGGCCTTGCCTCAGAACCTTTTCCCATACCATGTCCTAGTACATACATGCTGACACCCTATGATCTAATCTAATTCTGGACTCAGAGAGCCTAGCATCAAACACCAAAGTCAAGAAGGTGGGGGATGGGGCAAAGGAATAGTACCTAGAAAGGGTTCAACTTTAGGGCATAAATAGGAGATTCCAAAGTCTGCAGGGTAATTAAGGTTAAGATACTGACATAAACAAATGGACAAGGTGCCTATGACCTTGAGGGTATAGGCAAAGATAATTTGATCATTTTTTTTATCATTTTTTGAGATAATAACTTATTTGTACCACGAACCCTCTGAAAACTTCAGGTTTTACCTCCCTGGCAACTCTTGACTTATATCAAAAGGTAGGACTTTTTTTTTTTTTCTTAAAGTACAGTGGCTGGGACGCCTGGGTGGCTCAGCGGTTGAGCACCTGCCTTTGGCCCAGGGCATGATTCTGGAGTCCCAGGATCGAGTCTCACATCGGGCTCCCTGCATGGAGCCTGCTTCTCTCTCTGCCTGTGTCTCTGCCTCTCTCTGTGTCTCTCATGAATAAATAAATAAAATCTTTGAAAAAAGAAATAAAGTACAGTGGCTTAGATAGCTTACAACTTTTGAATAGCTACTAGATATCCACTACTTTCCCAGAAATTTGGGGAGTAGAGAAGTAGTATATAATATGATCTCTATTGTCAAGAACATTTGCACATAAGACATTCAGATTTCATAGGGAAATAGAAGGATTTTAATGGGGAAGTGTGGACTGGTTAGCTTTATTCTAGAAAAGCATTATTCAGGCTGCAGGATGAGGATGGAGAAATGAGAGGCAGTGAAAATGACTAAGACACTATTACAAGAGTCCACTGAGAAGTTTGAACACAGAGAGTGGCAGTGAAACAAAAAGGAAGGGAAAAATTCAAAAAGCAGGGAAAGGTCACTGAGTTATGAATAAAAGACTGGTTGGACGAAGTAGAAAGAGGAAAGAGTCAAGGAGAACTCTCCAGTTTCTGATTTGGGTGGATCAATGGAAAGATTCAAAGGTGGCTGTGAATTCTTGACTTAGGCAGATGGTG
Source organism: Canis lupus dingo (assembly GCF_003254725.2). NCBI lineage: Eukaryota > Metazoa > Chordata > Mammalia > Carnivora > Canidae > Canis > Canis lupus. The sequence goes on from NC_064247.1 coordinate 70,142,976, forward strand.
GATGATGATAGCACCATCAACAGAGTAGGGAGTATTGGGCTGATGGCAGGATTTCAGGGACAGTTTCGAGTGCAGTCAGGAACAGGTGGACTCTTGTATATTTAGGAGGAGATAGGAAGGAGTAGGTATGTACCACAGAGTGCAGGAAACAAATCTGGGCAGAACAAGACTAATCATAACCCAAATACAGGTGGCAAAGGAAGCCATCCATGGAAACTACAAGAGAGTATGAGGTTGGAAATGCAGGGAACTTGGGGGTAGGGGGTGCTGGCATATGGGAGGCTAGGCCAAGGAAGATGACCTCATGAAGAAATCATCAGTAAGGGAGGATGTGGTGACATAAAGAAGCGCAAGCAGGGATGGGAAAGAGGTAGAAGAGAGAGAGTTGGGAGAAAGGTGAGAACCAGAAAAGTTAAGAAAAAGGAAAAGGATCAGAGGAGAACATGATAAGTTTGTTTTAGAATATGCCAGATTTAAAGTTCTAGCTTAAAATCCTGGGAATGTGAGCCAGAAGGTCTCATATGGAGACTGTTGAGATCACAGGAGCAAGTGGGACCTCCATGGTAGAGAGTGGAGTGGGAGAAAACAGACAGGGAGAGTCGTAGGGGCCTCTTATGGGAGAGATAGGAAGTGGAGCTTGGAGGAGTCTGGGGACAGAGCAGGAGAGAGAAGCATGGAATGCAGTGTCCTAGAAGGCAAAGGAGGCCATGTCAAGAAGGAGAATACGGTCAGCAGTGCTGGAGTGGAAGCCAAGTTCTGGTGACTAGGACATCAGCGTCCAACTTTTTCCCTTGGGAAAGCAGTTTCAATAGCCTGATCAGTGCCAGGGGATGTTCTGTTTGCACCACATCCTGGGTAGACAGGTGCATACTTAGAACCAAGTCATCACAAAGGTCTGTCCAGAACAAGCCAACAATTAAGTCACCGTAGAACAATGGAGCCTTCAGAGCTTGGCCGTGCTATTCTGTCCTTTCTACACGAGTGACCCTAGCAAAAGGAACCAGTAGAGATAAGTACCGAAGCCAGTGGGCAGATTGGGACAATACTACTGTATCTAACCAATAACCACAAAGAGGGGGGAGGACGTTACACCAGCTTGCTTTGTTCACTTAAGGCTCATTCACCTATTAGCACTGTATTAGTTCTAGTGGGCTCAGAGACCGAGAAGGAGGACATGGCTATAAAAGAGACCTGGCTCCTGCCTTCAATCAGCTTACAATACATTTGGGGGGGATTTTCATTCCTCAGTCAAAACACTCCATCTAGGTAGGGACATCTGGGTGGCTTAGAGGTTGAGCATCTGCCTTTGGCTCAGGGTGATCCTGGGAGTTCCAGGATGGAGTCCGGCATCAGGATCCCTGCGGGGAGCCTGCTTCTCCCTCTGCCTATGTCTCTCATGAATAAATAAATAAAATCTTAAAAAAAAAAAAAAAAAACACTCCATCTAGAATGCCTAACAAAATCGCGATTCCAACTTCTACAACATACCTGGGTTAGTAATACCTTTTTAGGCATCTTTGTAGAAGGCTAAGGTAAAGCTTAAACTGAATGATAGAACAGGATATATGCTCATATTTTTTTTAAATGAAATAGACTGGATTATAGGCTCACTGCAGACCATATTGATTCCTTACTATATACTTCATTTTTAAAAAAGATTTTATTTATTTCAGAAAGAGAGAGCATATGCACACATACACACAAGCATAAGCAAAGGGAGGGGCGGAAGGAGAAGCTCCATGATCAGCAGGGAGCCTGATGCTGGGCATGATTCCTTACTATATACTTCAAAGACCTCTTCCCTTGCAGCATTAACCATCACTATGTGGCTCATGTTCCTCCAGGTTTCTTCCCTAAGCTTCACCAAGGTTTCGTTCTGTATTTCCAACTGCCAATGACTTTCCACTTGTGCTGCCCCCTGCCCTCAAAATCAAACCTGAAGTCAATTCACCATGTGGCATCTCTGAAATCATTATCCTTTCCAAACATCCCTATCTGTCTCCATGGTCCCTTCATTTTATCTTCTATCATCTGGATCTCTTGCATCCAATCAATTGCTAAGTTCCACATCAAGCAGAGTTTTATGAACAGAATAGATCTTCAACATTTACTTGCTGATTAAATGAACACATTTTATAGCCTAGACAGTGTGGCTAGTTAGTAACACTGTTAATGACAATGGTTAAGAGCATGGCTTTGGATGGCAGGTGAGTCTGATCTGGTTTTAGCCCACCTCTGCTACTTAGTAGCTCAATGACTTTGGACACATTCAGAAAATGTAAGTTATTAGGGTTGTGAGGATCAAATATAAAATGTAAAACTCTGAGCACAGAGATATTATTTCTTCATCCCATGGCCCACTGTCAATATTTAACTATTTTAGTAATCTAATGTTAAATCGAAAGGAGCCCAAATCCCAAGAGGATGCCAATAGTATTAACTTTTAGAACCTTAATTAGACTACTTAATAAGTCCCATAAGGGGTCACTATCCAACTAGGACCCTTTGTTTGAAGCCTAAATAAGGACTTCCACATTCTTCCAAATTTTGTCCAACCCCCATTTTACGCTGTTTTGAAAATTCCAATTAAAAATTATCCAATTCAACAAGTTTTAATGAGTAGTAGTTGTTTATGTAGTAGTTGCTGAACCAATTAGCCTGGAAAACCTTCCAATTTTCCCTCTAGAAAGCTACTTTTTAATTCCTAATGAGGTTCCTCTTTTGTCAAGCTTTCCATAGCCTCCAGCACTACAGCCTCGCCCACCCCTGGGCTCTAGGCACTCGGGAATCCTGAAGGCACCTTTGTTCCAATGCACAGCCACACTTAGGTATGGCCACGCCTCTCCCAGCAGACTGTGAAGCCCTCAAGGTGTGTCCAGCACCCAGTGGATGCTGAATTAAGGTAGGTGGGAAAGATGGAGTCCCCTGCATGAAAGGCCTGAGGGCAGAAAATCAAAGTTACCTTTGCGATTTCCACCTAGGTCAAAGGGTAGGCTGAGAAGGTTAATGCACCACCTCAGAGGAGGAGGAGAAACCAGTGGTCAAAGGTCAAGGGAAACTGGGAACTTTGATCCACTCACTTGATAACATAGCAATTGCGGTCCTTACTTTTCTTCCCCCAGAACACCACATATACTGAGCACTCAATAAATAGTTGTTGTATAAACACATGAATATTTCTTCTCTCCGTTTCTTGGTCAGATTTTTCTTTTTATGTTCTTTCTGTTCTACCAAGCCCCACTCTTCAACCTTTCCCCTTATCACCTAATGCATAAAATCACCTCCCTCCCTCCTTCTTTCCCTTCCCTCGGTCTCATCCACGAATGCCATTATGAGAGAGAAAGAGGGAGAGACAGAGAGAGAGAGAGAGAGTACTGTCACTCCCAGTCTATAGAGGAGAAAGCACAAGTTCAAAAGCCCAAAGCTGGATACCAATGGTCGGTCACACAGCTACTAAGAGGTATGTAACAGGTAATGTCATATTGCCTTGGCCATTTTTGTGTGCTCCACTCCATGGAGTACTCCACTCTTAGCAGCCAGTACCTGGGACTTTGTCTAGGGCTGCCCCAGGACACCAGAGCTCACTTTGCCAGTGGCCGTGGGAAGTCACAAGTGCTGGGAGTTTAAGCCTTCCCTCCTCCCCACCACCGAGGCAGGGTGACAGCCCTTACTTAACCAATGACTAATAGGTGTGAGGGCATTGGGACTACAGCTCCATGGCCCCCAATGGGGAGAGCTCTCATATGTGACCCCCACTGCCTCCACTTCAGCCCAGGAGAGTAAGTCAACCTGACTCTCAGACAGCTTCCCTTGAGGCTGCACCCCAGCTAGGCTGGCTCCCCTGCCCTGCCCATTTCCCTAATCCGGAACCAATGTCCCTTGGAAAGGTTCCTAATAAATCCCTTTCCCACACACCCTCATCTCAAGCCCTGCTTCTGGAGAATGCAGCCAAGGGCAAGCTAAATGCAGGATTCAAACCCAAGCCTGTTAGACTTCAACATTTTCTCCACTGTATTGTGTTTGAAATGCTATTGCAATCATATGGGCCTGCTCTTCACTACTTTCACATTTAAAAAATTGAATGGCTACTGTAGCTTCAGGTGCCTTGAAGACAAACATGGCATTTCAAAAGCTCTATGCTTGCGTATTTCTTCTTACTACTATTATATGTCTCTGAGACAAAAGAACTTTGACTATTTTAGCAAAATGAAATAACTGACTCAAAGAAAAAGGTTATTTTTTTGAACTTGTCTTTGTAATTGTCCTATCCTGGGTTCCTAATTAAATAGGCACTAAAATGGACTTCATCCTTTTAACATGATCTCTTCTTAAAATGTTTTCATTATAAAAGGAATTGAAGGAATTTTAGGGGAGAAAACAAATCCGGATGCTGGAATACAGCCATTCACAATTTCCCTAAGGGTTTTCCTATCCCTGTGACATAGGTACAGTCTTTTTTTTTTTTTAATTAAAGATTTTTTTTTTATTTATTCATTTGAGACAGAGACAGAGACAGAGAAAGAGCATGAGCAGGGGGAGAGGCAGAGGCAGAGGGAGAGGCAGACTCCCTGCTGAGCCAGGAGCCTGACACAGGGCTTGATATTAGGACCCTGAGATCAGGACCTGAGCTGAAGGCAGATGCTTAACCATCTGAGCCACCCAGGTGCCCTGACCTGGATACAGTCTTATTCAAACACCTGGATCCCCTGGGTCTCCCATAGCCCAATTTTCCATTTTGTGACACAGTCACGTGGTTGTCATCTTTAATGCTTGTCCATTGTTACACCAGAGGGATAGGCCATTACCTGTCACCATTTTTATTGCTCTTGATATTTCATTATTGTAATGATGGCACTGAATAAATTTGTCAATATGCCATTTTGTTTTGTGTCTACCCTTTTTCCATATTTCAGATTATTTCTTTAAAAGAAGTTTCCAAATCTTGAATGTCAGTTAAAGGAATAAAATGCAAGGCTTTTGATGAGACACTGTGACACGTCTTCCTTCCCCCACCACCTAACCACACTAAAATGCATAGCGATTTATAACATAGGCCAACCTGAAACAAAGATTATTATTTCAAGTCATGGTGACTTCTTTAATGAGTTCTGGTCTGACTAGATGAATTCATTTTAAATTTCTCCATTTAGTACAAAGGTCTTGACACCGTCTCTAGAATTATACTGAACCTGTGGCATTCCTCATGAAAATGAAAAAGAACCCTAAGGAGACATTTCAGTTGCCCTTAAATGGGTACAGCTCCTTTCTTAATTCTAAGCTTTCTCATTGCTAAGCATTTCATGGAGAGATTAGTTACTGGACTTGAGTCTCTAATTGAATCAGTACTTTTACACACAACAAAACACCGATCTGGACATTTCAATGGCTAATGTAGGCTAACTGACTTGGGTGTGTATTTTGTGCATTTCTGCATGCCTGCATCTTCAAAAGCAGAGGATGAAGCACATTGAGAAGATAAATAAGCAAGAGAGAATTCCTGTTTTCTCAGTCACCTTGAAGTTTACCAGAGTTTACCCCAAGATTTAGTATTTTTACTTATTAGCCTGAGAAGTACCACTCCCTGAAATTTATTTTCCAGGACTATTTAGACCTCCAAGAGATTGTGTCCCATTCTCATCAAGCACAGTATGGCTGGTTTTGTTTTGTTTTGTTTTGAACATGCTTAATTATTTTGTTGTCTTTTGCGCAAGTAGGAAAGCACAATAAATAAAGACTTGGAATTATTCTGAAGACCATGGGTACTTGTTATGACACATAGAACAGAGGATTTTAGACTGCTAGGACTGCTTTTCACTTAGCCCACCATAAGAATTCTAGTGAAAAAGTGGAAAACCCACCCAGTCTTCTAGATGCGTGCCTCCAGACTATACTAGACATCCATGTAGAGAAACATCCTATTGATCAACTGTATTTTCTACCTTGGAACTGTTTGGTGTATTTCTTTTCCCCCATTGAAGAAGCTGGTTTTCCATAGCATTCCAAAACTCCCAACAAGTGCCAATTTGCACTTTATCTTAAAAGAGAATTTCATTATTGGGTTAACGTAAAAGGCAAAATGTACAAGTCATGTGACGGCCCACTTATCAGTGAAACAAGAAGAGCCCTGATTTGCTTCCATCCACACCCCAAGTTTGCTTTCATACTAGGGGGTCACAGCCTTGGGTCAGCATGTGGGCAAATACTTCTGCAGCAGATGCCTCATCTTGGCAGGACTTTCTTTCTGAGTTAGGATATCGATGGGTAACCCTAAGTAAAGCCCCATCCAAGCTCAAACTTCACAACCAAACAAACCAGTTTTACAACACAGAGGAATTTAATTTGGCTTCACACTTGCAGTGGAAAAAGAAACACAAAGAAAGAAAAATGCTGGCAGCTGAGCTAACAAGCAACTGCCTCCTGGACATACTGCCAGCTTGATCCAATTAAGAAACATTAAGAACCTAATGACAGATTTGAAGACAAAAGGTTGAGATGAGGCACATTTTCTTGATAGCAGCCAGGCAGATTGCAAAATTTCCAACCAGGGTAAGAGTCCCTTCGATATTTAAAAAATACAGCAAAGTACAAAGAGAGGCAAACTTTGCAAACTTTCTTGCACATCTAAGGAGTAAGACCCCAAGCCTAGAACACAGCCAAGCATTAATCTCTGAGCAAAATTCTGTTTAAGCCTAAAAAAAAAGCTATGAGGCTTTCCTGAGTACAACAAAACACGTGAAATACCAGAGTTTTACTTATTCATGTTTATCCTGGGAAATGAACAAAATTGTAATTTAGGTGCACTTCACCTTCTGTCCCCTCCTACCACCAGCGTCTTCAAGTTCATCTCGTGAAAAAAAGCAAACCAAAACACTGTAGTGAAAGACACGTGGGGATGTGCCTTCATTTACTCCATGCCAAGATTTTATCTTTAAACCCGATTTGAAAAAAGTCCTGCGAAGGCCACGCAAGTGCCAGATCCTGCCCTGAGTGAGAATTGCCCAGCCGTGCACTTACCTGTGATGAGCACCGCCTTTTGATCCACAGGTAATAACTCTTGACCAGACAAGTAAGTGTAGGTGAGGACACAGGACAGGAAGAAGAGGATCAAGCCCCAGGAGAGGGACAGGCTGAACAGCAGGTAAGCCCCTCCCCAGAGGCCCGCCAGGCAGACCACCTTTCTCCTCATCTGCCCTGGGATCTTTCTGAGATTGCCAAGAGCTAGTCCTCCCAGCACTACGGTGACAGCCAGGCAGAGCCACACCGTCTCCGAGAAGGTACTCATTCTCAGAGACGTGCTGCACCTTTGTGTGCTCAGGACCGGCGAGGCAAGTGGGCAAAGGCTGTCTGGAGGCAGCCCGGTTATATGAACAGAGAGACGAGGAGGGAGGGGGAGAAAGCAGCACCGGCCCACTTCAAATGAGCGTGGATTAAGCACACTCATACAAGCACATATTTCCTGATGGGTCATTGAAACCAGTGAGCAGTTTCATATAAATACCAGAGCACTTCATATTCAATAGCTCCCCTGACGCCACCTGCACACATGACACATACACATACTCACTCACAACAGACACACACACATTATTCTTTCATGACCTCTGGTGAGAAAACTAGTTGGGTAATAATTGACAGACTCCATCCTGAACAGTGAAGCAAAAAACCTTTGTCCCATAGGAAATGTCTTCTTTAGGAGCCTGGGAGATAACTGTCAATCAAGTTCTTTCTTGGATTGGGGGCAAGGGAGGGGGCAGGAGGAGGTGCGTGCGTGTGTGTAAATACAGGCAACCAGTGACGTCCAGAAGATCTGGAAGGGGAGGGCCATCTGATTTTGTTTGTGTCTGCACGCCATCTCCCACCTGCGTCGGGCTGAAGTGTTGGATGGAGATTCTATATCCCTATAGAATACAGAGGAAGAGTCTTGGCAGATGGAAAGTGTTCTGGTCTTGCCAGAAGGGAGGCATGCCAGGCAGAGATAAGAGCAATGATAATGCAATTATAATGGTCAATATCTACTTGGGCTCATTTGTGTCAGGGGCCACATTTTGCTACTTATTCAGTCATTCTCTTTATTGAGACCCTATTCTCTGCCATGCTCTTCTCCAGGCATTGGCACTCAGCAGTCAATACGCTCAGTCTCTTGAATCCAGTATCTTTATGAGGGAGGTTCTACCTTTATAGTGATTTTACAAGAGAGGACACTGAGGCACAAAGAGGTCAAGAGATTTGCTCAAGGCACCTGGCTGGCTCAGTCGGTGAAGCGTCTGTCTTTGGCTCAGGTCATGATCTCAGGGTCCTGGGATGGAGTCCCACCCACATGAGGCTCCCTGCTCAGCGGAGAGTCTGCTTCTCCCTCTGCCTGTCCCCTGCTTGTATTCTCTTTTTGTCTCTCAAATAAATGAGTAAAATATTTTTTAAAAGAGAGAGAGAGAGAGAGATGCCTGGGTGGCTCAGTGGTTGAGCGTCTGCCTTTGGCTCAGAGTGTGATCCTGGGGTTCTGGGATCGAGTCCCACATTGGGCTCCCTGCAGGGAGCCTGCTTCTCCCTCTGCCTATGTCTCTGCCTCTCTCTCTGTGTCTTTCATGAATAAATAAATAAAATCTTGGAAAATTAAAAAAAAGAGAGAGAGAGACTTGCTCAAGATCACACAGTAGTGGAGTCAAGCAGCCTTGTTTCAATGGCTCTGAGCCACTCTACAGCCTGCTTTAGACAAAAAAATAAAACACAGTCAGTATGTAATGTGCTAGTCCTCCCCTGCATTAGCCTTGTTTGAACCTCATGAAACACTTCAAGGTGGATTACTATGCTCATTTACAGAGAGGAAAACTGTGGCTGGGAGAGGGTATGAGGGCACAGGGTACATCCCTTATGAAAGAGCAGTGGATCCTGGCCATGCCCACGACCCACTGGCTCAGAAGTCCATAGTCTGGAGCCTTGACATCTTATTGACCACCAGTGACAACACTGACAGCCCTAGAGATCACCGCCTCTGGGCTTAGGACATATTTTATCTGTGCTGGGTACCTCGCTGGGAGGCACCAGCGTTCTGATAAAGGCTAGGTGTTGGTGTAGCTGGAGAGACAAGAAAAGCCTCATTTGGAGGTCAGATTACTGGTATTCAAATCTCACCTGAGTCATGCCACTTAACTAACTAGGAAGTCATGTGTCTCGAATGTCCCTTGACCCCCTTCTCAGCTGTAAAATAATAAAAATACCAAGGTAAAGCACCTAGCTCATCCTGCCTGGCACACTAGAAGGAGTCTCATAAATTCTGGCAATTCATGCTTTTTCTTTTTTTAAGATTTTATTTATTTATTAGAGAGAGAGAGAGAGAGAGCAGGGGGAGGAGCAGAGGGAGAGCAAGAAAGAATCCTCAAGCAGCCTCCCCACTGAGTGGGGGGAACCTGATGAGGGGCTTGATCCCAGGACCCTGAGATCATGACCTGAGCCGAAATCAAGAGTCAGATACTTATCTGACTGAACCACCCAGGCGCCCAATTCGTGCTTTTTAGATAAGTAAGGAAGAACTTCAGGAGTAGAATAAAGTCCCCAATGGAATATATACTTGTCCCCAAATATGGCTGAAGTTAGCATGGGCTGAGAGGCCAAGAGGAGGCCAAGGACTCCAGTTACGGATGGGATGGGGAAGGCAGGAATTTGGAGGAAATGTTCCCTGCAGTCTATCTTACATGAAGGTAGAGAGAATTTTGGACAGGGAGTTGGGGAAATAATCTCTGACCTCAGATGAGCATTGGCTCCTCTGCCATTGGCCAGTACAGTTCTGAAGGCTGCCCTCCTGGGCTCCGGGCTATCTCCAGGCCCAAGGGAGCCCAGGTGGGAAGCGATGATCTGTTTATGTTACCATATGGTGGAACTGTATAGGGTGACAACAGAGCCCTTACAGGGGTCTTGTGTGGGGCAGTAGCACCTCTTGTCTACCCTCCCAAACACATGGACACCTGAGGTGGGGGGATGTTGCTGGCTCCAGGCCAGGAAGCATCAGGATGAGGATTTGGAATTCCCTTGGTGGACCTGAGATCTCCATCCTTACGTACACCCCATTCCCTCCCGTGGGCTGTGTTCACACCCATCCCAGTGAGGGGACCTCTACTGGGCCTCATGGCCTCACCATCCCAGAAGGATTGAGTCAGGATGGCTCTGGTATCATATAGCTTTCTAGGTGAGGGTGCAGGATAAGTTATACAACTCTTTGCTGTGGGCCTTGGCACTTTCCTAGTGGCTCCCACACTGGGACTGGGACCAAATACCTTTGTGGGTTTCCTGATGCGTGCATCACACCACGAAAATGGAGCAAATCTTCTCCTGGTGGCAGCCCACTTGACTTCTCAGCTACTCAGTCCTGGGGCTCCCTAGGAGAAGGGAAAAAACTTCTACAACATGGAAGTCTAAGTAAGGATGCTTCTTGCCCTTTAACGGGTCAGGGAGTGCACAAATAATAAGATGGTGAGTTGTAAAGCCTCATGGAACTGAGTTCAAATCCTGACTCTGCCACTTACTAGCCCTTCCTGTGGCTCCACTTCCTCTTCTAAAGAAAGGGAACCCAGCCCCTAGGGTTTGGGTTTTTTTTTTTTTTTTTTTTAGATTTATTTATTTATTTGAGAGAATGCACCAGTGAGGGGAGGGGAGGAGCAGAGGCAGAGGGAGACAATCCCAAGCAGACTCTGTGCTGAGCATGGAGCCTGAAGTGGGGATTGATCTCATAACCCTGAGATCATGACCTGAGTCAAAACTAAGAGATGAACACTCAACCAACTGAGCCACCCACATAGCCAGGTGCCTGGCACTGACAGGAGGGCAGCAGCTCCTCACTGTTGGGAACACACTTTGCCTCCTAGCCCTTTTCTCCTGGGCAGAGGGAAAGGTTCTCACCAGTCCCAAAGTCATATATTCATTTCTTCATTCAGTTTACCACATAGCTCTTCCCTTTGGACATCTACTTCCATGCCACTTCTCACCACCCAGCCTGAATCTCTCTCATCTCCCCCATATTCACCCCTTCCTTATAGTTAGGTCCATTCATAAATTCTGAACACAGTTTATTTTTAAGACTGTTCTGTCTTCACTACAAGACCATGAATTTCATGAGGGCAAGAATCGTATTGGGGTTTTTTTTTTTTTTTTTAATTCACTGTGCACCAGATGCCTAGCCTAGTGCTTGTCACATTGCATGTACATAATCAACATCTGTTGAATGTGTAAAGGAAAGAGCAAATCTTTACTGAGTGCCTTCTAGGTGGCAGATTCTGAACCAGTCATGGGGGAATTCAGCAGTAAATAATATGAACCCAGTTCTGACCTTGGGGAGTAGCTGCCATAGGAGCAGAGACTAGTAGAGCTGGATGGTGGGGAAAAGGAAGGCTTTTTACCAACTAGGAACACAGATGGAGTTGCAGAATTTTCCAGTGAGAACTGTCCCAACCTCTTCTGACCCCTGAATGATGACCTTAAGGTCCTGGTCTGAGGGCTATTCTGCCTCTGACTGAGGACTTCCTCCAACTGGCTGAGCTGATAGTATCTCTTCTCTTATTCGTCTCCTTAAGGAGCTGTATTAGAGCTGTCCTTAAGGCCATCCTTGCTTGAAAGTGTCCCATTTTTTGCAAGCTTGTTCTTAGCTTCCCCAGGGGAAGGAGCCAATTGGATCAAGTCATCCTCGCTAATGATGCCAACAGGTCAACGTGCTCTACTTCCTTCTGCTGGCAGAGATGCCTTCCAAAAGGCACTCTGAAGACAAGATATCTTACCCAAAAGAGAGGATTTCCTAATCCGGGCCAAAAACACAAAACAACAAAAAAACATTGCTGAGAATCCTAGAATGAACACTTTCTTAGAACAAGTGGCCCTTGAGTTTAGAAAGGAATTTGAAGTAACTTCCCATTGGATTCTCTCTGTAACAACTCCACCAAGTGGTCATCTTGTCTATTGTCAGTACACCTCAAAGCCTTTGAAGGCTGATATTCCAGTTGAGGACATTATTAGAAAGTTCTCCTCTAGACCAGGTTTCATCATGCAATCTGTCCTTTCTTTGCCACTTGGAGTCACAGACCACATCTAGTCCTTACTTCTTTCAGATATTTGAAAACTGATCTCTTCCTTCTCCTGGTGGAGAGTCCTCAAGTCTCTTAACTGCCCCTTAATAGACCTCATAATATGACTCATCTGGCACAGAGTGTCTGAAGCAGCCTCATTGTTAAGAGTTCAAACACTTAAAAAATCATGTTGTTGTAGTAACTGAAGAACATATCATGATGGTGAGCGTGGAATGTTAATGGAGTTTCACCAACTAGGGAATGACCATGTGTTGATATCACTGTAACCCAAACTTCAAGGTATGGACAGGGTGGGAAAGGTAATAACAGGTCATCTCATGGACATGAGGGCCATATTGCTGGTAACACAAGTTTTTTGATCTTCACCCTTTCAGATGATAACTAATGTTTTGAGTGTTGATTTGTAATTGTGTATGTATTTTATATCTCATTCTCTATTTCACACAGTGGTAGGGGAAAACACCAGGAGAAGACAACCAGAAGTTGAGGCTGGATCAAGACTTTGTTGTGTCATTGACATGTGTGGGGTGAAGATGTCTAAATTCCACAATTATCATTAGTTCCAAAAAGGTCTCATATCTTATGAGTTGTATAGGATTTCAAGGATCCTTAGCAGCCTGGTCTTTCTCAGAATGGGATCCAATTAATTTTTCCCTGAAAGGTTGGACCTAGAACGGGGCACAGTATTTTCACTACAGTGCGAACAGTGCATAATAGCAAGATTATCACCTCCCCTAGCCCTGAAGCTACGTGTTTATTCATATGTCCAGAGACTCATTTGCTCTTTAAACAATTGATTATTTTTGAGTTGACTGTCACTGTGTTTGTGGCTTCCTTCTGAAGAGCACAGCATGGAGACAGGAAAACAGTAATCTCACACTGGAGAAATCTGACAAACACAACCTCAACCAGGTAATCAAGGTCAACATGGACAGCGATCAGTCATGTGATAAAAATGTCCCCTTTATCATTGCAGAACATTCTACAAAAGATCTGATCAGAACTGTCAAGGTTATCTAAAATAAGGAACTTTTGAGAAATGGTCACAGTCAAGACATCCCTAAGGAGCCATGAGCAGTAAATGTAATGTGGGATCTTGGATGAAACTCTGGAGCCAAACAAGGACATAGGGTAAAAACTAAGGAAATCTGGAGAAACTATGTACTTTAGTTGATAAGGATGTATCAGTATTGGTTCATTAGTTGTGACAAATGCCCAACAGTAATGGAAGATGTTTTGAGTATGGGAAAGTGGGTGTGGGTATACAGGAACTCCATACTGTCTTCAAATTTTTCTGTAAGCCTAAAACTATCCTATAATCAAAAGTTTGGTTAAATATATAACAATAGGTAAGTATGATAAATGTTCATATTTTTATAATAATATAATTTAATGCTTATGTATATACCTCTATATGGATATATTATATTTATTTATATTATAATAAATAATAAATATAGCTATAAAAATTTATCTAAGTAGCCTTTTCATTTTAGAATAGATTTACAAAAACTTATGAAGATAGTACAATGTTATTTATACATATACATATGTAGCAATATATATAGTAATATATATTATTATATATTATATAAAAACATAATTATATAATTTATATATAATTACATGTATAACTATATATATACATATATATATTTACTAAGGAATGAAAAAAATTATAATACCCCTTGATCAACAAGAAGAACATTGTCAGCAACCCCCAGGAACCCCTCTCATGCTATCTCCCAATTACTAACTATCCTTTCTCTCTTCAAAAGTAACTACTATTCTAACTTTTAACAGCATAATTTAGTTTTGCCTGTTTTTTAAACTTTATGTAAATAGAATCACATAATATTAATATTAGCTGTGTCACTTGACAACATATAGATTCATCCGTGTTGTATGGATGACTAATTTTCATTGCAAAAAGCAAGGACTGGCAAATTACAGCTGACAGGACAAATCTGGTCTGTTAACATGTTTTGATAAACGAAGTTTTATTGGAATTCAGCCATGCTCATTTATTTACTTATTTCTGTGTCTGCTTTCCTGCTACAATGGCAAAGTTGAATAGTTGGGAAACAAATCATAAGACCTGCAAAGCCAAAAATAGCTACTATCTTGTTTACATAAACAATTTGCCAACCTCTGCTGTAAGGCATTTGGTTGCATAAATATGTCTCTGTTTCTTTCTCCATTGTATTAATAGAAAAAATGAGTTTTTCACTTTGCTAGCTATCATGAATAGTTGCTGCTATAAATATTCTTTTTTTAAAGATTTTATTTATTTATCAAAGAGAGAGCATGCAGGTGTATGCACATGCACAAGCTGGGTGAGAGGGGCAGAGGGAGAGGGAAAGAGAATCTCAAGCAGACTTCATTCTGAGCACAGAGGACTCAACCTCACCCCTGAGGACTCAATCTCACCCCTGAGATCATGATCTGAGCCGAAATCAAGAATCAGATGCCCAGCCGACTGAGCCATCCAGGTGCCCCTGCTGTAAGTATTTTTATAAACGTCTCTTGAAACACATGTGTATCCTTTGCCGTTGGGTACATTCAATGGAGTGGAACTATGGAATCCATGGCATATGCACAAATTCAGCTTGGTGCCATATTTTTCCCCAAAAAATGATTAAACCAATCCCAACTAAACTATGAGAATTCCAGTTGTTCCACGTCCTTCCTCAAGTTTGGTATTGTCAGGCTTCTTAATTTTAACTATTCTGATAGGTCTGTGGTTGGATCTAATTGAGTTTTAAATTTCTTTTCTCTGATGACTAATAATTTTGAAAACCTTTTCATATGTTGATTGTTCATGTGATATTCTCTTTGTGAAATGCTTTATAAATTTTTTTCTGACTTCTTTAGATGTATGATTTTTTAAACCCTTTTTCTTTTTCTTAAAAAAAAGATTTTATTTATTTATTTGAGAGCGAGAGGAAGAATAAGAGAGAAAATGAGAGAGCACCAGTGGGAGAGAGGCAGAGGAAAAACAGGTTTCCTGCCAAGTGGGAACCCCAATGGGGGGCTCAATCCCATGACCTGAGCTGAAGGCAGACTCTTAACCAACTGAGCCACCCAGGTGCCCCTAAAGCTTTTTTTCTTTTTAAACTATACACATTTCAAGGCTATACAATATTTTTAAGTATGTCTGAGCTGCACTCCCAATGTTTGGTATGTACCATTTTAATTATTGTGCAATGAAAAATGTTTTATAATTTCTACTAGAATTTGTTCTTTGTTACATGGGTTATTTAGAAATATATTTTATAAATTTATATGGGAAATTTTAGTGATATCTTATTGCACTTTCTAGCTTAACTTTACTCGTGTTGAAAAGCATATTATATGTAATTTCAGTCCTCTGAAATATCTTGAGCCTTGCTCTGTGGCCCGTCACATAGTGGATTTCTATAAACATTCACATGTGCTTAGAAAGAATGTATATTCCGTGGTTGGTTCTGGTCCATGCATATCATTTAGATCTTTTCCATCCCTCTAGTTTCATTTGTGCTAGATTCTTGCATTTCAGATATGTCTCTTCAAAGCACCAGATACTACGGTACTTTTTTTTGGTATAACAATCTTGTCTTTTAAGCAAACAATTTAGTTCATTTACATTTCATGTAAGAATTGATGTGTTTATCAATCCTTAAATCTATCATTTTACTTTTTACCTTTTATTAGTCTTTTTTAAAGATTTTACTTATTTATTCATGAGAAACATACAGAGAGAGGCAGAGACATAGAGGGAGAAGCAGGCTCCCTGTGGAGAGCCTGACATGGGACTCGGATCCTAGGTGCCCAGGATCATGACCTGAGCCCAAGGCAGATGCTCAACCACTGAGCCCTTGGTACATCATGCTTGGACCTTTGAAACATATGCACACCATCCCCACCATCCTGAATTATATGCTATAGTCATCACAAATTTTTATTATGAGATATGTCAAATCTCACAGATTGTTCTTAATATTTGCTTTATGCAGTCATCATTCATTAAAATTTTCCAAATAGTTACCCTTTTGTGGCTTCTCATTCCTTCCTATGTCTCCATGCTTGCCCTTGAGATCATTTTTCTTTAGTATTTCTTTTTTAAAAAGATTTATTTATTTATTTGAGAGAGAGAGTTAAGTTCAGGGAGGGGCAGAGGGAAGGAGAAACTTTAGCAGACTCCTCACTGAGCTTGGAGCTCAATGCGGGGTTTGATCTCACAACCCTAAGATCATGAACTGGATCATGAACTGAACTAAAATTGAGTCAGACGCTTAACCAACTGTACTACCCAAGGGCTCCTTTCTTTAGTATTTCTTTAGTGTGGGTGCTAGTGATAAAATTTCTATTTTTGTTTTTCTGAAAATGTCTTCATTTCACCATTTTTGAAGGATATTTTCACTTCAAGGGCATAGAATTTCAAGTTGGCAGTTGTTTTCTTTCAGCAATTTGACGCCTTTAAGAAGATATGTTTTATATTTTATCTGGCTCTATTGGATAAGCTCTCAGCAAGAGAGTTGATCCTAATTATCTTCTCTGCCATTACCAGAAGCAAAGTTCCTAAGTCTTTTTTATACCATCTGGTAAGGCTCAGCTCTCCCTATCCTTACAAGACATTTTATTTGTATCAAAATGAAAACCCTGTTAAATTTCATGTTTTTAAGATTGGGTCCACTATGCCCTCCTCCTAGGACACATCATGGGAAAATCTAAGTGAAAGTTCATAGCTTTCTAAGTTTTGAAGCAAGGCATTTCATAAGATGTTCTTTCTTTTTTTTTAATAATAAATTTATTTTTTATTGGTGTTCAATTTGCCAACATACAGAATAACACCCAGTGCTCATCCCGTCAAGTGCCCCCCTCAGTGGCCGTCAACTGTTCACCCCCACCCCCCCGCCCTCCTCCCCTTCCACCACCCCTAGTTTGTTTCCCAGAGTTAGGAGTCTTTATGTTCTTTCATCTACCACATATTTACAAAGTTCCTACTAAGTGCCAGGTGCTGTTCTAGGTACTGAGAATCCAACAGTGAGTAAAATAATTTGGTTCCTGCCCTCACAAAGAAACTTAAATTCTAATTAGGGAGAGAGACCAGTAAATAGACAATTATAATACAGGTATGAGGATGTACCTCTTGAAATCTTAATCATCTGCCATTTCTCTATCATGCCAACAATGATAGCAGAAATGACCTTGTCAAAATCTGTCTTTACTCATTCCACTAATCAGTAGAGTAATTCTAATCTGACACATCTACTTATTGGTCAGCCATGTTAGGTCCTAGCAACTGTCCATTCCTCTTCTAAGATTACCCAAACCACTCTTTTTCTAAGAGCCATGAAAGGAATCAGATTCCCCTCTGTCCCATGGTTTTCAGAAGACATTTTCTTTCTCTTTTGGAAAAAGACAAAAATTGGGAGTGTAGGGCTTTCAGAGCTCAGAAGCACTTCTCAGAGTAATTAGTCTATGAATATGCTCATGACATCAAAGGTGTTGATAAAAACCCAAATCTGGATTTTAGCACTATAGAGAAAGCTATCCTACCTTTAAGTTTAGAACTGTCTTACATTTTTTAGTTTCTATGCTGGAAAATTCTTCCTGCGTAATCTTCTTACAAATCTTTGATGTGATTCTGGCTGATAATTTCTTGGGACTGCAACTAAATAATTGGACTGCAACTAAATAATAAAATTGCCTAGATCAGTACTTCCCAATTTTTTGTACTTCATAACCAGTGCAATCTTTTTTTTAAAAGGAGAGAGATACACATTGAGACTCCACTATTTAACTTTGCCAAGTGAGAATGCATTTAAAAACCAACTATCAACAGTCTACAAAAGAAAAGGTATTTTAGGGCAGCCCAGGTGGCTCAGTGGTTTGCGTCGCCTTCAGACCAGGGCCAGATCCCGGGGACCCGGGACCAAGTCCCACGTCGGGCTCCCTGCATGGAGCCTTCTTCTCCCTCTGCCTGTGTCTCTGCCTCTCTCTCTGGTTTCTTCTCTCATGAATAAATAAATAAAATCTAAAAAAAAAAAGAAAGAAAGAAAAGAAAAGAAAAAGAAAGAAAGAAAGAAAGAAAGAAAGAAAGAAAGAAAGAAAGAAAGAAAGAAAGAAAGGTATTTTAACACACCACAAAAAAATGGACACGGTCTCAGAATGAAATGTGATCTCTTATACTGAATAAATTTAACTCTATGAGAAATGTTCAATGTTGTCCTCATTTTTCAGAGAGTACCCCAGACGGTAAAAGTTTTGTCGCTAACTGACAGCAGGCAGTGGATTGCCATTTGAGAACCGAAGCGAGAAAGCTATAGGACCCTGCTCTTAAGACAACAACAATAGAACTTCATACTCATGAGATTTGGGGAATAAGTTCTAGATTCTGTGAACAGGAGGTGGTAGCATTCTAAATCCTGATATTTTTATCTGTGCCTTTGTTCTTGGGCTCATTTCTTTCTCTTCTGGGCACTAACCACAGCAAAGAGCAAAGCAGCATCAAGAATAGAAAAGTCGAACGCCAGTTAATCTACACGCCTTAACCCATTGTCCTTGTCTTCCATACATTGTGTATTAAAGCAATAACATTAGTAGAGGGCGAGCTTGAAAGATCCCTGAGTTCTATTTTGACATTGTGTATCAAAACAAAAACATTAGTAAAGAACCAGATTAAAAAATCTCTGAGTAAAAAAAAAAAAAAAAAAAAAATCTCTGAGTTCTAGTTAGATTTACCCACTTGTTTACTGACAAGGGCTCTCCACCTATACAGCTCTATTTCTCATGAATACATTAAGGATTCAACATGGATAAAAATATTTCTGCTCATGTTTCCAAATTTCTCTCTTATTCTCCCTTAAATGCCTCGAAATTAGTCACATCCTCTGTGTTCATTTCCTTTCCTCCCCCTTGGGAAGGGCCAGAGTGTGAAAATTCCACCCTGAATCGAAGGGGATAATGGCACAAATGACCACTCTCACTAGGCTGAATGGTTTCAGCCAGCTTCTTCCTGCAGCAGAAATAAGGCCATGTATCTCCTTCCATGTCGGTCAGCCAAACCCAAGCAACCATTCTATCAAGGCACCGATGATAATACAACTTCTGGAAGCAATTCTTAAATGTGCTCTAGAGACAATAACCACTTTTCACTGGCCCATGGTGAGGTGATGGTCATCAGTGAGCACATCTTCTGAGTTTTCTTAAGACTGAATTCATTCAATTTCAAGGATTATCTTCAGAGACTAGAGCCTTCCTCTCTTTTTGGCATTAAAATATCTTTTGGTGAATGAAATGGTGGTGATAGGCTATCACAGTTTAGTTGTTGTTTCTTTTTGGATGCCCTTACTTGGCAAAATTAAAAACTAGCAAGCCTACATGTCTCCCCAGATTTTGGTCTGAAATCTTACCAGGGTTCAAAATTCAAAAACATGGGAGCCCCATTAACAGACAATATGGTAGCTTTGAGTTAGCTGAGTTCAGGGTGGAAATTCAGCTCTGCTATTTACTCAACTATGTGAACTGCCCTCTCTGCTCTGAGCCACAGTCTCTCACCGACAGTGGGATAATAATTCGTACCTCATATTGGTTATAAAGGTAATCTATGTAAAAGTCCTGGCATATCAGAGTTTTCAATGGCAGCCATTATCACAAGAATCTTTTGGGTCTTGACAAGAACTCCTTTCTTTCAGTTTCTGTCCTTTCTTCTTGGGACTTGCAAATTGAGAAATACGGGCTGAAGGCAACCAATGCACAATTTGGCATGGCTTCTCTCATATAGTCATGGCTCCCAGGCTGAAGGTTCACAGAAGGAAACAGACTTGCATCTGTATCTCCAGAAGGGAGATTAAATCTAGGATGAGTCTATTAGAAAGACAACATTTCAAAATTTGGGAGCACAGCTGAATACCAAAAGTAAATTATGCCATAAGCCAGATGTTCCAGGAACTTCTTTTCCATTTTTTTCCTTTTGCCTGAAGGGAAAGTTTTAGTTCATAAAGAAAACAATGAGCAGAAATTGCTATCGCAAAATTGTTCATGGTTATTTAAAATGAGCCCGTTTGAAAATAATCAAAGATGTGCACAATGATTTATAGAGGAAGTTGTTCATTTCAGTGTTATTTATCATATGTAAAACACAGAAGCATCCTAAATGGCTAACCATAAAGGATTTGTTATATAAATTACGGTACTTTCATTTGATGGACTGCTATACAGCCATTAAAAATCATGTTGTTAAAGAATATTTAATGACTTGAGAAAATGTTTGCAATATTTTTTGAGCAAGGAGAGCAGGTTACAAAGTAGAATCTATAGTATGATCACATTTTATGTCCCTATAACACAGATATCAGCTGGAACATCTCAGTCGAGATCCAGATAAGACTGGCTCGAATTCCCAAGCCTGTGGCCTGGGGTCATAAAAGCCTTGCCTGGATTTCTTTGAGATCCTAGGGACCTACTCTCTCCTAGTTCCTTTTGCTTCTTGTCAGTCACTCCTCTCTACCATTCTGAACTCAGTGTGAAACTCAACTTCTCTTTTCTGTTTGCAAAACAAAATATATAACAGTAAAATCAACTGTAGCAAAGTACCTCCTAGTTTGAATGACCCAGGAGAGAGGGAAGAGTGGAAGAATCATGTACCTGACTGTAGTGGGATGAATAGTGGCTCCAAAGAGATATGTCCATGTGCCAGCTATATGAACCCGTGAATGTGACATTATTTGGGGAGGAAAAAGGGTCTTTACCAATGTAATTAAGTTAAGGATTTTTTTTTTTTATGGTGCAAAAGTTAATGTTTAGATTTAACCAGCTAGACTCAGTTTAGATGATCCCAATTTTGTTGGCAACTTCCAAAGCATCATAGTCAGGAGCCGGTTGAACATATGCCTCCTCCTCTCCTTCGGGCCTGATCAGGGTGTGACTTAGAGCTTCACAGCCTGTTTGATCCGGTGCTTGTTAGCCTTGACGTCCACCATGAACATAAGTGTGCTGTTGCCTTATATGTTGTCCCTGACTTGGGAGTCAGGGAGAACTTAATAATGGCATAGTGGTCAAGCTTGTTTCTCCTGCAGTTGTTCTTTTGAGGATATTCGAGCTGCTTTCAGAGATGCAGTGTCTCGGGCCATAGGAGGGCAAGTGACCTGTGGATCTTGTGTGTGTGGCAACTGTGGAGGCCTTTCAGCACTGCTTTCTTGGTCTTCAAAGCCTTTGCTTTGGCTGCTGGCTCTACTTCAGGATAAACTCACTACCTGACCACTCCACCGCTTTTAACCCAGTCCAAGGCACCACCCGTCACCTCCCGCCTGGACTGCAGCAAGAGCTTCCTATAGGTCTCTCTGATTCCACTCTTGTCTCCTTACAGTTCCACCCTCCACCCAACACCAGAAAAATCATTGTATAACCTCAATCCTGTCATGTCACCCATCTGCTGCAAACGGTACCAAAGGCTCCCCATCTCACCCAGAGTAAATGCTAAAGTCCCCGTGGATGACTCCAAGGCTAGATGTTTTGTCCCATGTAGCTCTTGGACCACATCTCTGATTTCCATTTCCTCTATCTCCCCATTCACTCCATTTCAGTCACAAGGGCCTTCTTGCCATGCCTCAAACATACAGGCACACTCCTGCCTTGGAGCCTTGCTCCACCTTCTCCCTCTGCCTGGAATGCTCTTGTCTACTTCCCTCCTCCTGTATATCCTTGCTCAAAGGTCTCCGGCTCAGTGTACCCTGCCCCCACTGCCTTTCCCCTTAACGTGCTCTACGTTTTCCCATGAAAATAATCTAAGCAACAAATACACGGCAACAACAACAAATTCTACAATGGATCAATCTATTTATCAAAAGCAAAATAGTTGTCAGGAGGGTGCTGATATATTTATTTTAAATGAAGTATGAGGGGCACCTGGGTGTCTCAGTCAGTTAAACACTTGCCTTTGGCTCAGGTCATGATCTTGGCGTCCTGGGATTGAGTCCCGAGTTGGGCTCCCTGCTCAGCAGGAAGTCTGCTTCTCCCTCTGCCACTCCCTCCCACTCATGCTCTCATTCTCTCTCTCTCTCTCTCTCTCTCTCTCTCAAATAAATAAATAGTCTTTTTAAAAATTAAATATGAAATTGGTTTTTTCCCTAACAGTTAATGATTAAATATCAATGGGGGCATATACCTCAAAAACAAAAACAAAAACAACTCAAATACTTTGACTTGGCTGATTGATTTGGCAAGGTGGAATGGCTTTGCCAATTATATGATGAACATCTTCCATAAGTTGAATGAGGTAAATCGGTTACAAAGTTGTTGTAAAGTATATTTAGGACAAATTTGGTAAGACATATTTGGTCAAAGTAGTTTGACCAAAATATGTTGCTGACAATACTGAATTTGTATTGAAATTAACTGTTTTGATTTATTCAACTCTGAGTACACCTGGTTAAACAAGATGCCTCTGAGTTAAAGAACAGCGGCCACCTCAGAGACCCTCCCCACTGATAGGCAGGAGCCTCTCCTTGCTCTCTCTCTCTTCCACAGTCCATGGGGTCTGTGTGGTGCCCTGGCATTGCCCCATTTCATATCCTACTCTCTCACTTGGGGCTCCTGCTCAGCCTTGCCTAACTTCACAGGACTCGAGAGATTGGTGTTTTTAGACCCTGGGAGGGGAAGAAGGGAGCCCGCGGCCCGTTCTTAGGATGGATTGTCTCTAAGACATATTCACATTCTGAAGGTGGCCGAGATTAACTCGCTGACACTCTGGGAGTGTTACTCTTGTTAGGAAGCCATCAGGAAAATAGGAAGCAGAAGGAAAGAGAAAATGAGTCTGAGACACTTTGCAAGGCAAAAGGAAACGGATATAAGAATGAAGGAAAAGAAGTGGGTGTCAAAAGAACCCAGCCAATGCCAGGTGTTGCTGGACATAAGGCACATACCTCTGGCCATGAGGTTCAGATAGGTGGGTGTCCCCATAAATACCTCCCAGGGACAAGATCATATATGTCTGGGAGTCCCTCATGCAGGGTTAAGAGTTGAAACCAAGAGAACTAAAGAGTTCTTTGAGGAAAAGGATGTCGAAGAAAGGAAAGCTGGAGGTTGAATCCTGGGTTTTACCTTGTTACAAGCTGGGAAGAAAGTACAAAGGAGGCAAAGAAAGAAGCTGGAGAGGATGGGATGAAGGAGGAGGAGAAGGAAGAAACAAGGAAGAGCACACATGGGGGCGGGTTAGTCAAAAGACAAGAGGTTCCACAGGAAAAGGGGGAAGGTGATACTGTCAGAGACGGAAACTCAAATACGAGGCAGCTAGCAAGGAAAGGTTCTTTGCAAAAAGGAAAATCTAAACAAATGGTAAATTTTAATTTCTCTTGCATAACTGAATCCCTAATGAAACATCTGTGCAAGAATTGCATTTAGGATCATATAATGAACTCCTGGCGCTCACAGGACTGCCTTTAGTTTTAGGGATGCAGCTGAATAGGATACACGTTGCTCTTTCAAGAAACACCACCTGAATGTTCCTTACAAATGGGGAGGGAGAAATAAAAGGAATTTCATATTCTGTCCTGTGCATACCTATTCACATTATATTGTACTGCCGTGCTCTCTGAGGGAGGAACACCTTTGGGTATGCTGTGAGTTAGGTAAACACCCACTAAATATTGATGCCTGCATAATTAGAATGACTAAAATAATCCTGGCATAAAATTACCCTCGCAGTTAGGAGAGAGACAAAATGAAGTAATTTGATCATGAAAATTAATACAAGTTGACTCTCAGTTTTCAATGCAGCTAATTGGAAACCATTTATTATTCAAACCCCACTTTTGCTCTTGGTTTGTATTCTTTTCTCCTTGCCCTGAGAAAGAGGAAGGTAGGAACAGTCTCGGGGGGCAAAGCTGTCATATTGGGAAGGTGGGAAGGAGAATTATGCTTATTTCCCAAAGGCAGTGGCCCCTCAGCAATTACCTGTATTGATTTTATCACCCATGACATGCTTTTGTGGGCATGTCCAGGAGGATTGGCCATTCTGTCCTCTCCTACTCAAATGACATTGCAATTGCAATGAGGCAGACATTATTGTAGATATAATTTTTTAAAATAAGTTTCATTGAGATATAGGATTCACATATCATAAAATTCACGCATGGAAACGGTGATTTACAAATCAGTGGTTGTTAGTGCTCACAGAGTGGTACAGTCATCACCATATTTCATCATGGTAGAGAGAAACCCTATACCCATCAGCACTCACTTCCCACTGCACCCCAAACCTCCCCACTACTGGCAACCACCAATCTGCTCTCTATCTCATGGATCTGTCCATTCTGGACGTTTCATATAAATGGAATCATGAAGTGCGTGGCCTTTCGTGACTAGCTTCTGAAATTAACTAATGAAAACATGAGCATGATGTTTTTTATGTTCATCCATGTTGTAGCATATTCAGTATAGACAGCCCCTGACCGAAGACTTAGGACGGTTCGACTTCTGATTTTTCAACTTTGCCACGGTGAGAAAGCAGTGTGCCTTCGGTAGAAACTGCACTTCGAATTTAGAATTTGGAATTTGGACCTTTTCCCCAGGCTAGCCATATTTAGAATGATCCTCTCTCATGATGCTGGGCAGCAGCAGCAAGCCAAAGCTCCGAGTCAACCACACAGATCACAAACAACTGAGCCATTTACAACCATTTTGTACCCACACAAGCATTCTGTTTTTCACCCTCCATACAGTATTTGATAAATTATACAAGATACTCAACACTCTACACAAAATAGGCTTTGCATTAGCTGATTTTGCCCAACTGTAGGATAATGGAAATATTCTGAGCACATTTAAGGTAGGCTAGGCTAAGCTATGATATTCCTGTAGGTTAGGTGATTAAATGCATTTTTTACTTATGATATTTTCAACCTACGATGGCTTTATCAGGACATAATCCCACTGTCTGTGGGGAAGGTCTGTACTTGGTTGCTTTTTACAGCTGAATAATACTCTGTTTCTATGGATTATCACATTTTTAAAAATATTTTATTTATTTATTCATGAGAGACACAGGGAGAGGGAGAAAGAGAGAGGCAGAGACATAGGCAGAGGGAGAAGCAGGCTCCATGCAGGGAGCCTGATGTGGGACTCGATCCTGGGACTCCAGGATCACGCCCTGGGCCGAAGGCAGGCGCCAAACCGCTGAGCCACCCAAGGATCCGCAGATTATCACATTTTATTTATCCATTTGCCCATTTCATTGATGGACATTTGGATTGTTTCTTCTTTGGAACTATTATGAATAATGCAGATGTGAACATTCCTGTACACATTTTGCACATGTAGTCTTGAAGGTAATCTATAATATGAACAGCTCCCATTGCCCAGGAGGGGTCTGTGGGTCCCATCAGTTTAGGACTCCTCTGTCCAGAGTCAGCATTCAAATTCCCACAGCTCTCACTAGCTCTGTTTCTTACTTCCTTGCTATACCTCCTCTAAGTATAAAGACTAGAAAGGTGGGGCGCCTGGGTGGCTCAGTGGTTGAGCATCTGCCTTCAGCTCAGGGTGTGATCCCAGGGTCCTGGGATGGAGTCCCGCTTCGAACTCCCCGCAGGGAGCCTGCTTCTCCCTCTGCCTATGTCTCTGTGTCTCTCATGAGTAAATAAAAACTTAAAAAAACAAAACTAGAAAGCTAAGTTATTCATTACTTCATGTTCACTACTATACTGCAGGTGACACATTAGTTCCGACACCTCCTAGCTGACCTTTACACGTGCTGTTTGAAAACTGCCAGCCCTGAAAGTGTGGCCTCCTAGAGAAATTATCTCGAGGGGCAGGAGGAGGCCTTCAAAGTGTATCAGGATAGTTTTTCAGAATCTGCAGTTCCCTGAAACCACAGCAGAGTAGGATGCAGAACCGTATCTTCTTTTCCTTCCAGCACAGACATAGCCAGTACTTCTTCACTCCTCAGACATATCACTCAATCCTGACTGTACACTTTTGCCCTGTTATTTCTTCCACCAAAATGTACCCTTCTTCTCTTCTTGGGCCAGCTCCTACTCTGTCATTCCTCAGGGCTCATGTCATAAGCCACTTCCTTGGTAGACACTTCAGGAGCTGTGCCAATGAAAATCACTGGGATTGGAGAGAAACCCCACTCCTCAGCAACCTCAATATGGAGCATCCTTAAAAGCTTTATAGGATTCTGGTGAGTAGCAGATGCAAGCGGGGTCCCACTGCCATCCCCTCACATCTACTGGAACTGGAAAAAAGAAGGAAAATCAGGGACACGGGAAAACATATGGACACACATAAATGTGGAAACTCAAGGGATAGAGTTAAAAAAAAAAAACATGCCGACTGAATATTCTGGAGTCTTATGGAGCCTCATCGACCATCCATCCACCCATCACCCGCAATCCATCCATCCATCCATCCATCCATCCATCCATCCAAGCCAACACTGAGCCCCCCATTTATCAGGCCCTGTGTTCAGCATCGTGGGTACGCCGAGATGGAGGCAGAAGCCTAAAAGCAGATATTGGAGGTGGGAACAGCGGTAGATGTGACGGTGAGGCTGGAAGCGGGCGGGCGCGTCGGGGGCCTTCCTGGGGCGAAGCCCAGCCCGAGGGAAGGTGGACCACCAGCCCTCACATCATAGAGACGCCGAGCCCTCCGGGCTTCCTAGAGAGGCCGGAAGTGGCTCCACGAGGCCGGGGGCGGGGCCGGGTCGGTGCGGGGGCGGGGCCGGGGCGGGGGGCGGAGCCTCCCGGCCGCTCACGGTCCGCAGCCGCAGCAATCTTCCGCGCTGAGTGGGCCGGGGGCGGAGCCAGGGGCGGGGCCGCCCGGCCGGTCACGGGGGCGGGGCCGAGGGCGGGGCCGGGGGCGGGACCGGGCCGGTGCGGGGGCGGGGCCGGGGCCGGGGCCGGGGCCTCTTGGCCGCTCACGGTCCGCAGCTGTGAGTGGGGCCGGGGCCGGGGGCGGGGGCGGGGCCGGGGCGGGGTCTCCCGGCCGCTCACGGTCCGCAGCGGCTGCCGTCTTCCGCGCTGTGAGTGGGCCGGGGCCGGGGCCGGGGCTAAGGGCCGGGGTCGGGAGGGCGGCGGCTGCCCCGGGGGGAGCGGCTGTGGGCGCCCCTGTCCCCAGCGCGCGGCGGCGGCGGCAGGTGGGACGGGGGCGGGCGGGGCGACGCCCATCCTGGCGGCGGGGCTGCCGGGCCGTGGCCGCAACGTCACGAGGCCCCGGACACCTGCCGCGCGGTCGCGGGGGAGCGGGTGGGCGGCGTGCGTGGCTTCTCTTATTTCTTGTTTTTTAAAACAGACCTCAAGCTCAGGAGTTTTGTCGGGTTTTGTTTTTTGGGGTTTTTTTTTAAGATTTTACTTATTCATGAGAGACACACAGAGAGAGGCAGAGACACAGGCAGAGGGAGAAGCAGGCTCCAGGCAGGGAGCCCGATGCGGGACTGGATCCCAGGACCCCGGGGTCACGCCCTGGGCCGAAGGCAGCCGCTAACCACTGAGCGGCCCAGGCCCCCCGCCCCCCCCGGGTTTCCAGCAGGCATCTGCATCTACCTAGACTTGATCATTGGGTTTCATCTCACGGTTCCTGGAAGTATGACCTCCCCTTACCACCGACAAACGATTCCGGTTTCTCATTTAAAGTGGCAATGTGAGGTTCCCACTGAAAAGGAATGTATTTTTTGCAGAAAGTTAAACAGATTCAAACAAAATAGGATAGGTGAGTGATAATAGCAGAGACCAGGTGTGTGTGGCAGAAATTGTGCAGGTGATAAGGAAACACTGCATTGTCCCAATCCCGGGGTCGGGGGCGGGAACCTGCAAGGCAAAGAGCCCAGGCTGGGGGGCAGTTGGATCCGCCTCCATCAGCCTCCTTCAGCTTGGGGCTCTGGGTCTCAGCTCAGGTCTGATCTCAGGGCGGTGAGATGGAGCCTGGAGTGGGCTCTGGCCCTCCCCGCCAAGCTCGGGGCTCTCTCTCTCTCTCTCTCACTGAAATAAATCCATAAATAAATAAAGAGAGAGGGAGATAAATAAATAATTAGCTAGCTAGCCAGCCAGCCCAGGCTGGGGAGTGATGCACACCTGTCTTCAAGCCCAGAGTCTAGCTCAG
This sequence comes from Canis lupus dingo, assembly GCF_003254725.2. Taxonomy (NCBI): domain Eukaryota; kingdom Metazoa; phylum Chordata; class Mammalia; order Carnivora; family Canidae; genus Canis; species Canis lupus. The sequence continues at coordinate 70,171,124 of NC_064247.1, forward strand.
CCACTTATAACCTATTATTTGTGAGCCAGTTCTGCAGGGAGGTGGGAGGAGTTTAAGATATCTTTTCCTTCCAGGTTCATTGAGATAATTGACATAACACTGTAGTTTTAAGGTGTTCAATGTGATGATTTGTTATGCTGTGAAACAATAATCAGAATAAGATCTGTTAAAATCCCAGGCATCTCACATAATTAGTGTGTGTGTGTGTGTGTGTGTGTGTTGAGAGCTCTAAAGATCTACTCTTGGCAACTTTCAAGTATGTAATACGATATTGTTGACTGTAGTCACAAATACTGCTGTATATAAGATCCCCAGAACTCATTGTCTTTTATTACTGGAAGCGTGTAATTTGCTTTGACAGTCATCTCATTTCTTCTAATCCCCGGCCCCCAGTAACCAGGATGCTACCCCCTGGAGTATATCGACTTTCCACCTAATGCTGTGTCCTCAGCTAATCTTCTCCAATGTGTTTGGCCTTTTAGGGTTCTATACCTCACATCCCTTTCACCTGTATCAGGATTACTCCCCTTATCATCTTTAATAACTTCATCTGTATTGCCCTGACTACTTTATATTAAACACAAATAATTTTCAGAGCATGCATGGAATTTGAACAGCACCATTTCTAAACCCTCTAGCCTCAGTGTGTTTTCCTGATCTCAATACACTAAGTACACAGTTACCTTTTGCCTCTAGATAGTACTTGGGCAATAAGTTAAAACACACCACCACAGGGTTAAACCCACTTAGAGCTGTTTTTCTCTTCCTTGAAGCAAATAGGGTAAAATTTAATTTTTCTGAAAGCAGTCTTCAATTCTCCCATCTTCTCTGGACTCCAGCGGCACCTAGATTTGTATATTGCATTATAATACCAGAGGGTTAGTAGCGCCATCATCTTGAACTCACGGGATGAAGGAACCGTGTGCGTAATCTAAGGTTCTTATTACTGATCCTTGGCATTTAATTAGGTCTTTGTAAGTCTAAAGTACCCATAGTCATTTTTATGAGTTTTCTCATAACTTCCTGTGAGATGTCAACTTTATTACCCTCACTTTATCTTAGTATTATCAAGAGGTCAGACGGATTTAAATTTCATTTTTTCTTGTTTGTAATTAAGGTTCCGTTTTCTGGATCATGTACTCAACTTTAGCCTATATCTACTAGAATGACGGCTCAGGTCAGATGTAACCCTTCACCCTCCACCCAGAGGAAAGCAATTACTAAGCCGGGTTTTGAAAGAGCCTTTAAGAGCCGGGGTTTTGAAAGAGCCTTAAAGTGATTATAAACGCTGGTCTGAGTGCCCAGCCCCAGAAGACATCAGATGGCAACTAATTAATTAAACAGAAGCCATAAAGTGTGTAAAGATCATGCAGCTGGTTAAGAAAAACTGTATACTCTTCTCCCGTCTGTCTTGGTGTTCTTGGGGGTTCCTTGCAGTTTTCTGAGAAATGTGTTTACTGCATTTTCTTCTGTGTTTATTGATGTAGGAAGCCAGGAAGGGAGGCGGAGGCTCCGGGTGGTCATGGTAATGGCTGGTAACCTGTGAAGGTTTTTACCCACCTGGTGGATAGGCTTCTTTTCCTTACTGTTTCTCCTGCTAAATCATTACTTTTTCCGAATGTATTGCCACCTTTCTCGGCTGACCCTCCCGATCAGGTCAGTTATACAAGTTCTAGCTTCAGATCATTGTGGAATTAGTTGGAAGATAATGAGGAGTAGCATGAATAGGCCTGGCAGGTACTCTGAAGCGTTCATAATTTGAACTCGTACTTTCCCAGCATGACTAATGTGCACGTGAGCCATCTCTGACCTGTGGTCCTGTGACTACACTGGAATGTGCGGTTTTAAAAACAAAGAATAAATAGAGATTAGGAAGACTTTCTGTTGAAATTTTCTTAATTGGACTCTGAGGCCTGGTCCATTTTCTGAATCCCTTAGAGTGGAATTCTTGTGGAGATACTAAGACTGTTTTAAACTTCGTTATCTGGCATCATGTTCATCAAAATGGAACATCTATTCACCAAATGGAACGTTTCTAAAACCCTTGTGTGCCTTTTCAGTTACTGACTGCACGCTCCTTAGACTTCACCTGGGTGCTGCCCACTAAGGTCTCACTTGCTCACGAGCTCCTGTCCTGTTTTCAGCTCAACACCCTGGCATTTCCTCCTCGCAGATAAGCCTATAGCCCAGCCCCATCACCCCTTACCCAGACTCTTGGCTGTTTAAAGGCTTACCCTCCTCCAGGCAAAGCTTGACCCTTAACCAGGACCAAAGGACCATACCTGTTCAGTACACTTCCAGAGGCTTTCAGCCATCTGCAGAATGGAGTTCCCCATCAGGAACTCCTTGGTGTCTCCAAGCTGACCCCAGGCCATCTTTCCCACCTGAATCACCAGCAATATGTTGTGGTTTCTGTGTGTGTGTGTGTGTGTGTGTGTGTGGTGGCTTCTATTTGCATCCCAGCCATAGTGGACTTACCATATTAATTGCTCAGTACAGCCTTCTTGTTGCTGTTCCATTCATTAGTGATGTTCTTCAGCCTGTGGTAACCCTCTGCCTCATCTCAGCCCCCCTAAATCTTCCTGTCATCCCAGTTCAGCTATAGGCTTGTCCCTCAGTGAAGTCTTCTCTGATAGGCCCTATAGAATCCGTTTCTCTTGCCTGTCTCTTGCCTCTCTTCCATGGCACCTTGCTTACACCAACAGGTAACAGTAATCTTGTTTTCTCCTTTTTTGCTTGGTGGTTTAAATATTTGCAGAAGGCTCTCTGTCATGAGTTCCAGAAAGCAGGAATTCTGTCTCATTTAGCTTTGTGTTGTTTTTATCCCATAACCCAGAATTTCTTAGGAGATAGGTTAAATGAAAATAGCAGTGTTGGTTGGCATGTAGACTCTTTTTTTTTTTTTTTCATGTAGACTCTTAGACACTGTAGGGCACTGCATTATTTGTGCCCATCATAATTTTACGAAACTGGATGTATTTCACAGTGTTAAAAATTGACCAGAATTTCAACAAATATTTGTTGAGCATCTGCCACGTTCCAGGTTCTGGTACAGACACACCAGGGGAAAAGGCAGAATGTTTCATTTCTCATGGAACTTACATTCTTTTGGAAAGAGAGAAAAAAAAGTAGATAATTTTAGGTCGTGAAATGCTCCATGAAGAAACAAAGCAGTATTGGGATGCCTGGGTGGCTCAGTGGTAAAACATCTTCCTTCAGCTCAGGTCGTGATCTGGGGGTCCTGTGACTGAGTTCCACATCAGGCTCCCCACAGGAAGCCTGCTTCTCTCTCTGCCTCTGTCTCTGCCTCTCTCTGTGTGTCTCATGAATGAATGAATGAATGAATGAATGAATGAATAAAATCTTTTTTTTTTTTAAAGCAGTGTTTAAGGTAAGGGGATCTCTTTTAGGGCGATCAGAGAAGCATCTCTGAGCAAGTGACATTCAAACGGACCTAAATATTGAGAAGGAGGCATCCAGGCAAAGATCTGATGGAACAGCATTTCTCACTAAGATGAAACAAGATGTGCATAGGCCTCAAGTCACAAATGGGGTTGGCATCTCTATGGAAGGAAAGCCCAGTGTTTGGAGGGTAGCGTATCAGTGGGGAGAGAGCACAAGATGACGTGAGGGAGAGAGATTGACCACGTCATGGAGGTGAAGGGAAGAAGTCTGGGTTGAAGGCTCAGTGACTGACAGCCATTGTGTTTGGAAACAGACTCTGTAGCCACCACACCAACTGACTTCTGCATGAGGGACTGGTTAGCTCTCTTGGCCACTGATATACTTAGTACACTTATCCAGAATAACGTGTCAAGCTTTTTGCAACTCTGTACTTCTGAGAGGTGTAGTCACAGTGTGTGGAAATGTAATAGAACCATCAGTCCCCTGACTCGAGCTTGAAGGAAAGGAAATATGAGAAATGGCATCATGGAGTGCCTATCACGTCAGCCGTTTTGCTGGGTTTTCATAAGCCTGTGAGCCTATTAGTGCCCCTCTTTTGATGCAGCAATAGGCTCAGAGGGGTCAGTAACAGTGTTGCATACTTCTTTCTTACAGGTCCAGTGATCTTTTGACTGCCACATATGGAGGCCCAAAAATCTCCAAAGGAAACTGTCCTCATTACAGGAGGAGGTGGCTATTTTGGTTTCCGGTCAGTGCATGGATAAAACACGTCCTTGGAATTATTTTACTGGTCGTTGTTGGAAAAAAATAAACCTTTCAACTCTAACATAATACAGTATAGACTTCTACTTTTTTGAATAGTGTTAAACCAGAAGTGAACTAGGTTGCCCAATGCTCAGATGCTGAAATTTAGAACTACAGATGTATTCCACTTTAAGAAAAATTCTTTTGAGGGTATTAAATTAGATAACTGACATCACCAAAAACATTTAAAAATAATAGTTATTCTTTTGCAGCTCTTATCATTCATAAACATTCCAAAGAATGGGTAGTGGTTTCTAAAATGGGGAAAAATGGAACACGTAGATGCCATCATCTTAAAAGATAAAGCCTCTCAGTGTAATTCAGGTAGATGTGTGGATCCTCAGTTTTGAATATTTGCGTACTTACCTACATAAGTAAGAGTTGCTCCAGTGAACATGTCAAGTGAGGGACTCAGGATAAGCCCAGAAGACTTGGGTCAGCCCAACATCGATTGGTAAATTATTTTATGCATTTTTCCTCAATTTGATCTAATATAATCTTTCTCATTTCAGCCTGGGCTGTGCTCTGAACCAGAAAGGATTCCACGTGATTCTGTTTGATATCAGCAGCCCCACTCATTCTATTCCAGAAGGAATCGAGTTCATCCGTGGAGACATTCGCCACCTCTCTGATGTGGAGAAAGCCTTCCAGGATGCAGATGTCACGTGTGTGTTCCATATTGCCTCTTACGGCATGTCAGGGCGGGAGCAACTGAATCGAAGCCTGATAGAAGAAGTCAATGTCGGGGGCACAGACAACATCCTCCAGGTTTGCAGGAGGAGAGGGGTGCCAAGATTAGTTTATACTAGTACTTTCAATGTCATCTTTGGAGGTCAAGTCATCAGAAATGGAGATGAATCTCTGCCTTACCTACCTCTTCACCTCCATCCCGATCACTACTCTCGGACGAAATCTATTGCAGAGAAGAAGGTGCTGGAGGCCAGTGGTACCACCCTGGTGAGAAGTGATGGTGTCTTAAGAACCTGTGCTCTGAGACCAGCTGGCATATATGGGCCTGGAGAGCAAAGGCACCTTCCCAGGATAGTGAGCTACATTGAGAGGGGTCTGTTCAAGTTTGTGTATGGGGATCCTAGGAGCCTGGTGGAATTTGTCCACGTGGATAACTTGGTACAGGCTCACATTCTGGCCTCCGAGGCTCTGAAAGCTGACAAAGGTCACATTGCCTCTGGGCAACCCTACTTCATCTCAGATGGCAGACCTGTGAACAACTTTGAGTTCTTCCGGCCTTTGGTTGAGGGCCTGGGCTACACATTCCCGTCTGTCCGCGTGCCGTTGACCCTCATCTACTGCTTTGCTTTCCTAACAGAAATGGTTCACTTCATTTTAGGGCGACTCTATAATTTCCAGCCCTTCCTCACCCGCACAGAAGTTTACAAAACTGGCGTCACCCATTACTTCAGCCTAGACAAGGCCAAGAAAGAACTAGGTTATGAGGCTCAGCCATTTGACCTCCAGGACGTAGTCGATTGGTTTAAAGCGCATGGTCATGGCAGAAGTTCTGGGAATCGTGACTCCGAATGTCTTGTTTGGGATGGGCTGATGGTCTTTCTCTTGGCCATGGCAGTTCTCACATGGCTGCCTCCTTCTGCGGTTCTGTCACTATGAGGGAACTAGAAATAAGGAGCTCATCACACTTGCTGAGATGGTTTTCAAGAAATACAGGTTTAAAATCACTATATAGGGGCACCTGGGCGGCTCAGTTGGTGAAGCATCTGCCTTTGGCTCGGGTCATGATCCTGGAGTCCCGGGATCGAGTCCCGTATGGGGCTCCCAGCTCAGTAGGGAGTCTGCTGCTTCCTCTCCTCCCCACTTGTGCTCTCTCTCTTGCTATCTCTGGTGCTATCTCTGTCTCTCTCAAATAAGATCTTCAAAAAAATAAAATTTCTATCTAGATCTAAATATATCTATATATAGATTTCAAATAGATACGTGGTAGCGAGTTTTGGCTCTTCAAATTGCTACTTAAGAATAGATTCTTGGATTAAGTCTTCATTTCTTACCTTCTTGCACTAATCCTGAGGGGAGAAAAAAAGAAGCAAAGACAAGTTTGAAATGTAGTTTCTTGTATCCTTATCCTTTAGATAAGTACAGTAGAAGTCATATTGGTGCCACAGAGCCAGAATGAGGAAGATTGGAAATGTCTTGAATTTCTCTGAGCCAAAGATGTACTTATTTCTGTTCCCTACACTCTGCACCCACTTAAAATAGACTAAAATGTGCACTGATACGGGAATGGCAAAACACTAACAGGCTTGAGTATGTGTGAAAGACACCAAATTGGGTCAGATCCCTGCAGACCAACCCTCTGAGGAGATGGTGGCTGTTGAGAGGCATTAACTAGTCATTCCTGTAGGGTTTAGGAATGAGTTTTTACCCTTTATAACATCAGGGCGTTGCACCCATGTGACCACATGGTAATGTTTGATTTTTAAGCAAACAGAACTTTGTCTTACCTCATAGGATTCTTTTGAGGATTAAATTCGACAAGGCATATAAAGTGCCCCTTAACACAAGCAAGCCGTTGTTTCTGTTAATGTCATTGCTATACATTCCTTATAAGGGTTTTCTTCCTCAGGGTGGTTCTGTTCAGAGGGTGCTGTTGCCACCAACCTTTCAGGAATGTCTTTGTGGTAAGCCCTCAGAGTTTGTAACAAGCATGTTTGAATATACTCAGTGTGTGTAAGGTTCTGGTCTCTGAGCAGAGATGGAAGTTTAGGAAACAACTACAAATCTGATTAAGGAAGATGATCAAGCTAATGATGCCATATGGAATTTAAAAGTGAAACCTAACTCTCAACTAATAGAGTGGCTTTCTTCTGGGAAGACGTTGGGTTCTCTGAAGGCAACTTCCAGTGAGGAATGTTTTGAATAATGGTGTTACTGTGTAGCCACCCTGGAGGACTGCTGTGGACAGCATCCAAATTGCACTGTTGCACAGAAACCAAAGGGAAATGAAGAGAATCTTTATCCAGTCCATGATTTCGGCTTCAGAAAAGACAGTATTGGGACGCCTGGGTTGCTCAGCAGTTGAACACCTGCCTTCGGCCCAGGGCGTGATCCTGGAGTCCTAGGATCGAGTCCCACATCAGGCTCCCTGCATGGAGCCTGCTTCTCCCTCTGCCTGTGTCTCTGCCTCTCTCTCTCTCTCTCTGTCTCAGGAATAAATAAATAAAATCTTTAAAAAAAAAAAAACCAGTATCAAAGCATAAGGCAGATAGATTGCTGTGGAAGGTTACATTAGAGTCGTGTTGAGATTACTTGTAGGAAAAGGAAGTTAGATGAATACTCCCTGCCTGGTAAGTGCTGTCTGGATGTTTTGGAAATAATGCTCAACCTGATACGAGAAGACCTGCAACCATGAATGAAATATTGTGTAGCCTTAATCTAGTAACTGAAGCCTCTTACTTTCCTCATTTCCTCATGGGAATGACTTGTATTTGCCTTTTCTACAAACCCACCCATCTCACAGCATTTGTTGTATCAAATAAGATGTCATGAAAGCACTTTTAATCTATAAATCGCAAAATAAATAGGTGATGGTAGCGATCACTTCTGATGAAATGTTTTTGGAGTCTTTTCTATCTCAAGAAGGTTTGTGGGGGCGGGGGTTAGGGGGTGCGGGGCAGAGGAAGAGGGAGAGAGATAATTCCAAGCAGGCTCCACGCCCAGCGCAGAGCCCAATGTGAGGCTCTATCTCACGAATTTAAGATTGTGACCTGATTTGAAATCAAGAGTTGGATGCTTAACTGACTGAGCCACCCACGCACCCCTATCTTAAGAAGCTTTTGCTTTAGTCTGGAGTTAACTTGTATGAGCACCTATGGCATATCCAATAGGACAGGTGCTACAGGTTCCTCCGTCCTCTGCAATTTACAGCCTGCTAATGACATGGTGTGTCCACACAAGAAGGTCAGTGATAGAGTGGGTGAGTTCAGTAAAACATTCATGCACTGTCATTGAGAGGCATCGCAGACTTTCAAAACATGTTTTTAATGAAGTCCTTTAAAAGAATAAATACTCCTTAGTTTTCTTATACCAAGAACACTGAGTATAGTGAGGCATTTGGCTCTGCCACAGCATTTGACACCATTGCCCACTCTCTCCTTGAGACACAGTTCATTTACTCTTCATTAACTCACTTTTGGTCTTTCTCCTTGTATTAATTATCTCTTGTATTACCTCAAGACCTACTACAAATTACCCTAAGATGTATCATCTTAATGAATCACCCCAAGACATGTCATCTTAAAACAACAAACATTACCTCCTGGTTTTTATGGGTCAGGTATTTGGGTGCCACTTAACTGGGTTGGTTTTGCCTAGGGTCCCTCATGAGGGTCATCTCATGATATCTGGCACTGCGGTCATCTGGAGGCCTGACTGAAGGTGAAGGATCCATCTCCAGGATGGTTCATCTACCTGACTGTTGGCTCAGTTCCTCACCATGTAGGCATCTCCATTGGACTGCTTGAATGTCTTCATGACATAGTAGCTGGTTTCCCCCAGACCAAGCGATCCAAAGAGCATGGTGGAAGATGCAATGTCTTTCAAGACTTATCCCCAAAGGTCAAATACTGTCACCCCACAACATATTGTTTACACAAGTCAGTCCTATTTGGTGTGGGAAGGAAGTACCTGAAGATGTGAGTACCAGAAGTGGGAGATGTTGGGGGCCATCTTGGAGGCTGGGCTCTCAGTTTCATCCTTTGAGTCATAAAAGGTAGCCCATATTTACAGCTACATAGTTTTCTCAGCCAGAAGAATTTGGGAGCTCCAAGGGCCTCTTTACATTTTGTCATGTATCCCTTTCGGTCCAAGCTGACAGTGCTACTGCAAGCATAGTTATTTTGAACACTATGTGTCTCCCAGGAATCTTATTCCAGCTCCTCTATTAGGCAAAAGCCACACCCACACATCTCTTTGAGATAGTCCTTCTCTACCTTGGGCTTCTGCTGAAGGACAATACCCTTAAGATTCTTAAAAGCTTTATTATTTAGACAACTTTTTTAGGTCTCTCTGAAGTCTTAAGAGGCTTTATGGCCACAACCCCGATCATGTACTGTCATTTCCACAATACCACATTGGCTACAATACTGGTTAGCCCTGTTCCATATGGGAGGAGACTACTCAGGACATAAAGACCAGGGGGTAGGGAATCTCTGGAAGCCACGTTGGAACCGGCTACCACATTCCTATGTCTCATCAGTTTCCTTATCCTCACCCTCACTCCAGTCCTAAGTGATGGATTTCTTCAGTGCTCAATATTAGACCCTCTTCTAATACCGTTGTGTCTTTGAACCCCTGATTTTGTCCAAGGCCCTGGCTTTCATTTCCATCTCTGTTCCAAACACATAAGAGTTCCAGCCCAAGCCATTCTGAGGGCCAGACCCATCTATCCAAGCTCCTTGGTATCTCCACCTTCTCAGTCAACATATCCATCATGGAATTCACAATCCCTCCAAATTCTTACAGGGTTTTTTTCTTCAGTAAAATGTCACCAGTACCCATTGAATTTCTTATGCCAGAAATCCGGAATAATCTTTGATCCCTGCATCCCCTTGACACACTCAACCCCGCCTTGAAGCTCATTGATTTCAACTTCTCCTCATGCCTCAAAGTTGTCCAATGAACAGGTGTCCCCTCTCTCTCCTAGACTCCAATGATATCCTCTTCTCTCTTCCACCTTCATCCCCTCCTGCCTTCCTTCAACCCCTCCTGCCTTCCTTTTTTTTAATAATAAATTTATTTTTTATTGGTGTTTAATTTACCAACATACAGAATAACACCCAGTGCTCATCCCGTCAAGTGCCCCCCTCAGTGCCTGTCACCCACTCACCCCCACCCCCTGCCCTCCTCCCCTTCCACCACCCCTAGTTCGTTTCCCAGAGTTAGGAGTCTTTATGTTCTGTCTCCCTTTCTGATATTTCCCACACATTTTTCCTCCCTTCCCTTATATTCCCTTTCACTATTATTTATATTCCCCAAATGAATGAGAACATATAATGTTTGTCCTTCTCCGATTGACTTCCTTCAATCCATTCTCCACGTGCCAGGCAAAGTGATGCTATAAAGATGCAAATGCATGTCACTTCCCTGCTCAACACTGTCCTCAGGTGTAGGCTGAAAATCCTTACTGTGAGTTCAAGGTAGGCCTTGTCTGATTTGGCCCCTGTCTACTGCTTCAAGATCACGGCATACTCCTCTGCCCAAACTGCACCAACTTCTTGCTGGTTCCTGGCTTCCAAGCTTCTCACAACCCTCCCCACCTTGAGGACTAATTTTTTTTTTAAGGTTATATTTATTCATTCATGAAAGACACAGCGAGAGAGGCAGAGAGAGAAGCAGGCTCCATGCAGGGAGCCCGATGTGGGACTTGATCCCAGGACTCCAGGATCACGCCCTGGGCCGAAGGCAGCGCTAAACTGCTGAGCCACCAGAGGTTCCCGAGGACTAATGTTCATTTCACGTCTCAGCTTCAATTCTCTTCTTCCAGAAGCCTTCCATGATCCCATCAGTTTAGGTGAGATCCTCCTGCTACAAATTCTTAGCACCTGCTTCTCTTTTTAAGCCTTTACAACTGGATGAGTTTGCACAATTATTTGTCTAATGGCCGTAAGCTCCTGTATCCCTAATGCCTCACACAAAACAGGAGTAGAGTGTTTGTTAATGAACGTTATTTTTCTTTCTGAGGATGAACACTCCTTTCTGATGCATACATTAGTGTCTTTAATCTGTTGACTGAGAAAAATAGCCAACCTACTAGCATTGTGTATTAACTAAGTCAAGACTAGATGGGCTCCAGTAAATAAGCAAGGTCATGCTGCGTGTGATGTGGTGGAGCTATGATATGCTGTAAGAAGTTCAGGGGAGGGTGAGGAATGTGGGCAGAGTGGAAAGTTTTTTGAGTTCCCTCCACATCTTGGCTGAAAACTAACCACTTTTTTATTTTATTTTATTTTTTTAAACTAACCACTTTAAAGAAGTCAAGTCTATTTTCTTGACTCAAGTCAGGAGATACCACAGTTAAGGAATTCCATTACTTCTTTTTTTAATTTGTATTTTATTTATTTTTAAAGATTTTATTTATTTATTAGAGACAAAGGGAGAGAGAGAGGCAGAGACACAGGCAGAGGGAGAAGCAGGCTCCATGCAGGGAGCTCGATTCCGGGTCTCCAGGATCACGCCCTGGGCTGTAGGCGGCGCTAAACCACTGAGCCACCGGGGCTGCCCTACTTTTTTTTTTAATGGAACTTGAGGAACGCCTGGGTGGCTCAGTGGTTGGGCGCCTGCCTTCAGCTCAGGTCGTGATCCTGGGATCCAGGATTGAGTCCTGCATCAGGCTCCCTATGAGGAGCCTGCTTCACCCTCTGCCTATGTCTCTGCTTTTCTCTCAGTCTGTGTCTCTCATAAATAAATCTTTAAAAAAAATAAATGGAATTTCAGATTTTTAAAAAAATTTTATTTATTTATTCATGAGAGACATGCAGAGAGAGGCAGAGACACAGGCAGAGGGAGAAGCAGGCTCCATGCAGGGAGCCCGACGTGGGACTCAATCCCGGGTCTCCAGGATCACACCCTGGGCTGAAGGCAGCGCTAAACCACTGAGCCACCCAGGGTTGCCCAAATCCCATTACTTCTAGGGTCCCCAGCTGCCCTTCCCTTCCCTCAACCTTGGATTGAATCCCCAAACCTGCATAAAGCTATGAAACCATGTTTATATTTGTGCACACGGGGGTGCTTCTAGACACCGGGGCACACACCACCCAGCCCTGCCACCTCGACCACCGCTTCCAAGGAATAGGTGGGCGATTATTGGGTAAGCGTGTTGGAGGATCATACCATGTGACAAAGAGCCTTACAGTGAAACCAAAGATAATGCAAAACTGTCTACATCTGCAAAAAAAGGAAGAGTAGCCTTTTCAGTTCTGTGGAAAAACTTGATCTCCTTAGTGCTGTTCTCTCTTTTTTAAAGATTTTTTTATTCATGAAAGACACAAAGAGAGAGGCAGATACACAGGCAGAGGGAGAGGGAGAAGCAAGCTCCCTGGAAGGACTCGATCCCAGGACCCCGGGATCATGACCAGAGCTAAAGGCAGATGCTCAATCTCTGAGCCACCCAGGTGCCCCTCCTTAGTGCTGTTCTAAACATGGGTGTTAGAGGGTGCCATGTGACAAACAGCAGTTTCCTGGGGGCCAGATGACTAATTCTGGCACCAAATTATCCAGGCTACAGTATTTCTCATGGCTACAGAGTAGACCTTGGGGGGAACAATCGGTTTTGTTTTTCTAAATCACCTAACATGGCGATTATAAGGAAGCCAGTATTGTTTCGCTGTAGATTGTTTTACTGAAATTTTTGGGGCACCTCCTATCTTGTATTATTTTCCAAATTCTATCTCCTTATGGACAGGGTAGAGGAACTAGAGAGCATCATTCTATTTCCTGCTCCCACTCAGTTGTGCACCTGGGGTTGGTGGTCCCCAGGTCAGTTGGTCTTGGCAGCAACACCCACAATTCGTGTCTTATTAAAATTGTCCGTTTGCTCGCCTTGGAGAATGACCTTCTTGTGCATGACCTGGCCAATCAGAAGGTCACTTGCTCTCCACTCACCTTTGTGCCTTCTGCATTGAGGGTTGTGGGGGCCGAGGGGAGTGTGCTTTCAGCCCCCTGGGGAAACCAAACACTTGCTGGCGTTCTTCCTCCAGAGTCGGACTAATACCCTTTTATAGAATCCCGAGTGTCTTGGCTGGTCAACTTTCAGCAACCTAGTTCAAACTCTTCGTTTGTAAGAAAATTGTTTGACAATAGGATTTGTTCCCCAGAGTTTTGGTATCCTACGAGGGCAGGGACAATGTCTGTTTTGTCATTTTTTTTTTAATCCAAAGAACACCAAGTGGTCCTTTCACCTGCCCAATAAGTGTTTGTTGATTGACTGAATGTATTTGTCAGCCAAGTGACCTCACCTGAGATGATAATTCTGTCGTCCCCTTTACCCCTTCCTGTAAACCTGTGGCTCCCAGCCCTCCCCAAAAATAACACAGGAGGCCCAAGTTAAAAATACAGATGCCAGTATTCAGTATAGGATTGTTAACTGCAGCCACCATGGAGTATATTAGAGCTCTAGATTTATTTCAGGTGCTCTCATCACAAAAGCAACTATGGGAGATAATTAGCTTGAGTCTAGTAATCAGCTCATTTCTCGTATGTATATAAAATCCTTATACTGTACACCTTAAATATATACCATTTTTATTTTTTAAAAAAGAAAATACAGAGAGGTGATATGAAGCAGAATAGCAGAAAGAGAAGCTTTAAGGGTTAGTTGTTTCACCAAAGCAACCAGTAAACTAGGGGGAAAATGACCAGAAACCAACAATTTCTGAACTCTGTGTTATGCATATACTTTACTACAATAAAAATTATATGCAGACTCCAAACTCTTCCCTTGGCAGTTCTGATTCAGAAGGGTTGCGTGGGTTGGGAATGTGCACTCCAGGTTTTTCTTGCCTTCCAACGAGGAGGTGAGAAATGCTGCCAGATTCTAGCCACGTGCTCCCTTTGCAAGATGCAAAGTGAGAGGCCCTGAACTCTCCTTGCTCTTCCCCTTGTACCGCTTTGTGACATGAGGTGCTCAGCACACCTGTGCTGAAGGAATAAAAGGGGAGATGGGACTCACAAAATGACTTGAGATTCAGGTGACCTCCCACCTTCTCCCTTTCTGCAGGTGCAGTTCTTGGTTGCCTGACAAGCACGCCACACCTCTGTGCTGTGTCCAGCCTACCTGGAACTGGCTGCTTTTGGCCAAAGGGCTGGTTCCGCAATCCATGCAGTTGGGCCAAGTTACCTAATCTTTTAGCACAAAATAGCCATTTGCTATTGAAAATCTAGGGGTGCCTGGGTGGCTCAGTTAAGAGTCTGCCTTCAGCTCAGGTCATGACCCTGGGGTCCTGAGATCGAGCCCCATGTCAGGCTCCCTGCTCAGAGGGAAGCCTGCTTCTCCCTCTCCCTCTGCCCCTCCACCCCACTCATGCTCTCTCTTGCTCACCCTCTTTCTCTCTCTCTCACTCAAATAAATAAATTGAATCTGAAAGAAAAAGAGACGAAAGAAAGAAAGAAAGAAAGAAAGAAAGAAAGAAAGAAAGAAAGAAAGAAAGAAAGAAAGAAAGAAAGAAAGAAAAAGAAAATATAAGCAGAGATGGAGTCAACTAGACCATGGCATTTCTGAGCTGTGCAAATTCCTAAGATGTTAACCCTCTATTTTAGAACTCGGTGCACCAGGAAAGATAGCTTTGTTTCTGAATCAAATAATTATGGCTGGGGTGAAACCTAACTCACAACAAAGAAATTACACATAGCAAAGTGACCCGGGTGAGTGTCTTTCAGCCAACAAGGGGTTTAGTGGCTGTAATTTGCAATGCTTATTTTTTTTAACAGAGCTGGTTGAAGCATGCAAGCAATTAAAAAATTCTTCATTACTAATATGTAGGATTTTAATCCCAGTGAATATTCTAGATGTCTTTTCCTCCAGTGTTCCATGGAGCCTTGCTACAGATCTAAAAGTAAAATACTGTCTTGCCAGTACATATTTTAAATTTTTGTTATGAGAAGGAGTCGTGGTGCACCCATAAGCATCCCCTACGTCCTAGTGTCCTGAGTAGCTAATAGAGGTTTGAAGTGCTGCCCAGCTTTGAGGAGGAATTATTTGCTGTGTTGTTGGGACAATTATAACACCACCACTGAGTTGTGGTCAAGTAACTTCTATAGGGATTTTGCTTCTAGGTGTGTTCAACACTGGGATAATGATGGATATTACCTGCCACCCTCATTAATTAAGTTACTCAAAGACGGTCTTTTTTTCTTTTTAAGATTTTATTTATTTGTTTGACAGAGAGGAAGAGCATGAGCACAAGCAAGAGGAGTGGGAGCCTCCCTGCTAGGCAGGGAGCCTGATGCAGGACTCGATCCCAGGACCCTGGAATCATGACCTGAGCCAAAGGCAGATGCTTAACCAACTAAGTGCCCCCAAAGACAATCATTCTTAACAGTTAATTGCTCCTATTTGTTGACCGTTCACTATGTGTAAAACTGCCTGTATTTCTTAAGTTCATTTAGTTCTCTCAATGATTTTTAAAAGTAGATACATTTATTACCTCTAGGTTCCATGTGAGGAAATGGAGGTTTAGAGAGATGGAACAACTTGCCCAAGGTCCTTCATTTAGGAAGTGGCAAAGCTGGGATTTGAGCCATGTTCACTCGAACCCAGACACCAAACTCTTGCCTGCCATGCCTGCAACGTTTTTTATTGTTTTAGCATGGGCATGTATTCAAGGCCATATGTCACCCAACCACTATTTGCAATTAAAATGCTATTTTATTTGTTGCAAAAAAACACATACCTGTACATCATGACTTGTGCTGCACAAACTCACAGTAAGTTCTATCAACAGGCAAAGCATTTTACCATATAAATGCACGCATAGTGGGGCTGGCATGTGTATGTGTATGTAGGTCAGTTAAGGAGTATGGCACATTAGAGCCTTAATAACCCATAGAACATCGTCTAAGAATAGTTGATTTGTTTTTGCTCCTAATCATAAACTGGCATTGGTCGTGCTGAACACGTGCTAATCTCCTCTCCCCAAGTAGCTTTTTAAATCCTATCTTGGGAGCAGAGCCCAAGGATCACCCTCTGCTGACTGACATTTGCCTCCTCTGCAGTCTTTTACACCATTCTGGGTACCTATGGAGCGTGAGCCTAATAAAAACCTGCCAAAGTAATGAAAATGCAAAAGCTCCCCTTCAATGATTAAATTCTCCAGAATTTAACAGAAACGTGAACCTTTTTCAAAGCCCTTCAGAGGGAAGGTTTCTATATGCCCTGGGAAGACCTGAGACCTTTGGCCCAAGTGGAAAATAAGGATTTGGTGGTGGCTGTTCAAGGCATTTACTTGCACTGCCTTGGGTGGGATCCACCTTTTATTTTCAACGTGACTTAGAACCAATCCGCCACTCCTCTATAAGGTGGAGATAAGACCTTTCCTACTCCTCTCGCAGGGGAGCTTGTGTCCGGAAGCGGCGTGGAGGCCCCTTTGTAGCCAGCAAAGCACCATGCACATAGATTCTCTTAACTAATAGCTGGGGAAGGTGGAAGGATGTTGGAGGGGGAGCCAGTGAGGTACAGAAATAGATGCAAACTCCTAGCTGAGTTTGAGGCACTTGAGTGGAATTCTCACTAAGCAATTAGCGATACAAGACTGGAATGTGAATACTGAATACTCAGAGAAGGTAGAAATGTTTCATTGATTCACTGCCTTGTAATAGGTGCCAGTTTGTTTACTGTGGTTTCAATAAATACCTCAGTTCAGTGATGTTTTGAGCTTGAAAGTAAAGTTCTGGAGACTTTTTTTTTAAGTAGGAGAGCAGATTACATTAGGTCAGAGAAAAAGCGGTAATCGGTGCCTGTCTGCTTTACATTTTGTTGTATTTAAACAATCACAATTGTGTGTCTTTGTTCTAAACTATGCAGGCTGAAAAACCAACTCAAAATGGAATATCAGTCAAGCTCTTAATTCTATATACTCAGAATACCCCTTTCGAGTTTTAAAAGTAACTATACAGGGATGCCTGGGTGGCTCAGTGGTTGAGCGTCTTCCTTTGGCACAGAGATGGTCCTGGGTCCCGGAATCGAGTCCCACATCGGGGTCCTGGGTGGTACAGTCGGTTAAGTGTGACTCTTGGTTTCGGCTAAGGTCATGATCTGGGAGTTGTAGAATCGAGCCCCTCATTGGGCTCTGCACTCAGCAAGGGATTCTCTCTTCCTTTCCCTCCCCGCTGCCAACAGGCTTGTGCTCTCTCTCTCTCCCTTTCTCAAAAAAGTGCATCATGATGATGTACTGATTATTCGTATATATTCCTTATTTGCTGACATAGGGCAGTGTGCCAGTATATAATGTGGTGACTACCTGTTGCAGTTTGGCCAGGACAGTTCCATTTATATTCTTGTAGTCTCATCCTAATTTTTAATAGTGCCCCCTTTCATTTATGAATGTGTCCCATTTCATATAATAAATCAAGTGGTCACCCTATACAAAAGGTGTGAACATTTTATAAAGAAATAAATATTTTTCCATAATATATGTACTAGAAGCTATTATTGAGTGGGTTTTAAGGGCAAAAAATCATTTTGTACATGTACAGTGGAATCTAGTAGGAAATCCTAAATTCTGAGCATGCAGCAACATTCTACCAATCCTGAAATATCGGTATAAAATTCCCTGGTTAGAGGAAATTTTATGTATATGTGTCTGTCCGTGATTCTTTGATGTAGCTAGCTGCGAAACACATTTACTGGTGGAAGAGAAGGTAATTTGACGTGTGGGAGTGTACAAGCAAACTCTGGCACTGTATTTCATTGAGTACTGGGAACTAAGAAAGCAAGCCACAATGCAAAATATATTTGGAGGAAGTTTTCTGCAGTACAGGCAAAATAAAGCAAATCTCGGTAAAACTTGGTAAAGTCATGTAGCAAGCTATACCGCATCTGAATAAATTGCTCTGCCAGTAGCCATTGTGCATGTAGAAAAATAAATATTTCAGTAAATATTGGTACAAATTATGCAGCACAATGATACACTTGAAAGAATTCCATATCAACCTTGTGAATGCAGTAAAATAAACTATTTTGCAGAATACTGTAGGAGGCAAGCAACAAGGAAAACATTTCAGTGAATTCAAATGGAACTTGATAGTTCAGTAAATAAAGCAACACGATTCCGAAAGTATTTGTGAAATGCATCATAAATGTTTTACTCTTCATTTTCTCAGAACCTAAAGAGCCATCTGTACCCCCTGAGTATAGGTAATTCTCCCTATAATTGGCCATCATTGCATTGGTAGTAGAGTCAACAGTAGCTTCAAAAGATGCATTGTCCTTCTCAATAGCATGGTGGTTATTCCAGTGATTCCACTAGATCTCAAACTTGGGAAACGTAAGAGGCCTGACGCTCCCCAGACGTGCAAAGAGCTCTTGTTCTAGGCGCTTGTGAGAACCTTACTCCCTATCTGTGGTTGTGCTCCATCCAACTCTCCCACCTCCCCATCAAAGTCCCCAGTGTGACTCCTAGGGTGAGGTCTGGGAGTTGGGAGGTCTAATGCCCGATTGCCTTCCTGCCCCCACCCTGGACACACACATTGGGCTGAACCAGGCTCCTAGGGAGAAGCCACAGCAGGTCAGCTTGCCTTTGTTTTGCGGCACCGCTGACTTCAACGTGTGATGCTTTTTGATACCATGGCGGCATGGAATGGGTGGTCTCTAGGACCCTAAGTGAAGTAGATCTACGTAATCCTTCTTAGTTAGGAGCCCCATGGTATGCCATGGTGTGCATACCCTCTGTGGATGGAGCCATTGCCTTGGCGGTGCTTATTCAGCTTTGCACTTTGCCACTTCATCAAACTGCACGGCTGTGAAGGCTCTCGTACACATCTCCAAATGAGTCTCGACGGTAGACACCCAGAAGTGGAACTGAAATTCTAATAGATTCTTTCATGTCAGATATGCATGTAGCTGCTCATTTAAAAAACTATCTCACAGTAGCTTAAAGAAGCAGGGGTGGGTGGTTCTCACGCCTGCAAGGAGTCCAGAAGTCAGCAGGTGTAGGATGGTGACCTCAGGGACCAGGCCCCATCTTCCCACACTTCATTCTAATGATTCTTGCTGAGTGATTCTTGCACTTCTAAGTGTCATTATAGGCAAGAAGGAGAGAGAAGATAAACAAGGTCAAAGGGAATGCCAAATTCTGTTCCTTTTAAAAAGTCTTCCAGAAAGCCTATTCAGTGGCTTGTTTTTACACACCCTGGCCAGAATGGAGACCTCATAGCTATGCCTAAACCAACACTGGAAGGTGGTGTGTGTGTGTGGCTGGGGGGGGGGGGGGGGGGGCGGTGTGGTTGGCCACCTAGTTCACTTGTTTTCTGAAGTGGCCACACAAGCCAGAGTTGCTAGCTCCCTAAAACCATTGTCACAATATCCTCACCTTTGAATTTTTGCCAACCTGATGAGTAAAATATGGTTTATTGTTATTTTTTTGATTTTACAGTTCTGTGATTGCTACTAAAGATAGCATTTTGTGAGGTACTCATTAGACCTTTGGGTTTTGCAGGTGAGTTACATGGTCCTAGTTTTTCCCACTCCTCTGTCAGGTTGCTCATTGTTGTATGGATTTGTAGGATGTATTCTGGGTGATAGATTTTACCAGATGAGACTTGGGTAGGTTCTTGAACACTTGCCTTTTAATTTTGTTCTCGTTGTCTTTTTAGTTATGCAGTACTTCTAATTTAGATGCTCATCCATCTTTTTGGTGGTTTTTTCTTTTGATGTTTGCAAAAGTCCCATTCCGAAGGGGGAAAATAAAACCCGAGGTTTTTTTTTTTTTTTTTTTTTTTTTTGGTAATTTTAAAGTTCTGGTTTTTACCACCCACCCACCCCCACTTTTATCTGGTATTTAGTTTTATGGTGTGTAGTAAATCTGTAACTTGGGGTTTTCTAAATGATCAAGTCTCTCAACATAATTGGATTACTCATCCTACTAAACTCTCTGCCCTTCCTCTACTCTTCTCTCCCCTCCTCTCATCTCCCCCTCCTCCTGGGTCCCTCTCACCCCTCCCTCAAGTTGATCTATTCGGATCTTTTACTGTGGAGATAACATAGTTTCAGTTATTATGGATTTATAAGGTCTTCTGTATTTGCTAAGACATAGGTCCCCCTTTTGATTTCTTTTCAAAATTGCCAGGCTATTATATACATTATTCATGTGACTTTTGAAATCAGCTTATAAGATTCTATGAAAATCCTCCCTTCAGTTCTGTTTCTTGCTCACAGACCTGGGCACTCCACTTGGGGCCACCTGCAGCCCTGTCCTGCCCCAGGTTGTCCCTGCTGACCACCTCTTGGGTACTCAGGGCACAGCAGGCATACCTTCCATTATCAGGTCTGAAAACTCGGAGTGGGCAGTTGTAAATAAATGCCTTGTGGCTTTTGTTGTGAACCCTTAAAGAAATCCAAATACAAATGGACCCCTGTGGTTCAAACTCCAGATGTTCAAGGGTCAGCTGTAGTTCTCTCACTCCTCCCCCCATGGCTTGGTCGATATTTGTAAATATGCTTAAACAAAAGCTGTACCCTCCACGTGCAGAGTTCAGGTGTGTTTGTAGTGTTTGTAGGAACATGCGTGTGCTCTTGATCAAACTTGTGACTTATATTATCCAGATTCCCTTTGTTCTTACTTTGTCACTTGAAGTTCTAATTTTCTAAGAGAGGACTCTTTGTCCCTAACTACAATTGTAAACTTGCTTTTCTCCTCCAATCATCTGCTTTATGTTTTTCAGAGCTATAGGCTGTGAGAAGCATCAGAGTTTGTGTCTATTGCAGTTTGTTGGGGCAATGTTCTTGTGACTGATGTAAAATGTTACGATTAAATGCCTTGCATTGCAATGCATCTGCTATTAAGCTACTCCAGCTGTGTTTTTATTAGAATTTTCCTGGTACATCTTTTTTATATAACTTTACTTTTCTTTCCTTTTTTTGAAAATAAAATTGAAAAAAAAAAAAAGAGAGGTGCTCCTGGGTGGCTCAGTGGTTGAGCAGCTGCCTTTGGCTCAGGTTATGATCCTGGGATCCTGGGATTGAGTCCCACATCTGGCTCCCCCCAGGGAGTCTGCTTCTCCCTCTGCCTATGTCTCTGCCTCTCTCTGTGTATCTCTCATAGTAAATAAATAAAATCTTAGGGGAAAAATGAGAAAAATAGATGCAAAATGAACAAACCTAAAAAAATTTTTTGAATATTTATTTTAGAAAGAGAGCTAGAGTGCATGTGTATAGGGGGAGGGGGGGCGGGCAGGAGGAGAGGGAGAGAGAATCCCAAGCAGACTGTGTGCTGAGCACCAAGTACACGACGACACAGGGCTCCATCCCAGGACCCACCCTGAGATCACGCCCTGAGCCCAAACTGAGAGTGGGAGGCTCACCCGACTGAGACACCCAGATGCTCCTTTAAAAATTTTAAAGAGCAGGGAAGAGTTTTATTTGAACCCAAGTTAGGACAACTGCCTGGGGTACACATCTTCACAAAGAAGAGAGTGCACTAGGGATGGAACTTTCTTTTGATGGACAGTTATATATGTTTTGTTTTTTTTAAGATTTTATTTATTTGACAGAGCACAACAGGGTGAGCAGCAGAGGGAGAGGGAGTAGCAGGCTCTCTGCTGAGCAGGGAGCCGGATGTGGGGCTCAATCCCAGGACCTCAGGATCATGCTCTGAGCAGAAGACAGATGGTTAACCAACTGAGCCACCAGATGTCCCTTGTTTTGTTTTACATAAAGAGTTACAAATCATCATGAGGAAGGACATTCCAGAAAGTTGCCAGGGAGGGGTCGGGTGTGTGTGTGTTTATATTTGGAATGCTCCTTTTCGGTTATTATTTTTTAACATGTGCTCATGGCAGAAATAGAGCCCATACTTTGAGGTTTTGCTGAATCATTTGGACCCAGGTAAATATTAAAGTATAGCTTGCCTGACCCCAGGAGCAGGACTCACAAATGTTAAAAGTTGAAAATTTCCTTTCTCCTATAATGGCATTTTCTCACTCCCCAGAAATATTAGCTGCTAACATTTTGTACTAGTTCTTTTGGTCTTCATCTCCGTTGGTCTCTCTTCTGACTCCTCTTCTCCCCTCACCCTCCCCAGGCCCTCTCCCTCATTTATTTTTCATTATTACTATTCTTCTGTGTAAGTGTTCCCCCATGGGCCAGAAAGATGGGATATGCCTGGATCCAGTTGTGGCAGAGCAAGCCCACTGTTACCTTGTGCCAAGCAGAGCAAGACTTTCAGTGTTTCAAAGAGAAATAATGTCTACGACTGAGCTAAACTGTCCCTATCTCTGTCACATCACCTTTGCCTTCCCCCTGACTCCATCGTTGACTTTTAGATGCTCTTTTCAATCTGTTTTTATGCTTTTACCTGCCCATCTGTATGCCTGCTACAAGCAATATAGCATGCGGTTTGTGTCTGGTCTTTAGAATGTGTGTAATATATGGTATCACTGGATGTGCATTGCTCTGCGTGTTGCGCTCCTCAAATAGTGTGTAAATGTGTCAGTGTGATGCATCCGTGCTCTGCCACACTGATTCACCCTCCATACTATCCCATCTTACAGATTTCCTACATTTTCCTCTATGTCCTTCTACCAATTAATTCCATTTTTTCCTTCGCTACATCCATGTGTTTTTAGCTTTTCACTCAGCTTGTGAGATCCATCCATGTTGTTATGTGTTGTCATAGCTCAGTCATTTGTCATCACTGTATCTGCTCCATTGTGTAAACACATACAGTTTACCAGTTCTGCAGTAGATGGACAAGAAGATTCTTCTGTGTTTGATCGTTGTGAATAGCAGTACTGCGGACTCTGGTACGTGCCTTGTGGTGTGCAATGTGCATGCATTTCAGTTAGGTATATATTTAGGAGTGGAACTGCTGGGTCATAGGGTATACATATGGTTAACTCAGTAGAGAATGTCAGATATCTTTATAATTTTATACAATTTATACAACAAGCAATGTGCCAGCTGCTCTGCATTCTTGCCAACAGTTGGTAGTATTATTAGGCTTTAAATTTTTTCCTAAAAATTGTGTAGCAGAATTTTATTGTGGATTTAACTTACCTTCCTCTTACGAATAATGAGTGAGCATCTTTTCATACACTTATCAGCCATTTGGATATCCTCTCGTAAGTTGCTTATTCATGAAACTTGCCCTTTTTTGAATGAATTGTCTCTTGCCTATTGATTTGGAAGGAGGGAGCCCTATTTTGACCAAAGCTCTTTGTCAGATATGTTATTGCTAATACCTTCTCCCACCCTGCAGCTTGCCTTTTTGCTCTTCTGATTGCATCTCTCGATAAACACCGGTGGTGGACTTTAGTGGAGTCTAATTTAGCAGTCTTCCTTGAGGGGTGGTACTTCTGCTGTTTGTTAAAGGAGCTTTTCTCTACTCCACGGTAGTAAATACCTTCTAGAAATGTTACTGTTTTATCTTCTATTTTTGATCCATAATCTTAACTGGACTAGGCTTTTGTGTGTGGTGTAAGGTGGGGGTTAGATTTCATGTCCATTGGTGATACTGATAAAAGCTCACTTAATAGATACAAAACTGGCAAAGTAGTTGATAGCCCGGCAATCAACACTTGACTCTCTCCTGGACATAATTTGCATATCTGGGGACAAGAATCATCTTGATTTACAATGATAAGTGTAGAATCAGATGATCTGGAAATCTGATAGTGTATGTTATGTATTGTTCTTTGAATTATTCTTTGACCCAGTTGCAACATTTTACTGGTTCCCTTGTTAATGAGTTAAATTTTTTGACACGTGTTCATTTTGTATCTTTAGAGAGTTCTAACTTTATCCATTAAAAAAGATAGGCTAGCAGTTCTAATATTCTTTGCCTTTGCTTTTTGCTACTCCTTGTTTATCTTCTAAATGATGGGGTTTGTCATAGGCTGTTTTGGTCGCTAGTGACTAATCCAATCAGTGGCTGAGGGTTAGGGGTGGGACAGTCCTAGGATACACAACGTGGCTTCCGGTTCACCAGGCACTGTTGGCAAGAAAATACAACGACTGATAATTCTAGCATGTCCTATCACTTAGTTGAGAAATAAAAGTGCGTATAATAACCTCATTGCCCCTCTAGCACCAAATAATCTTCCAAAGATTGACAAACTGAAGAGAGTCACGTATTCATTGTATAAACTCAGGTTGTTGTGTTTTTTATTAAGAATTTATTTATTTATTCATGAGAGACAGAGAGAGAGGCAGAGACATAGAGGGAGAGGCAGGCTTCTCCCAGGGACTTGATCTTGGGACAGGGATCACGACGCCTTGAGCCAAAGGCAGACGCTCAACCGCTGAGCCACCCAGGTTTCCCTGAAGTCGGGTTTTTAAATTGAGTGACTTTTTCTTGAAAGGAAGATAGATCAGTAACCTAGAAGAAAAGTGTAAGGCGATAGAAAAACACATTTTAGGAGCACCTGGGTGGCTCAGTGGTTGAGAGTCTGCCTTCGGCTCAGGTCATGATCCCAGGGTCCTGGGATCGAGTCCCCCATCGGGCTCTCCGCAGGGAGACTGCTTCTCCCTCTGTGTCTCTGCCTCTCTGTATCTCTCATGAATAAATGAATAAAATCTTTTAAAAACCCCTGACAATTTACTACTGTTATTTTTTACAGCGTGCAAGCAGGGGTGGAGGGGTGCAAAGTGGATAGAGAGAATCTTAGGCAGGCTCCATGCCCAGCATAGAGCCCAATCCAATGTTTGATCTCAGGACCCCTGAGATCATGACCTGAGTTGAAATCAAGAGTTGCTCTCTTAACTGACTGAGCCACCCAGGCGCCCAAAACACACATTGTAAGAAAAGAATTGTAACTGTACCTTTCTCACAGCTGAAGTATTTATTGTTTTATATGGGAGCAAAAAAAAAAAAAAAGATTAGTATTTAAAAAAAAAACAACAACAATGACACAATAATTCGGGGCAGATTGCTGTATTTAGACCAAATCTTTATTTTTTAAAAATGTGATACAGCCATTTAATTTTTACATTAACAGTAGTCAATATTTGTGTGACTCATTCACATGATTTTCTGTGTACAAGCACACAGTTTATATAAAAAATAAATTAAGCTTTAATAATGAAACACAGGTTTACAAATGCAGCTTTTTAAAGTCTACTGAAAAATAAGAAATGTAGAAATTTCTGAGAGACAAGATTATTGCAGAATCTGGTTCTTCAAGAAGAAAATATTTCAGAAAGGACAAAACCTGAGAGAAATCACAGAGTGTTTTTCAAGTGCCAATTTTGTCATCCTGCATATTTCTTAAACTACTTTATTAACTTTCCGTTGGCCAGAGTATGGCTTTTTAGGGTGGTCTCCAAAAAAGTTAGCAGCCACCCAAGTTGAAAGTTAACTTAATTTTTTTAAGTACACTTCATACCCAGCATGGTGCCCAATGTGGGGCTTGAACTCACAACCCCGAGATTAAGACCTGAACTGAGATGAGTTGGATGCTAAACTGACTGAGCCACGTAGGTGCCATGAAAACTAACTTTATTCATTTTAAATTTGCTAAAAGGGCTGAGGCCTCTTTTAGCCATCCTTCTCAGATCCAAGTGCAACTCATCACTTAGCAGCCGTACATCAGCCACCTTAAAATTTAACGTTCCGAGACCTCTTTGGTGAATTTTGAAAATCTGAGTATTCCCCTGCACATTTTTAAACTGATATCTAAAATTTTTCATCGTAAATAGTTGGGAAGAATTCAAGTTGCCAGCATGTTGGAGATAATGCATCTTTAAATAAAATGGTTACATTCCTCTTTAAGTCGAGCCTAGAGGTGCTAAATACAATAGCTGATAGACACTATCACCTGTTCAAAAATTACAGGAATAAGGCAATTTTTGATGATAGGAAATACCACCCTTTTTTGTTTTACTCCTTGAATGTGTGTTTTTACTCTACTTTCCTTCAAAATTTTAGCCTATTGATGTTCGGCTTTTATATTGTTTGTTTGCATATTTTATCACATTTCTATAAAAGCCAATAAATCATTAGGCTTTATGTATTTGAAACTTCTGGATTGCATTTGATCAATAAGCTAATATAGTGCAAATTTTAATAATTAAACATACTAAAATTTCATTGGCAATGTATCACTCAGTGTGTTGAAGAAAGCTTTCCCCCCACTTCATGTCTTCGTGTTATTTCATGTCTCTGTAGATACATGTTACCCTTGTTAGAATGGCCACGGTATCCATCCTATTCTCCCTCTGCAATTTTATGTATGAAAAGTGTTGCTGATCTTTGTTCGCCTAGATAAGGAGATGGTAACAGAGTTTTTGTGATAGCAGGATAGCTGAATTCTCCTAAGTCCTTCAGAAGTTACAGGCTAAAATGCTGAGAAATCTCGGGTGTTACTTCAACTTTATTGGAATCAAAGGAATTGAGAGCCACCCGAATGGCAGGATTTGTACCTGATTTGTACCTGAAGAGGCTTTCACTTCCCAAGCACTTGTATTTTAAATTTTATACCTTGAGTCACGCTCTATAGTTTAAAACTCACTATGAGGAAAGAGCTTGTTCTTTTGTAAGGGGAGAAAAAAGCATTTTCTGAGGCAGATGAACCTTAAAGAGTATAAATAGGAAGGTAAGGATCTGAAAATTGATCCCCTAAAATTATTTGAGCCTGTATATTCCTTGGAAAGCTGTGGTAGACAGGGTAAGGCTGGCCCAATCTGAAGATCATTGGCCTTGGTGACTTAAATTTAGATCTTATTTAAGTCACAAAATATGTCAATTATTAGATTTTGTTGCCTGGCTTCCTTTAAATTTGGAATCTCTACACCAACATGGGCTCAAACTCATGACCCCGAGATCAAGAGCTGCTTGCTCTTGCAGCTGAGGCAGCCATGCACCCCTGTGGCTGTCTGCTTAAGAGAGCAGCTGCCCTCAAATGTGTTCCACTGCACACTAGCCCCGTGAGATAGACATCCCTTGGCTCAAATGACTCAGGTCTAATTTGGGAAATGTAATATTCTACACCTCTCTTAACCATGCACATTAGGATATCCAAGCTTCACAGCAGAGAAATTATTTAACTTCGTACAACCTGAATTTCCCAAACTTCAATGATCTAACCAGTGTCCCCCTCCTTTTATTTTTCCATGGGATAAAACATAGTCTAAATGATATACCTAGAGAAAAGTGTAACACGTACACAGCCATGGTTTGGATCCGCTATGCTGTTGCCATCTCTCAAGATGTCCCTATCACTATTCTGCGTGACCTGAATTGTGCTTATTTCATGACTGTTACACCACAATCTCAGCTAGATATATCTAGGTTGTGTGGCATCCGGGCAGACTATGGGAAGAGTAGCAACATCACCTGTGCCTTTCACTTTCCCTCTGTTTTTCCTGAGAGAATCCTAGTACCACCTTCTCTGTTAATGTGTTACTCTATTAAGGAGAGAATGGATGAGCCAAAGCAAATACTCTCTAATGGTGGATTCAAATCACTGTAGCACTTAGGAGAAGGAGACAGTTTTAGGGTAAGAGTTCTTCCCAGCACCATTTATAGTATAACCCCCACCATCCCCCTGCATTTTTGCTGCATAGGTGCGGCTGGGCAGAGATTTCACATAGTAGCAGCTGAAAAGATGTTTTTTTTTCCTTCTATGCCACACTGTCTTAATTTGACACACTAGCAGAAAGTCCATTTTAAGCAGAAAGGGGATCCAGGCCTTTACTTAGCTCTTTGACTTTAAAATGAAGTGAAGTGGGGAGGTTTATGTCTTTTGCTCACTCCTGAGCTGAAAACGGGGGGAATGACAGCAGCACCTGAGCTCTATGGTGTAGAGGTCATGATGGAGGCAAAAGAAGTCTGGGTGAGGGTGCAATCATTAGGCTCTGGTGGCCACCTGGCCAATGGCGAATGGGGCACTGGGTAGAGAGTCTGCAAATTCCTTCCCTGCAGCACTCCCCTCCGTGTCTTTGCATCTCACCTC
Organism: Canis lupus dingo; assembly: GCF_003254725.2. Lineage (NCBI taxonomy): Eukaryota > Metazoa > Chordata > Mammalia > Carnivora > Canidae > Canis > Canis lupus. The sequence continues at coordinate 70,198,964 of NC_064247.1, forward strand.
TATTCAAAGTTGCTTTGGACATTTGCTACCATCAGGAATATTCTTCACTTTAGTTGCTGACTGCAAAATAAGATAGCAACTCCAGTTTGAAGAATAAATATCACAAGATAACAGCTCCGCCTCATCAGACTGCTGTTACCTATACTCCAGGCTTTAAGGAAAGTAAAATGCATTTCTTTCAGGAGCATGGGGATAGATAAATTCCAGAACAGTAAGCTTGGCTTTTTTTTTTCCCCCTAAAAAAACTTTTTTTTTTTTTTTTTTACATCGTGCCCCTGACCTCGGGCACAGTACTTGATGTATAGAGGTGCTTAAAAACTTCTGTGGAATGCAAGCATAAGGTCTTTTGAACACACACAAAGCCTGGCTGGTTTTCATGTACTTCCCAGTACATGCAGGCTAAGTCCAGGGTAACTAGGGAAGGGCTGAATGCGTGTCTACTATCCAGTTCCAACCAGTAAATCCACCAGGTTAACTGCTAGTTGGTCCTCCTGACATGATCGTATTTTTTTCTCACCATTACCTGACCCCCCACCACACACCCAAATCCATTCTCAATTCCCTCTGACCAAGTTGTGACTCTACTGAGTCATACTCTCCACCTCCAAACTATCCTTGCCTTTAAGAAGCCTTATTAAATCATCACACTGTATGAAGCATTCAATCGTATCAATATCAAGATGTAGACGAGTATCATCTTGTCCTAGGTGGGTCTGCCTCTCTGGTGATGGCTGGAGGTAGGTTTTTTTCTGTAGTTTGCTAAGACTTAAGGCTTAGCTCAGTGCTCCAGAAAATGGGATAACCCCAGAGGGCTAAACTGTGATCATCTTTTTAAGTTGGTAAATGACCTCTGGTCTATGGAGAGTTGCAGACACGGGGCCTCTCCAGCAGTCATGTGGCCAGCTCACAAGTGGGCAGAGATGGGGGGCGGTGAGAAGTGGGCTGAGCCTTCCCAGTGGGTCTCTGGCCTCTCTGACAGACTTCTAAATCAAAGTGGCCCTCACCCCAATAACTCCAGTCACAGAGTAAGTCTCCATCGTCGACTGGAAAGTTGTCCTACTGAACAGAGATTCCGTTCCTCAACCACCTTTGAGGCACAGGCTGCAGGTCTGTCTAGACAGCCAGCTGGCCAGTGGTGGCACCCATGGAGCAAAGCCTGGCACACGGGGCAGCTGGGGGCAGGGCTCCTCTTTGGGCCCTGGTGAAATCCGATGGCCTTAATTGTGGAATCGTTTGCCTTTTGGTAAAAATCCTTTTCAGAATCTAATGAATTAGTTCCTTACATATGGGGCTCATCCTCCGTGGAAGTCAGTTACCTGGGTCTTTAGAGGCTGGAAAAGGAATGCTGTTCACTGTACGGGTCAAGCACAGGAGGGTTAACTCATCAAGATTTTCACTGCTTTTATTAAGGAGGTTTGGAACATGTTTTTATGATCCTCTATAGAAAATATAAGTTAAGAAATTGTCCAAGATGAAAAAAATTAGGAAATAACCCCAACTCATGCCAGTCAGATCTTCAGAAATGTCATCTTGATGCCAGTCTTGCAGAGAGGATGACCTCACGGATGAGCATGTATCCAGGGTCTGAAGAGAGGACTTTCTCCTATACACAGACACACACGCGTGGGACACCCCGACACATGTACCCCAGCTTCTAGGAGTAAAACCTGCTGTTGCTGACTCGCTTCTCTCTCAACCTGCAACAAAACAGATTTCACCATCATGAGTTCGGCTCAGACATGGGCCATGTGCCGAATAGTATAAACTTCATCCACTCTCTGCAGGGTCTTCGTGGCTGGGTGGTAGAGGGCTGATGGTTGGCCAAGTGGGCTCCTCCTGGCAAGACATGGAACCTCTCTGAATCTGTTTCCTCACTGGGCATTGCACTGCGGTCACTGCTGCTCTGCAGGCTGCAGTGTGGATGAAATGAACATATGGGTAAGGAGTCTACACGGTTTCCCACTGGAGTCTGCTCTGGCGGTTCAGGGCAGTTCTGTTGAGCAGGATTATCTGGCACACTGCAGGACACTAGGCAGGCGTGGCTGTCCACCCCTCCCCGGCACCCCACATTACTTCTGCAGTACAACCAGAAGCATCCCTTGCGGGTGAGGAAGGTGAGGTCTGCCCCAATCCAGAACCACTGGATGGGGGAACCTGACCAGGCTCTTTAGAAGGTAGTGGTCTTGGGACACCTGGGTGGCTCAGTGGTTGAGCATCTGCCTTTGACTCAGGGCACGACCCCAGGTCCGGGGATCAAGTCCCACATCAGGCTCCCGGGGGCCCAACATTACTGCCTGCAGGAGCGAGACCTGGGCATTTTTTAAAAAGATTTTATTTATTTATTCATGAGAGACACAGAGAGAGAGGCAGAGACACAGGCAGAGGGAGAAACAGGCTCCATGCAGGGAGCCCGATGCGGGACTCAATCCTGGATCACGCCCTGAGCCAAAGGCAGACGCTCAACCGCTGAGCCACGCAGGCGTCCCTAGAGACCTGGGCATTTGCAGGGGAAGCAGGAGTGGGGAGCAGCCTACCTCCGGTTGCACTTCTCCTGGTACAGCTGGAGCTGGTTCTCGTTGACATTGAACTCTTTAACGAGGGCATCCCGGTTGGCGTTGCGCAAGTTCTGGTGTGTGTCGTACAGAAAGAGCTGATTGTTGAGCTCTTCCTGCCGCCTTCGCAGCTGGCGACAGGAGGAATAAAGTTCCTCTTCGCTCTCCTGGAGGGGAGAAAAGCACCAGGAGGGGACCGTGTGGGACTCTGTCCCTTCACAGAGTGAGTGAGGGGAGCGGGAGAGTTTTGCAACTGGGATTATCCCCCAAAACACAGGGCCCATTTTAACCAAAGCTAAAACTCAGTTATTTACTCCACTGAAAGCAAGTGATCTGAAAAACTCTTGTTCACAATAAAGGGTGGCCTTATGGAGAAACACTGAGATAACTGCATTGCCCACTGATCCTAATGCCTAAATCTGGGTTTTCATTCTCCATCACCTTCTAGTCCTTACCCAAATGCAAAGGGTCTAAGTAGCTATGTGCTTTTAAAGTAGAACACAACAGAGAAGGGGGAGAACAGCCTAAAACGAGGACAGAGAGGGAAGCAGAAGCCAGCGGGTCTTTTGAGACCCTAAAAGGCAAGATGACACACTATGACACGGATGAACCCTGAAAACATTAAGTTAAAGAAGCCAGTTCCAAAACATCACACACACTGATTCCATTTATATGAAATGTCAAGAACATGTAAATTCCTAGAGACAGAAAAGTAGTGGTTGCTGGGGTGGGGGGTGGACCTAACTAATGAGCAAGAGTTTCTTTTTTGGGGTGATGAAAATGTTCTAAGATTGATCGTGCATTTTAAATGGGTGAATCATACGGTATAAAAATTGTTATCTCAAAGCTGTTACCCCATCCCTCAAAAACCAAGGTAACCTAGATTACACCCCCCAGATGGCACACAACTTAGTTCTAGCCAGTAATGGTGTCTTTCTCCCTCTGCCACCACCTGTGAGCATGTGACCCAAGCCAGGCCAATTCCAAGGGACTTTTGGTTGGTGGTCTTGGTAGAAACAAAAATACTTCTTGGGGATCAGTTCAAAGAGCAGTGAATGTTTCTAGCTGCTAGCGGTCCCCTTGCTATCCTGTAGAGAAAGTTGGGAATGAAGTCAAAAGAGAGGGAAATAGAGCCACTGGGTGAGCGCCTGGATCCAGCAATGACTGAAGCTATCTGCCCTTAAACTTTGCAGTTGTCTTACCCAAAATATTCCCTCCATTATGTCAAGAAAAAAAATTTATCACAATAAGCAGTTGGGATTTCAGCATGGGAGAAAGAGGATGTTTTACTCTACTGATTTTTTAAATTGAAGTATAGTTGACCTACAATATTAATTTCAGTTGTACAACATAGTGACTTGACAATTATATACATTAGGAAATGGTTACTGCAATAAGTGTAGTTACCATCTGTTACCATATAAAGTTATTTAAATATTGAATACATTCCCTATGCTGTACTTTTCATTCCCATGACTTATAACTGGAAGTGTGTTCCTCTTAATCCCCTTCATATGTTTTGTCCATCCTCCCACCCATCCCCTCTCTGGCAACCACAAGTTCTCTGTATTTGAGTCTATTTCTGTTTTGTTCATTTGTTTTGGTTTTTAGATCCTACATCTAAGTGAAATCCTATAGCATTTGTCCTTCTCTTATTTCATGTAACATAATACCTTCTAGATCCATCCATGTTGCTGCAAATGGCAAGATTTCATTCTTTTTTATGGCTGAGGTACATTCCATTGTGTATGTACCACATTTTCTTTATCCGTTCCTCTATCAGTAGACACAGGTTGCTTCTATATCTTGGCTATTGTAAATAATACTACAATAATAAACATAGGAGTGCACTTATCTTTTTGAATTAGTATTTTCATTTTCCGTGGGTAAATTACTGGAATTAATGGATTGCATGGTATTTCTAGTTTTAATTTTCTGAGGAACCTCCATAGTGTTTCCACAGTGGCTGCACCAACTTACATTCCTACCAACACTGAGTGAGGTTTTCTTTTTCTCTACACCCCTAGCCAACATGTGCTATTTTTTGCTTTTTGATACTAGTCATTCTGACAGGTGTGAGGCTGATATCATTGTGGTTTTGATTTGCATTTCCCTGATTAGTGAGTTTGGGCATCTTTTCACATGGCTGTCAGCCATCTGTATGTCTTCTTTGGAAAAATGTTCAGGTCCTCTGACTCTTTTTTGATCAGATTGGTTTCTTTTCTGGTGTTGAGCTGTATGAATTCAGTAGGTTACCTTTTCATTTTGCTGATGATTTCCTTTGCTGTGCAAAAAGCTTTTTAGTTTGATGTAATCCCACTTGCTTATTTTTGCTTTTGACAGATCCAGAAATATATTATTAAGGCCAATGTTCAAAGAGTTTACTGCCTGTGTTTTCTTTTAGGAGTTCTGTGGTTTCCGTTCTTACATTTAGGTCTTTAATTCATTTTGGGTTTATTCTCGTGTGTAGTACAAGAAGTAGTTCAGTTTCATTCTTTTTCATGTAGCTGTCCGGTTTTCCCAACAGCGTTTATTGAAGAGACTGTCTTTTCCCCATTGTATGCTACTGCCTACTTTGTCATAGATTCATTGACCACATAAGTGTGGGTTTATTTCTGCACTCTCCATTCTGTTCCACTGATCTACGTGACTATTTTTGTGCCAGTACCACACTGTTTTGACTACTACAGTTTTGTAGTATATCTTGAAATTTGGAATTGTTTCAGCTTTGCTCTTTCTCAAGACTGCTTTCTCAGAGAAAAGGAATTGCTCAAAGGCTATTCCTCTGTGATTCTATACAAGTTTAGGACTATTTTACTTTTGTGAAAAATGCTCTTGGGATTTTGATAGGGATTGCACTAAATCATAGATCACCGTGGGTAGTATGGACATTTTAACAATATTCTTCCCATCTGTGAGTATGGTATAACTTTTCACCTAATTGTGTCATCTTCAGTTTCTTTCAACAGTGTCTTCGGATTTTCAGAGTACAAGTCTTTCACCTCCTTGATGAAATTTTCTAGTTATTTTATTCTTTATGATACAACTGTAAATAGGATGTTTTCTTAATTTCTGTTTCTGCTAATTTGTTATTAGTGTGCAGAAACATGACAGATTTCTGTATACTAATTTTGTATCCTGTAAATTCATTTATTACTTATAATGGCTTTTTTTTTTTTTTTGGTGGAGTTTTTAAGATTTTCTATATATGTTATCTGCAAAGTTTTACTTCTTCCTTACCAATCTGGGTTCCTTTTATTGTCATGTCTCATGGCTATGGCTGGGACTTCCAGTACTATGTTGAATAAGACTGGACACCCTTGTCTCATTCTTGATCTTCGAGGAAAAGCTTTTAGCTTTTCACTGTTGAGTCGGATGTTAGCTCTGTGTTTGTCATATATGACCTTTACTATTTTGAGGTATGTTCTGTCTACACCCACTTTGAGAGTTTTTATTATAAATGGATGTTGAATTTTGACAAATACTTTTCCTGAACCTATTGATGATTATTAGCTTTCATTTTATTAATGTGATACATACTTTGATTTGTGGATAATGAATCATTCTTGCACCCCTGAAGTAAGTCCCCTTGATGGTGGTGAATGGTGCTTTTAATTTATTGTTGTTTTTACTTTGCTAATATGTTGAGGATTTTACATCTATGTTTATCAGGGATATTGATGTGTAATTTCCTTTTTTTTTCCTTTTTTAACTGTATGTCTGATTCTGGTATCAGGATAATGCTGGCCTCACAGAATGTATTTTGAAGCATTACTTCCTCTTCTGTTTTTTGGAATAATTTGAGAAGGACAGGTTACTGACTCTTCTTTAAATGCTTGATAGAATTCACCTATGAAGCCCTCTGGTCCTGAACTTTTGTTTGTTGTGAGATTTTTGATCATTGGTTCAAATTCTTATTCAATTTTGGAAGACTGTAGGTTTCTAGGAATCTATCCATTTCTTCTAGGTTGTCCAACTTGTTGCTGTATAATTTTTGGTAGTAGCATTTTATAATTCTTTATATCTCTGGTGTCAGCATTTATGCCTGGGTGGGGTGAATGGTGCTAGCAAAGTTGATGGAGAGGGTCAGAACCGCCTGCCCCCAGCATCCTGCCAGCGAGCAGGATGTACAGAAAACTCCTACAGATCCCTGACCCTCCAGCACATGCCCTAAAATTAATAACTCCTTCAGGTGTCATCCAGGTGCTTTCAAACTGCTGCCTCTGTGCTGGGCCTCAGATGGAGTGATACAGCACCATGGCCCTTTGAGTATGAAGTCTGTTTCCTGCAGCCCAGTGGCTCTCCTGGAGTTCAGCAGCACTGGAATTCAAAGCCAGATTTAGGGCTCGTCTTTGCAGTGAGGGTCCCCCGGGCTCGGAGTTCCTATGTGGGACTTGATTCCCTTGCTCCGTGGGGAGCACCTCTGTGCCCGTGATATTCCTCCTGTGTATGGGTCACTGCACTGGGGGGCTGGTTCCCTTGCTTCTGCCCTTCTAACCCTTCTTGCTCTGGCTTTTTCTTAGGTCCTTAGCTGTGGACAATCTGCTCTGCAAATCTTCAGGTCATTTTCAGAGTGTGTTTCATTATATGTAGTTGTTGTCTGTGTGTATCCGTGGGAGAAGATAAGCTCGGGATCCTCCTACTCTGCCATCTTTTTTTTTTTTAATTAAGATTTTATTTATTTATTTATTTATTTATTTATTTATTTATTTATTTGAGAGGGGGAGCGAGAAAGAGCACACAAGCAGAGGGAGCAGCAGAGGGAGAGGGAGAAGCAGGCTCCCCACTGAACAGAGAGCCCGGCTTGGGGCTCCATCCCAGGGGCTGGGATGACGACCTGAGCCCAAGGAAGATGCTTAACTGACTGGACCACCCAGGCACCCCTACTCCACCATCTTCTGACTTATGTAAAAGATGGCTACTCCAGAGATCAGTCTGTTGACTACTACTGCTGATGAAGTAGTTCAAGTGACAGACTCCAGCACTACAAAACTGTGCATCAGTATTCATGAATGGGTTGCTCCTGTCATTTATTTTTATAAAAAATGGTCTCAGACCACACCTTGCTCTGCAAATTTTCCCTCCACCTTATCAACTTAACAACACATCATGGACATCCCCCAGGATAACAGAACTCTGACCTTGGAGAGTGGGGAGAGCGATGGGGAAGATTATTCTGGCCACTTGCAAAGGTGCTGAGGAGAAAATGAAGACAGTCTTTGCACAGGGAGTGGAGGTAAGACAGACAGTCCTCATGACTATTCAGTATGGAGTGAGGCACGGGGAAAAGTCAGTAATGACTCTACTTAAATGTATGCTTTTCTCCCCAAGGAGACCAGCTTCCCTTCCTATTAAAAATAAAGCAGAACAGAAACTGCATTCAAATCTTAATCCTGTACTACAAATGATCTCTCTTCACCTTCTCTCTACCCAGAATAAAACAACTTCTGTTGCTTTCATTTATAATGACTTTTGTTCAGGTTAAGTTCAAAATTCAAATGCTTCTACCCTTGCAGACCTTTATCTCATTTTCCAAATCCCAAAGCATTTATAGCTATGTTCCGTAATTCAGTCCTCAGTATTCCACAACGAACATTCAGGAAAGAACACAAAACATACAGTTTAATGAATAACTATAAACAGCTGTGGTGATGCCAAAGGAAGAAAGAGAAGGTTGTTTGCCTTGTGCATCCTTCCTAATCGAGACTCCCTCATTCCCTCTTAGAATTTTAGAATCATCATTGCCTGGTTTTCTTTCAAATCTGAGTTTTCACACAAAAATTTAGTTTTTTTCAAGTCTACAGTTATTTGTTATTGAATAGAGTTTACGGATTTCCTTGGTCACCATTGCTTCTTGCCATTATAGTCTTTCTTGCATAAGTAAGGATTTTGGTAGTTCTTTTTAGCACCAAATTATCTATCTCTGTAGGCGTGAAAACTACCTTCATTTTGCCCTCACTCTTGAATGGCAATTATTAGGATACAGAATGCCTAGATTTCCAGCTGTGTGTCTTAAGTGTTTTGAAGCTGTCCATTAGTCTTCAGGCTGCGGTTGCTATAGATGGGAGTGTTGGTGATCTGCAGTCCTTCATAGAATCCTTTAGAGGTAATCTTCATTTTTATAATTTTCTCTTTATTCTGATATTCGGCCAATTCAATGGAATGTAGCTTTATGTGCATCTATACTTAACACTGCTGCTGTTTAAAGCTGGAGAGCGGGATCCCTGGGTGGCGCAGCGGTTTGGCGCCGGCCTTTGGCCCAGGGCACGATCCTGGAGACCCGGGATCGAATCCCACATCAGGCTCCCGGTGCATGGAGCCTGCCCCTCCCTCTGCCTATGTCTCTGCCTCTCTCTCTCTCTCTGTGACTATCATAAATAAATAAAAATTAAAAAATAAATAAAGCTGGAGAGCATGTGCCTCTTCAATGCCAGGAGATTTTTCAGCCATCATCATTTCAAATACTTTATATGCTGGAGCTTTACATTCTGTACCTGGTTCTTTTTTTTTTCCCCTACCCTTTTCATATTTTTATCTAGTCTTGCAGTTTCAAAGCAAATTCCCCAACACAATCTTCACATTTACAGATTCTTTCCTTAGCTATATCCAGCCCAAAACTTCCTACTTACTAAGTTTAAAAAAAAAACTGGTTAAGATTTTTCCTTTCTTTCTTTTTTTTTGGGGGGGGGGGGCGGTTAAGATTTTTCAAACTATATTTCCATAATTTCTAATTGGCCCTCTCATTCCTCCATGATCTTAATTAATAGTAAAAAGGGTGGTTCTTTTTTAAATGCCTGTACTTACTGAATTCTTTTTATTAAAAAAAAAGTATTTCAAATTATTTTTAGATTCCCTGGGTTAATCCTCTTGCCTTTTTACATTTGTTAGCTATACTTTCCTCAAGCATTTTATTTTATTTTTTAAAGATTCTATTTATTGAGAGAGACAGACAGACAGCAGAGACAAGGTCAGGGAGAAACAGACTCCCTGCTCAGGAGGGAGCCAGATGCAGGGCTCAATCTCAGGACCCTGAGATCATGACTGAAGCTGAAGGCAGACGGCTAACCAACTAAGCCACCGAGGTGCCCCTCGTCAAGGATTTTAAAATTTTAATGTGCAAGCTCATCTTGAATGGGGTTTCTTTCCTCTCTGAATCTATATATTGGTATCTTTTTTTTTTTTTTTTTCTTTACTTATTTAAGTAATCTCCACACCCAATGTGAGGCTCAAACTCAGGACTCTGAGATCAAGAATCGCGTGCCCTTCCAACTGAGCCAGTTGGGTGCCCCGTGCTTTTCTGAATGTTCTAAATGGAGGACTCCCGGGGCAGGGCCAGCAAAGGGTTAAGGCTAAGGTGATTGCTCAGAGCTCTAGGTTCTTAAGAATATTACATATCCTGGCTTCAGAGCTGTGTCTGCTTTTATCCTAATCTGTTCAGCAAGCAGCTGATCACTGGCCTGAGTCCTGGGCCTGTGCCATTTCCTTTTTTCTGATGAGTGTTTCAGGAGAGGAAGCCTACCTCGCTCTGGATCATCCTCCTTTCATATGTCCTTCAGCCTTCATTTCATTAGCACCCCAAAAACGATAGGGAAGAAATGAATTAAATATCCACACACAAGGAGTGGTAAAAAGAACAAGTCTAAGTGAAGCAGACTGAGTCAGCAAAGGTAAACGTAGAAATGGCAGGAAATTGCGAAATAAAAACCAAGATGGTAATGAAAAGAATGAATATGTATTTGTATTCATTAGAAGGCTCTTATATCTCCAATTTTTATTTCAGAGACATACATATATATTTCCTACTATAGAAAATTATCCCCTAAGAAAAAAAAAATGAAAGAGACTCATTTCATCTTAGAAGAAAATGAGAAAGCTCTTATGACTGGCCCAAAAAGTTTCCCAAATGAGGTCTTGAACATCTGTTAGGTGTAGTTAGTAAATACTCCAGTTCTATTCAAAATGTGCCACAGTTCTGAGAGAGAAAAGCCAACCCAACAAAACCTGACTGAAAACTACAGACCCTCAGGACAAAAACCCTAAATAAAATATTAAGGCATATATCCTAGAAGCACATTAAACAGTATAATCCTACTGTATTTAGCTAAGATACTCTTTTTCCTGCTCTCTTAAGATGACTATTTCACACCTCCTTCTCAGACCTTCCTGGTTTCAGCTAATGGCCTTGCTTCTTGTTTCAAATTGAACAGAGGAGGGAATTATATGGGAAATCTGCCCATTCTGGGCCTGTGTGCCATATCCTTTCTTTCCTGCTGGCCCCAGGGTCCCCTCTCCTGTACCATCATCCCCTTCCCGGTAAATCACTTGCATCAGCAGCAAACACCCAGCCCACACCCAGCTACTACTGGCCCATTTTTCTCATCACCTTAATAGCAAATGTCCTTGAATGTCCTATGCTCCCCATCCATGCATCATCTCCTTCTATTTAGGTTTTAATTTTTAATTTCGGTTTTTGTTAATTATATATGCACAAAGTTGAAAGTCAGGAAGTATTAGTAGGATTATTAGCCAAAAAAAAAAAAAATACCCCAGCCTTCTCCTTGTTCACCATCCCCCCAGTCCTCATAATCCTGGTTTCTCAAATTGGGAGTGTCTTTTGATTACTTAGAGTTCTCAAAAGAACAACAACAACAAAACTTAAAATGCAAGTTCTTGGTTTTTCCATTTCTGGGGATTATCTTTAGGGAGAAAGGTCTGACTGTTCTCCCTAATTCTCTCATCTTTCCCTATGATTATCACCATTTTGGAGTATATCGATTTGTTTATGTTGTGATTTTATTATTCTCACTTAGAACCCTTGTATCCTCTGTTGTAAGCCTTTGTTTTAGATGGATCTATGTATTTTTAAAATTTAGAGTCCTTAATGTCTTGAAGAATATCTTCATTAATAAACTGCACCTGGCCTGTGACAAGTTCTTTATGGAGTTCTGTATCTTTGGGTGGGTTTTTTGTTTTTTGCTTTTTTCAGAAACAATGCTGATGCTTTAATTTTTTTATGATAAAATTTTAAACTTACAGAAAAGTTACAACATTAGTACAGAGAGCTCTTCTATTCCCTACATCATCCTCACTCCCCAAGGTTAATATCCTACACAATCATAGTGCAATTATCTAAACTAAGAAGTTTACATGTTCTACTTAGTTTTCCCACCAGTGTCCTTGTTCTGTGCCAAGATCCCACATTGCCTGGAGTTGCTGTGTCTCCTTAGAGTCTTCCGATCTGTGACACTTCCTCCAACTTCTGACCTTTTATGACCTTCACACTTTTATAGAATTTAGCCAGTAATTCAGTACTATGTCCTACTATTTGGGTTTGGTGTTTTCCCAGGATTTGTTTGGCATTACGCAGCTTTGGCAAGAATGTCATAGAAGTGGTGTTGCCTTCTCAGGAGGTACATGATGTCAACACATCTTATTACTGATGGTAACACTGATTTCCAATTCATTTCTTGAAGGAGGATACTTTGAGACTATGCAGACATCCTATGTCTCCTGAAACTTTCATTATTAATAGAAGTTTAGCATCCATTATTAGATCATACCTGTAGCAGTTATTAATGTGGTGTTGGAATGGTGATTATCTATTTCTCATTCCTTTATACATTTATTATTTGGAATTCTTCTATAAAGAAGAGCTATGTCAAAAAAAAAAAAAAAGAAGAGCTATGTCTTCCAATGCAAACATGCATTTATTTCTGTATTTATCTGTAAGACTGTATATATATCAGTGTGTGTGTGTGTGTGTGTGTGTATATATATATATATATACACACACACACACACTTCAAAGTGATTTTATATTGATATCTCTGATTCCCAAACATTAATTTCTGGAAGGGTTAGTATATATTTCTACTGATTCAGGTGGTGGCTATAAGCTATATTCCTTTTTTTTAAAAGATTTTATTTTTAATCTCTACACCCAACATCCAGCTTGAATTCACCACCCTGAAATCAAGAGCTGCAATGCTCTACTGACTGAGCCAGCCAGGCGCCCCAATGAGCTGTATGCCTTTCTTACTTAAATTTCACTAATGTGTTGTTAGAGTTTTTATCAATATCATGAGTGACATTTCCTCTGTCCCTGCCTCCCACCCTACATTTACAATTATTCTTTCTAGAACTAAGTGGTTAGATAATAAATACAAATAATAAAGATAATAAAGACAAATAAAAATCAGTCTCCCTAAAACTGGAGTCTTTAAATAAATAGCCCTATTTGTGAATGGAGATAATCAGTATTAACTGTGGTGAAGAGATGCAATTATTTCATTTGACTGGTTACATTTGTGGCATTTAGTGATTTATGTGTTGCCACTCAAACTGTTGCCAAACCATCCTTGCATTATTGGAGTAACTACTCACTTGTAATATATTGTTCTAGAAAATAGATGGAAATGACTTTTTTTTTTTTTTTTAAGAATTATCTAAGACTCTATGAGGGGAAGAAGAGGTAGAGGTGCACTTTTCACTCACATGTGGAATATAAGAAATAGTGGAAAGGACCATAAGGGAAGGGGGGAAACTGATTGGGGAAAGATCAGAAAGGAAGACAAACCATGAGACTCCTGACTCTGGAAAACAAAGGATTGCAGAAGGAGAGGTGGGTGAGGGGATGGGGTAACTGAGTGATGGGCATTAAGAAGGGCACGTGGTATGATGAACACTGGGTGTATATATATATTGGCAAATTGAATTTAAATAAAAAAGTGAAAAAAATTGATACAATTCTATAGCTTCAAGACATTAATGGAGCATTTCCATTTTTCTATTGACCTCAATGGATTAACATTAGAATTACGTTCTTTAAATCCAGGTAGATCTTAGCTATAAAACATCCAGACCTGGGCAGCCCAGGTGGCTCAGCGGTTTAGTGCCGCCTTCAATCCAGGGCCTGATCCTGGAGACCTGGGATCAAGTCCCACGTCAGGCTCCCTGCATGGAGCCTGCTTTTCCCTCTGCCTGTGTCTCTGCCTCTCTCTCTCTCTCTCTCTCGGTTTCTCATGAATAAATAAAAAAATAAAAAAAAAAATCCAGATCTGGGGCACCTGGGTCACTCAGTGGTTGAGCGTCTGCCCTTGGCTCAGGTCGTGATCCCAGGGTCCTCGAATCAAGCCCCTCATGGAGATCCCCACAGGGAGCCTGGTTCTCCCTCTGCCTATGTCTCTGCCTCTCTCTGTGTGTCTCTGATGAATAAATAAAATCTTTCAAAAAAAAAAACCATCCAGATCTAATACCTGTTTTACCTAATAGGTGTTGTAGTGATATAGGATTTGTGAGTTCTCTGCTGCTTTTTAAAACAATTTTCACCCATGTACATTCTTCAAGGCAATCACTCATTTGCCCTAGTTTATAAATGTATCATATTTTGGGGTTCACTCTCCTTCTCAATGTTCACTCTTGTTTCTGCTCTTTCTTTCATTAAGCAGACAAGAAGTTTATTTAATGGATCTTAATGCATCAGCATTTGTTTTTTCTTCTGCGTTTTATATTTTATTCAGTTGGCTTTATTTTGTTCCTATTTTACCAGTGTTCAAAAAACTTCTATGATGAACAGTTAGTGCAAGTCTTCTCTGGTTTTAAGGCAAGCACTTTCCTCTTCTAAATATAGTTAATGGCATAAATATTTTACTGCTGTTTGGGTAATTGTTTTCATTTGTTTTATCTAGGAATTTCTTTTCTAAAAGCGAACATTTGGGCTTTCTAAAAAACATTTTATTTCTTTGAGAGGGGGGTGGGGAGAGGGAGAGAGAGAGAGAGGGAGAGAGAGTGAGCAAGCAAGCACAAGCAGGGGGGAGAGTCAGAGGGAGAAGCAGACTCCTGGCTGAGCAGGAAACCCAACTAGGGATGAGATCCCAGGACTCTGAGATATGACCGGAGCCGAAGGCAGACACTTAGCTGACTGAGCCACCCAGGTGCCCTTTTTGGGCCCTTTTATTATCTTCCAAATCTTACCAACTTATGAAATCCTTCTACTTTAAAATGTATTAAAGTTGTTTTTGCAACCAATTATGCAATCAAGTTTATAAAGATTCTGAGAAACAGAAGGAAACAGTGTATATTATCCACTGGTAGGACACAAAGGCATTTCGCTCTTAAATCAAGCCTGTTACTATTAGCTTGATTATCTGTCCTTGCTGATTTTATTTGTTTTTAGCAAGTAATCTTTTGTTTTATAGATTTAGGTATTATGCTTCGTCCTAATTAAACTCCTAGGCCTCTTTCATCCCTTTGTAAACCAAATTATCATTCTGTATGGATTTTAATGATCTTTGATACTTTTGATCTTAGTTCATACTTTGAGATTAATTTTTTCTTCCCAATTTCTTCCATTCTTTGGGGATGGGGATTGTAATCTTTCATTGCTCACAGGATACCCCATTGGTTTTAGGCTTACTTCTTGTAAACATTGCAGTTAGATTTTCTTTTTCTTTTTCTTTTTTTTTTTTTTTTTGCTTTTCTGATAGAATTCAGCCCATTCACTAAATCAAATATGTTCTGTCCCTTCCATTTTGATTACTATCCATTTTTAATTTCTTCTTTTGTTCCTTATTTTTACTTCCAGTCAAGTTTCTGTTAAGCAGACATTTTCTTTTCACCTCAAAGTATCACAATTAGCTCTCTACTTGCAGGATGCTTATTTGCCAACTGAACTCCCAGGCAGCCAAGTCAAAAGTTTTTTTTTTTTTTTTTTTTAGTATGTGCTGCCAAAGCAAGCACCCAAGTCAAAACTATTTAGGACACCTCTGACACCTCTGTTTTACCTCTCAGCTCCAGGGTTTTGCTGATAATTATTTTCAATTCCAGACTAGTACAAAACTTTTCATAGTGTATTTTTGTTTCAGAGATTCTTCTGCTTAAGATCACAAAATCTTAATCAGACTTATATTATAAAATATAACTGTACTATTTCCCCTTCTTCATCTATCCACCTAGAACATTGTTTCCAGCACTCTCCTGACATTTCTGTAGAGTAGGGTGCTTATCTAAAATCCTGCATGTCCACAAATACATTTCTGTTGCCTTGACATGTGGGTGGCTGGAGACTGAGTTCTTTAGTCTTTCCAGTGCTGAAGAGGACAAGTCTGATGTTAGCTTTGTTTTCTTAGTAGATAACTTAGTATGTTGGCAGGTCTAGCTTTTTATTTATCCTTGGAATTCAGAAGTTTTGCAGGCACACTTCAGATATTCTGGGTTGGCTTCCAGACCACCCAAATAAAGCAAATATCACAACAGATTGAGTCAAAAAAAATTTTTGTTTTCCCACTGCTTAAAAAAGTTAGGTTTACACCATACATAAGTCATCCATTTAGTGTGCAATAACAGTATGTCTAAAAACCAATGCGCATACCTTAATTTAAAAATACTTTGTTGTTGGCGCACCTGGGTGGCTTAGTTGGTTAAGCATCTGCCTTTGGCTCGGGTCATGGTCTCTGGCTCCTAGGATCAAGTCCCGCATTGGGCTCCCTGCTCAGTGGGGAGCCTGCTTCTCCCTCTCTTTACCCTCCCCCCTTGCTCATGCATGTGCGCTCTCTAACAGATAGTAAAATCTTTAAAACATAAAAATACTTTGTTGTCAAAAAATGATCACCATTATCTGAGGTTTCAGCAAGTCAATCTTTTTGTTGGTGGAGGGTCTTCAATCTTACTATCAGTGTGGTGGCTACTGAAGTTTGGGGGTAGCTATGGCAATTTTTAAAAATAACAGTAAAGTTTGCCCCATCCACGGACTCCTTTCACTTGAGCATGTAAAGGCCACTGTAGGGTTATCAGCTGGCCTAACTGAAGTATACTGTGTGTCAGGGAAAGAGATAAGGGAATGGCAGTCAGAACACACACTACATTTAAGTCTGCTGTCTTATATGGGTGTGGTCCTTGATGCTCCAAGACAACTAAAACAGTAATATCAAAGACCCCCATAATAAAAGTTTTACCAAAAAGTAGCAGAGATAGGAAGTGAGCAAATACTTTTGGAAAAATGGTGCCCACTACCCTTGCTCAACACAGGGTTGCCACAAACTTTCAATCTGTAAAAAATGCAGTACCTACAGAGCCCAGTAAAACAAGGTTTGCCTGTACTAGACCACAACTTTTGGAATGTGGTGTGTTTTCTGTTCATCCCTTCCAGGAATCAAGTATACCCTCTCGAGCAGCAAATAAGAGAAAGTTCCCTCTATTAACTTCCATTAATAGCTCCCCACCCATCTGTTCCACTCTGTTCTTGGGGACATGCTTGCATGTAGGTCCTTTGAATCTGTTCTCTGAGCCCACTTCATGGTGGTATTGCTCTGGATTGTGAGACATTTCTTCCATGTTATATGTTGGGTCACTGATGCAGGTCTCTGCATGTATGTTACATTTTTTAATTCAAGAAATCAGGTTTTTGTTTCAAATTCCAAAAGCCCTTTTCAGTACTCTACTTAGATACCCTTGAAAGTTTTTATGATCTATATGTTAGGGTTCTTCTTTGGATGCTTCCAATGGCTCAACTTCAACTGCCGGCCACTTGTACCAGGAGTCCATGTGGGTCTATCTTCCTCTTACTGCCGTGTGCCAGCTTTTTTTTTTCCTTTTCCACTTCATGCTCATGGTCACATCAAGTTGTTGGAGCTTTGTGGCAGACACAGAAATTTCTGCTCCTTGAGGTCAAACTGGCAAACGCTAGCTGCTGAGGCATAAGGAGGGTCTTCCCAACCGTAAGGCAATCTTCACCATCTTCCAAAACCAGGACCAGCTCAGCCTCAGGGTATGGCTCCCCATCCTGGGTCTTAGAGTATGGGCTACCTAGCCCTTCTGCAGAGGGATTCACACATGTCTTCCGGCCGAGCCCTCACTGGGAACCACAGCATTCTGGTCTTTCCACTCCTTAGCTCCCACCCAGTACCATCTGCCTGTAGGATCAGTACTCACAAGATCCCAGGTACTGCCAGCTTTGCCCATTGATGATTAGGATAAATATTCATGTTTTCATACTTTCTCCTGTCCCATTCTTCTGAATCTCACAAGTTTAAATCATTTGAGTGGAAACCCTTTTCAATTAACAGCAAGGCTGGATAAAATACATCAACTTAAACTACTTTCAGAGAACAATTCAATATGCTTTCAAAAAGATGTCGGATTCATTCCTCCCTCCCTCCCTCCCTCTTTCTTTCTTTCTTTCTTTCTTTCTTTCTTTTTTTCTCTTTCTTTCTTTCTTTCTTTCTTTCTTTCTTTCTTTCTTTCTTTCTTTCTTTCTTTCTGATTTAGTATTCCATTACTAAATATCAAGCCCTAGGAAATAATTTTTAATCAAAAAAGGTTATATGAAGACCTTCATTATTCATAGAATAAAAAAAGTACAAACACCCTAATTGTCCATCACCTGGAGAATGGCTGAGTGAAGGAACGAGGGACCCTTATCTGATGAAACAGGCATTGATGGCTTTGAAAATCCTAACATAGAAAAATGCTTCAAGTCATCTGTGATGCAGATAAAGGGCACATGTGCATGCATATTCTATGAAAGGAAATAGGCCAAAATGCTAACCGTGGCTATAGGCAGGTAGCTTATAGGGATTTTTTTTTCAACCCCCTCCCTTCCTTCGTTTTACAACTTGTCAAGAGTAGGAGGTAATAAAAGTGTTGAAAGGATTTTTTTTTGGTGCACCCTATATACAGCTAACAGAGCAGAGGACTGAGCATTGATAAAGCAATTGTGATGTATCAATGGCTTCTTCAGAAGCAGCTTGAAGTGCTCATTGAGAGTTTTCTGGAGCCTGAAGTTCCAACCAGCCCTCACTGGATCAATCCCTGGCTCAGTCTTTTGTGAAGCTATTTACCAGTCTCTCCCTAGCATGACAGGAGATACAGTAGTAAATGAAACAAGGTTTGACTTTGGGCAAGGAGAAAGCTGGGGTCTAGCCCACCCCCCAGCTCAGCCCCCCTAGAGACTCCTTGTCACACCAAATGGCACCTGTGAATGCCTGAGAACCAGGTGACAGATGTGGAATGAAAGCTTAAAAAACCATCAGCTGAAATGAGATTTGCACATAACTCAGACACCTTTCCTGCCAAAACCCCTTCAGAGTGCAGATCTGGGCAAGTTAACACTCCCCTGGCACCCCAAGCCCTGCCCCCACTCCTTGCCATGCTCTACCGTGAGGTCCCAAACAGCACCCGTACAGGACGCTTCCCTGCATGGAGTCAAATTGAGATAAATATATTTTCCTTTAAATATACTAAGAAGTTTCTCTGCTGCTGGTATTGCCAAGTTATTTCTAATGTTTCCAAGTTGTTTACAACAGCTTTGCAGAGCAATGTCTAGACCAATAGGGTCCCACCACCATCTCAAACCAAGTTTATCATATCATTTTTCCAGGAAATGTCTGCAGATGGCCTTTATGTACACAGACAGGATGGGGCTGGTTCCCCTTCCCCCAGCAACAGAATCACAGATCCTTGACTAAGCCAGGGGTCTTCGAGCTTACTGATTCCAAGTTTTACAGGTTTGCCATCCTGCGAAATAAACTGCTCAGTCGGTGAAGGGTCTGCCTTCGGTTCTGCTCGTGATCCCGGGGTCCTGGGATCAGACTCATGTTGGGGCTCCCTGTAGGGAGCCTACTTCTCCCTCTGCCCTGCCTCTCCCCCGCCCTGCTCATGCTGTTCTCTCTCTCAAATAAATAAGATCTTTAAAAAATAAATAAAACTGATTCCATATCTGGGAATCAATCCTAAGAAAATAACTCTGAATTAAAGGAGGAAAATAATAATCACATGAAGAATTTCACGAAAGCCTTATTTGTAAATAGATTTCATGAATGCTCAACTCGGGAGAATAGTGGTCAGTTCGCTCCATGGAAAAACCTGCCCATCATTTAAATGCTAATAAATTAGATTAACAGTATGAAAAGTGTTTATAATTTCGCTTAATGCAATTTTGCCAACCAAGGGACATTGAACAATGTCTGAAGATAGTCTGGTTGTTACACAGGGGGCAGGGATGCTGCTCCACATTCCAAATGCAGGGGACAGCCCCCCCCCCCCCCCCCCGCTGCAAGGGACAATCCGGTCCCAAATATGAAGAATACCAAAATTTTAAAAAGAAACTAGACACACAGATTTGTATTATTTTTCTTACACTTCCATAAAGAAGCACTGGCCTAGAGAGAGAAGGAATCAGACCAAATGCTAACTTTACCTCCTCGTCTCTTCTCAGAAATTATAAAATTCTAATTTGCACAGTCTGGGCTGTGTGTACATGCACGTGTACATTTAACCATTATATAAAATAATGTATTCTGGCCAAGGTCTTTTTAATGGACTTGTTTAAAGGACTCTGTCTTACTAGTGATAAATTGACAAAAGACCCATGTAATTAAGCCTTGGGCATTCTAAGTAAGGACTTGATTACTAGGTCAGTTGTCCTTTCAGGACCAAGCACTACTATCACAGTAAGAACCACAAAGAGTGATTTTTTTTTTTAATCCATAATTACAGGTTCAAGTGAACACTATAAAGTTCATATGGAAACATTTATTTTGACCTAGTCTAAAGCATTGACAAGTAAAATTTGTTTCAAAATGGAAAACTGCATTATCCATCACCTGATCCTTTCAAGACACAATTGTCATCAGGAGCCTATTTTATACCAACACCAGTGATCCCTCGGGCTGTCACTGAGGTTCTCTGACCCCCTAACTACTGTGCCTTTTATGTGTCCGCTTCCTACTTTTGCTGCTTTGTCGGTCCCTCCTTAGCTTTGCACCCTCCTCCATTTCCATGTTTATAAATTCTGTGAAGTAGAAAACTATCAAGATTGCTAAAACTAAATGTAAGGCAGACAGCTCTGCAGAAAAGCCTAATGTTCTCTCCTCTGAGGCCATGAATTTTTACTGCATGGACTATGGTGACAGCTGTGAAAAGGCATCTCCACCCCTGCCATCTCCCTTCCCCATTGGATGGTTCTCAGCTTTATTCTGGAAGTTGCCAAATAAGCAACTTCCAAATCCCCGTTTAGTTCTTACAGCCAAAACAAGTTAGAGGCTGTGATTTCTCTGCCCAGAGAACGACCAGGAAGAGAAAAGAAGATGCATTTCCAGGGGCACTGACCAAGCCCACATCAGCACGCTGGGGCCCAGAACCATGGTTTTTCTAGGTTCTCCAAAGATAAGTGGGGTGACCAAAGATAAGTGGGGTGGGACTCACTCAGCCCATGCTAAGTTTTGTGTTAGGGAAATGGAAAGATCTTGGGAGAATGAATTGGCTGCATCATGGGATCTTACAAAAACACATGCCAAGTGGGTTTCATTCTATGGGAGAGGCTATCAAGAGGATTGTGAAGCTCTGAAATCACTTATCCAGATATCCTCCTACCAACCCGAGACATGAACTATCCCAGCTTGATGCTGCATTCACTAAGGCCAAGCCCTTCTCACCAACCCTCCCCAAACTGGTTAGTCTAAGGAGAGACCATGCATCTTCAAGGACTTGACAAAACGAAAGGACCACAGTGGTAGGCTCTTCCAGTAGCCGAGATGACAAAAGTAGTGCCCCTCCCTGTGAACATCCTTCCCCAGCATAGGCCATGACAAGACCTTGGTGGATGCTCTCGGCCCTTCTGAAGGGACTCTCGAGACCAATGAGGGGAGTGGGGGAGCAAATAGGAAAGGTGAGCTTCTCTAGAAAAGCATTATCTTGCCCAACTCTACTTGCTGCAAGGAAACCATAAGGAACTTCCAAACAGCCTCACCCTTTCCAAATATATGACCTACTCAAGGAATCGTATAGCATTCTCTGAGAAGGAAGAAATGCTGGAAGGAAAAACCTGGGACAGCTGAGGAATTCTCCTATGATGTGTCAAGTCTGACTTGATAATTCCCAATGGGTTTAAGTCCAGACAACTGTACCCAGAGGACATTTCCACCCCACCAGCAGACACAGCTCTGAAAACCCCAACTGGGGTGTCTTTACTCACCAGGACTGGCTGCATCTCACAGAAAACCAGGAGGGAAGCCAGCTCAATGTCTTCACTGTACCCGTTCTTCAGAGGAACAGATCTGAATCCTGCAGCAGAATGTAAAGACAAGGCAAAAGACAGGCCATTAATGTCAGACCTTAGCTTTCGTGGGGGTACCCGGGGATCACATGTCCAGTGCCAGGAGCAGGTAAATCAGTGACCTACGCTGGGGGCTGACTTTCTAGAAACCAGAAGTCCCATCCTGATGGCTAGGGAGAGGGGCTCCAGAATGCAACCCTGAATGACAAGCCCACAAAGAGAAGTGGAGTTAAAAATAGCGGCCGTGTAGACATGAAAATGATTCACTTGAAAAAAATCAAAACCTACAGAACATCACACTTTTAGAGGGACTGCAGCTGTGGTTCAATTCCTTAAGGCCAAAAGTCACAATTGACTCCGGAGGCCAAAAGACTCAAAGGAGTAATGCACCCTTGCATCCCCTCCTTTATGTCTGCCTTTACAAAGCATAGGATGGGGGGTGGGGGAGGGAGGGTGTTTCATCCTTAAAGATTTCCAATAGGAGGAAATCTTTCCCTTGGCAGTCCATAGCACTATTGATCTTCCTTTGAAAGCCTTTCTCCATTTATAATTAGGACACTCATTTAAGTGTTTCTTATTATTTAGAGGGGAGTGTTCAAGTAGAGGTGATTTTTCCCCTATTAAGTAAGGTTTAAGACAACACATCTCAAAGGCTGGTTAGTTTGCTTGTTTTAATTTAGTCTAAACAAATATGAAGTAAAATTAAAGTCTTGTTCCTACTCATTCAAAATCCCTTCTTCCAGAAGGCATCACTTTTAACAGTATCTTCCCAAGATACAGTCTTAGGTTTCTTTTAAGTCACTAACGATGGTACCCTAACGCAAGCAGTCCAAACCATATGGAATTTAACGTATCTTGGAGATGATATGACCCCAGTTCCTCTCAAAAGCTTCTTATTTGCATTCTATCTTCTGATTCTCCAGGACAAGCAATGCCTGCCTCAGGGCACTCCCACTGTTTCCTCTGTGTCTTCCACCATCCATGTTCTGGCTTCTCCTATTATTCTTCTGACTTCTCTTGGAGAAACTTTAACAGAATTTATTAGTATGACTAATCCCTCTCGCCCTTCCCACTGCTTAAGGTAAGGAAGTCAATGCACAGATTGCAAGCCTACCCCTCCTCTCTCCTTCTTTCCCCTAATTTGGGTAAGCTGTATTATCATCTCTACAGGATATTGTGTATAAATAATACGGTTGACCCTTGAGCAACACAGGTTTGAACTGTGCGGGTCCACTGTACACACAGACTTTTTTCCCATAAGCATAGTACTGTACATGTATTTTCTTAACATGTTCTCCAGCTCACTTTTATGGAGACGGTATAAAATACAAAGTATGTGTTAACTGTTACAAGGCTTCTTAGTCAACAATAGGCTGTTAGGTTTTGGGGGAGTCAAAAATCACAGGTGGCTTTTTGACTGCTTGAGGGATGGACACCCTGAACCCCCACAATGTTCAAGGGTGAGCTGTATTGTATTTCATTTTGTAACCATAACTCTTCCACAAAGGGAGACTTGGCTATAACGTTTCCACACCTACAGCAGAGTGAAGGTAATATTCAGGGAACACTTGTATACTGGCCACCTAGATCCCTACCATCAACCTTTTACTACATTTTCTTAATCACATGTACCCAACTCTCCATCCAATATACAGGTGTATGTATATATATTTCAAAAGGAGGTGAAGACATCTGTACACGTCCCCCTGCATACGTCAGCAGGCATCTCATGAACTGGAGTTCAATACTTGTGGACAGGGCTCTTCCGATTTAAAATTTGTGCATTTCATTGTGTGTCAATTTCAGATGTCCAGTGCTCACCACCTTTTTACTGGACTTCTCTATCAGTGTGGTTTTTTTTTTTTAAGATTTTATTTATTTATTCATGAGAGACACAGAGAGAAAGAGACAGAGACACAGGCAGAGGGAGAAGCAGGCTCCATGCAGGGAGCCTGATGTGGGACTTGATCCCGGGTCTCCAGGATCACACCCCGGGCCAAAGGCAGACGCTCAACTGCTGAGCCACCCAAGCGTCCCTCTACCAGTGTCTTTGTTAGCTAAACTTGGCCTCTCATTTTCTTCACTATGACCTCGGATGGCACATACTCTAACACATCTGTTCTTTGATTTTACATTTGAGTGATCGTCTGGGTATATAAAACTCTCAGCCCAGACTTTTCCTTGGAGGATTTTGTGGACGTTGCCTTCCATGACTTGTGAGGTTTTCTAACCTGTTCTCCCCTTCTAGATGATGTGATTTTTCTTGGTTTTCTGGCTTGTTTTTTGCATGGAGACCTACAGCATTCCTGCAGTCTAGCCTCAGCTCTTCCAGGTTTGATGTCAGGGAAATCTTATTAAAATGCAGATTTGAATTAGGGCCTGGGGTGGGGCTGAGATTCTGCATCTCTAAGAGCTGGTCTGTGGACACTGGAAGAAGTCATCTAGGTACTGATGGGCTGTCAGAATGTACTGGACTGCTGAGCGCTCCATGGTACTGGGAAGACTATCAGGTAGTCCCTGTGCTCTAAGGACATGGCAGTGCCCTTTGGCTGAGAACTGACACTCAGCAGGTGGCTCCAGATTTGGAGAAGTGAGCTCCATCCCCACATCCCTCCTTTCAGTGGCCAGGCCTCATGTTGTGAGCAGCCTTCACGCATCTTGGGGTTAGTGTGGAGAGGTGTTTCCCAATTTTACCAGAAACAGTTTGCTTCTGTTTTATCCTTGTTGGTTTGGATTGTGTCACAGACAAAAGGGAAGCAGACACCTCTTTTGCAGCACACTTAGTATTTTGGCTTATTTGGAGTACGGGAGGCCTGTGGCGTAGAAAAACGTGGGGTGTACGGTCACACATTCCTGGGGCTGTAGCCCAGCTCTGGTCCTGCAGGTGTGTGACCTTGAGCAAGGTAATTAATGTCTCTAGGCCCCAAAGTGCTCATGTTTTAAAAAGCAGAGATGATAAAATCTTTCACAGGATTGTTGCAAGGATTAAAGCGTTTAAGGCACAGAACACAATAAATGATGTTTTCCTTCCTTTCTGAGCTCCATCTGCCTCCAAAGCTTAAGTGCATCCCTAATGACAATGGGCAGAGTCTATCTGTGAGTTCAGAAGGTCCCCAATGCCTCATGCACAAGGGGATTGTTCATTTCATCCCTTCTCTGAATATGGATGTGCCTGGCTTTGCTGGAAGTGGCACAGGAGCAAGACAAGGTCCTTACTGACCATGCTCACAGCTGCAGGAAGGCCACATTTTTCATCATCTCTGATATCTGCTCTTTGTGTGTTTTTTAAAGATTTTATTTGAGAGAGAGAAAGCATGAGAGAGAGGAAAGGAAGAAGCATGTTCCCTGCATGCAGGGAGCCCAACCAGGGGGACCCTGGGATCAGGACCTGAACCCAAGGCAGACACTTCACCGACCAAGCCACTGAGGCGCCCCTGCTCTTTGTATTTCAAATCTCTCCAAGCTAACTCCTAGCATTTTCTAGATGAACAGACACAATTTGGTGGCTGGTAAGGTAAGGGGAAGGGGAAGGGTTCATCAACTCTGATCTTGCTCTCAGGCATTGGAAGCAACCACAAAACTCCCATCACTTGTCCTTCAAGAGGACACGGTAACCAGATCATGAAAGCAGAGCTGCCTGTCTGCACACGATGAGTCCAGAGGACGTGGGTTAAGAACAAACATCGTTACCATAAAAAGAAATCTCTCCTAAGCTTTATTTATTTGGTATTCTAAAAGGGCACATGATGAAACTGCAGCTTCCTTGCTGGGTTTAAAGCAGCTGACAGATGGGCAGCCCGGGTGGCTCAGCGGTTTAGCACCGCCTTCAGCCCAGGCCGTGATCCTGGAGACCTAGGATCGAGTCCCTCTTTGCGCTCCCTGCATGGAGCCTGCTTCTCCCTCTGCCTGTGTCTCTGCCTCTCTCTCTCTGTCTCTCATGAATAAATAAAATCTTTAAAAAAATAAATTAGCTGACAGAGTGGACAGGTGAACCAAGGATCAGACTTCAGTGACTTACAGGTGAATACTTAAGAGAAAATTATGAGGACGGCTGTTTCTAAAGTTCTTCATCTACTCCTTTGCTTAGGAATTCGTTTCCCGGGTGATAAGATGAGGCGTGGAGCTCCATCCTCTTGCAGTGCCAGCTGAGGAGCTGGCTAATAAACCTACACCCTCCCAGACCCTCCCCAGGGGAAGCCTGGGCACAAGCCCAGGGACCTGTAGTCTCTAAACACATGCCCTGTTAGGCAGGTGCTGGAAATGCTCAGACTTATGATATTAAGAAAGGTAGAAACTTAGGGAATATCTGATGTGTTTCAAGTTAAAAAAAAAAAGAAGAAAAGAAAACAAGACACAAGGTTTCCAAACGACATCAAGAAAAAAAGACTATATCGGTGTATAATCATGAAAATGAGTGATTGGTTTCTCTTGAAAAATGATCCTCGGGGAACAGTGACCTATGAGGACTCCAGAAGGATCTATGATCTTGTGTGTCATGCCTCAGCAATACTAAGGAAGGGGGAAAAGGGATTCAGCATTGGGTGAAGGTTTGTCAAACGTTACACATAATGCAGCAAGAGAGAAGATGAGGGCAGCCACATTTACAAAGCAGCACTAAGCTCATGCATCCTGAATCCCCTCTCTGGGGGTCTATCTCACTGCATTGTGGGGGATGAGACTTAATTTTTTTTTTAAGATTTTATTTATTTGATTAGAGAGGGCGACAAAACATGAGAGATTCCTAACTCTAGGAAATGAACAAGGGATAGTGGAAGGGGAGGCGGGTTGGGGGATGGGGCTAACTGGGTGACGGGCACTGAGGAGGGCACTTGATGGGATGAGCACTGGGTGTTATACTATATGTTGGCAAATCGAACTCCAATAAAAAAATACATTAAAAAATTTTTATTTGAGAGAGAGCATGAGTGTGTGCCAGAGGGAGAAGGAGACTCCCCACAGAGAATGGAGCCCAACATGGAGCTTGATCCCAGGACCCCAAGATCATGACCTGAGCTGAAGGCAGGCGCTTTACCAACTGAGCTACCCAGGCTCTCTGGTTTCTTTGTTCATAAGATAGCTGGTCATACATCTCAGCTTGGCGTGGCAGTAGGCTGACACAAAATGGCCCTCCTCGAGGCAGGAAGGGGTTTTGTTCAGCACAGAAGAAAAATCACAACAACTGGAAGAAGTTTATCAACCATTCCAATTTTACGGAATAGGAAGGTGAAGCTCTGATGACGTGGGAAGAGGCAGATCTGAGACTGTGACTCACAGGTGCTCAGGGCCCTGGTCTTCCCACCAGGGCACAGTGCCAGCCAGGCAGAGCAGGAGATGAATCACGAAAGCCCCTAGCCTTTCAAGAGGAGACCAAGCTACTGTCAGGCAGACAAGCAACTAATAATCCAGTTTTGCACACAGAGGCCTGAGTGTGAAGGGCCCAGGATCCCCGCCTCTCCTAGTGCATGTGCCAGTGCATGGTGACAACCACGTGATCAGCTGTCCAAGTCACCCAGTCCATTCTGCAACAATTTAATAAAAACCAGGGGGAAATGCTTCTTCATTCTTTCTAAAGGCAGCGGCACAGACCGAAGGAAATGCTAGCCCAAAGCAAACACCTTAATTAAAACGTCTTACCTGATTTGATTCCTTTGATGGGGTAAGTGGCGTGAGCAAGGAAATTGGGGTCACTGAACATATCTTCCTCATAGACCACAAAGCGCAGAAACGCCAGGTTGGGGTCGTAAATTTCAAAGGTCACTTTCTCCTGTGTTGGAGCCCAAACAGGGCTTAGGCCATTGTCATCTGGAAGGAGATCAAGGCTCAGCAGAGGCTACTTCTGTCCAGCCTCCTCCTAGTAAAATCACCTCTATTATCCCTAGAGGGGCTTTGAGTCTCCTTAGCAGCCCTATAAATATGCATCTATGCCAAGACCTAAGAAATACTTTTTCCAGGAGCAATCCTGGTAAAGCTGCTGTCACAGGTCTGATCCTTAGTAAGCGCAGAAAGGAGACCACGTCCCCTTGCTACAGTTCCCACCGCGGCTCCCTGGAGTATGGAAGGAGGGGGAGCTATAGCAGGAACAGGTAGGTTTGGAAGAGATCACAATCACAGAGAGGGGAGCTGCACCACTCGCCCACGGGGAAATGGGTCTGGCTCTTTCAAGAGGGTGAACCAGCCACCCCCTGTGAAATGCCCATTTCACTGGTGCGCACATGAGTTATTCATCAGGCTGCCTTTCAACAGGAGCAGTGATCCCAGGCGTTAAAACATGGACCATTTCCTCCTGGCTTCAAATGGAAGAGCAAACATTTCTCTGAGCCTCACTTCCCTCTATGGGATAAAATGACCAGGTTAGGGGGCTGCCTGTGGGTTAGCCACACGCTCTGTGTCTCTGCTGCTTAGCCTTGGACACAATAGATAAAGGGCGCAGGGGTCCCAAAGAGGACCATCCCGGCTTCATGGCCCAGAACAGTCCCAGGTACCAGTTTCACTGGTTAATCATGGGGCCCTGTGTTCCCCCCTCCCCGAGCTGAACCAGAGCAGGCATGAGAGATGAAGGAAAAGACCTGGACAATAAAGATACACAAAACCCCCAACATGATGCAACTTACTCACGACTGTTGTCTTAAACTTGTTGTTGTCATATTCAGCTCCACAAATTTCCACCTCCACAAAGGGACACGCGATACTTCGTCCAAGTTTGGGGAGATGGCGAGCCCCAAGAACCTAGGACACCAAAGGTAGGTACTAGAATTGTCCCCGATCCATCCTGGGAAACATGGGCACATCCTGTGCGGGTGGTGTGTCACAGAGCTCAGCCTGGGGGCTGGAGTCAGACCCTAGGGGGGGCCAAGCCAGCCCTGACCACCCCCTGCAGTGGACACCCCACTGCTTCCTGGGAGAGTGAGTGCAAAGGACAAGTGGGATCGGAACCCTCATGCCATCACCCCTGAGCACAGACACGCACACACCTGTGCCCACACTACCTCCAGAGACAGCCCAGGAAAGAACAGAGGACAAAGTGGTAGTTTTTGTAATTGGCCTTTTGTTTAAAAAAAAAAAAAAAAAAAAAGGCTTTTCATTACATATGCAGCATTTTTTCTTCCTTAATCGTATGATAAATGCATTTCAAATCTCTACCTTGCATAGTTTCCAGAAGTCTTATAAAGAGACAATTCATCCAACTTTCAGAGAACATGTTAACCATTTTCACCCCCTAAAACTGGCCACTGGTGAGACACACTCTCTACTCCATGAATGGCCATTTCTCATGATTTCCCTCTTCCTCTGGCTGGAGGCTGACCTCACTGAGACCCTGCTGAAGCCAGCAAGAGATTAATTCATACCTCACCCCGCCAGGTCACATGGGGAGGTGAACAAGTCCCCTCCCTAGGACCCTAGGGTGCACTGTAATTCAGATCCTGAAACAATGACTGGGTGTCGATGGTTTCAACAAGATGACAGGTGTCACTAGGCAGAGGGGCCTGAGTTACCTTGACTGACAGAGTCATCAGGATCTTCCTCTGGGACTCAGGTGGCATGGGGTCATACTTCTCCGTCCTCATGCTCTCAGGCTGTAGGACGTAGCCCGTTCGCCCATTGAGTGAGAACAAGGCGTGATTCATCTGCATATACTTGTCTGAGAAGGAAAGGGAACTGCAGCTGTAAGAAACGTAGCCTCTTGGGCCAGCGGTGCTAGGTGGGGAGTGATTTATACCTGTCTCCAAAAATAATTTCAGGCAGTTGTTAAGTTATGCATCTCAAAAAAATCCCAACTGGTGAACACCATTCTGACACTAAAACCTACTCAAAGCTCAAAATTTCTTAAATCTCTTTTTTGAGAGTTGATTTTTAAATTTCACGTAAGACTGCAGGAAAAAAAAAAAAATCACTTTAACTAAAATGCCGGGAAAGATCCACACACGAAAGCGATCTGATAATGTTGCTATAAATACCTGTACCCCATTGGCGAGATTAGGAAAGGAGCAGGAACAGTTTGCATAAGAGAAAATACTTCCTAAATACATGGAAAACTGGTTCACCTCCCTCCTAATAAGGGAAGCCTTACCTGTAACGGGACGTCAATTTGTACCTATCTGATGCACCAAGATTGAAAAGTCGGATAAAACCAGGTTGGTGAAGTCACGCTGGAAAGGTGTATTCAAACATCTTCCCAATTTGCCTTCCCACCCCATAGTTTCTCTGGAGGACTGTCTGGTGAGGCGTCTGAGCTCAGGAACTACAGGGTGCAGGTGTCCTGTGGGTCTCCTCAGGAAAGCTGGCCCACGTGCCAATGCTGGAGGACCCGGCCTGCACTCTGAGTGTTCCATCTGGACGCTGGATGCCCCCATCTGTGAAGCAGTGCTCACGTAAGCTTACAGAGGACAGGGCCATCTGTAATAGCAAATGAGGGAAGTGCCTTGGCGGGACACCTGTTAAATAGATTAGGTTTCCATTCAATGGAATCCTACACAGGCGTTAAAACAGTATAAAGGAGACTACTGATGAATATGTCCCTCAACAAAAGAGCACAGCGCTGTGATTTATGCTGCCATTGGTGTAAAAGTTTTACGTGTTGAATTTTCTCAGCAGTGAACACCTCCAAAAGAGTATGAGCATGAAGCCCTCAAAGAAGGATGGGCCAGGAGAAGAGTTCCCTGAAGATAGCCATTGAACACCTGGATCCAGCTGTACCTGAAGCTCAGTTGGATTTTTTTCCCAGAACTCCTGGATTTTTTCAATACATGAGCTCAAGTATCTCCTTTCTCTCTTAAGCCACCCTGCTCCGGTCAGTCACCTGCCATCACAGAACCTGCCAGATACAAATGCCACTCTCTGACTCCAGCTGCTGGGCCTCACGCTAGCATGCTTGGTGAGCCCTGACAGATCTGGGACAGCAGGTCATGCTGGTGGCCTCAGCTGACCATGCCTGGAATGATGCCACCATCCACGCTCCTTTACCTGGAGTCTGGAAATTGAGTGCCACCATCTGGGAGCCGCACAGCCAGAGGCGAAAGGGGTCGTAGTTGGAGGAGTCCACCCTCTGTCCCTTCGGGTAAACACGGGTCAGGCCCTTCTGATTGTACTTCAGGAGGTCAACGGGTTTCTGTCTGACGACACTGTCTGCCTTTGTCTCCACAAAGGACCGGATTTCTCGGAAGTCAGGGTTTTCTGCACACAGAGAGGGAGTCACCGTTTATGCTGTCTGATGCACTTTCTCAACGCCTGCTGCAACGGCTGGACGCATGGGTTGTAAACTGAAACCGGGGACCTCAGAGGCAAGACAGTCCCATGGTGCTGATGCTACTGCCATAAGTGGTACCGCTATGGGCCCTTGCCTCCGAGGATCCCAGCATTCCCACAGCCCTTTTGGTCTAGGATTAGTGTAATTTACGTCTTGACTAAAACCCCCACCAGCCTTGTACCCGAAAACACCAAAGTTGGTACAGTTACAGGGATGGCCATGGCAATCAGCAGGAGGGGAGAGCTCAGGACCTGGCTTCCTGATTAAAGATGCTGTGGACACAAAATGAGGGAGCCAGGCACCACCTGCTGCTACCTGCAGGCAGGGATGGGAGAGGAGGGACTGTCTCTACAGGGAGGGGTGGGAGGAGAGGTACAGGAACGTGCAGCTGTGGTGGCCAGCCCCTAAACGCGCTGAGTCTGGTGGAGCCCAGTTCAGAGCTCTGCCGGAGGAACCGAGGGACCAGCTGCCCAGTCACTGGTAACTAGTTTTCAATGCTGTTTCTCTGGTCCTCTGTCCTGGAATCACAGACTCTTAAGATCAAAGAAAGGGGGAAGAAAATATGAACAGGCTCTTAGGAAGTCAAAAACTTGCTCCTTTGGAGAATTTGAGAAGATTCATTTTTGAATGCTTCTGGCAAGCTGAATGGCCTCCAGGGACCTCCAGGTCCTGATTCCTGGAGCTTATTCTGTGTAACTTATCCGGCAAAGGGACTTTGCAGATATGATTAAAGAGCCTGAAATGGGGAGATCATCTGGGCCCTAGACGTAGGGTCTGTGTATTAGAGAGGTAGAGACTTTTGACCACAAGCCAAGGAATGCTGGCAGCCACCAGAAGAGGCAAGGCGCGGCTCTCCCCTAGAACCTCTGGACGGAGCAGGTCAGCACTTGGACTTCAGCCCAGTGACACTGAAGTTGGACTTCTAGCTGCCAGGACTGCGAGCAAACAAACAGGTGCTGGCTTTAGCCACGAAGCTTGCTGTAACCCCTTAAAGCAGGAGGGGGAGACTAATGAACCTCCTGCAAGAGTTTTTCTCCCGAAAATACCAGAAGGGCCTGATTCAGCTGCACATCCATCCTGAGGACAAACTCGAGGGGAGGCTCCTGCTTAAAGAGCAGTTGGAAAGGAGCAGGAGCTGCTCTCATCTTGCCTTCTGACGGCACTTGACTCAAAAGGAAAGCAGGGTTTTCAATGAATGCAGGGGGCAAAGCCAGGGGAGACGGTACCTAAATTGTCCTTGGTCTTGCTGGTTGGCTTGCAGTAGACGACCAGGTCCGAGAGCTCGATGGCGATGGACTGGTTCTTCTCCCAGTACTTCATGTTGTTCTCCTGTTGGAAGCAGCCCCCCGCGTCAGCCCCGAGGCTGGCCCACATTCTCCTCCCCGGGACCCATTTGCCCCCTTCTGGCTTCCTGAGGGTTCAGATCCTTTAAACACATGGAAGCTTTCCTTTGCCCTGCCCCTCCTCTCCTGCCTTCCAAAATTCCTACGCTGTTTCCACCCAGAACTGGGGTCTACCTGGACCCAGCTTCCAAGAATGGGGGTGGGGTCCCCTCTGTCAGCATCCCACTCTTCTCAACCTTCTGCTCTCATCCATTTCCCTACAACCATACTCTTAGGGTTCTCCAAACCCATGACCCCACATCCTCATGGGTGCTGCACACCCTTGTTAGAACTTGCTGTTCCCTATACCTTCTTCCCTGCAGTGGGCCTCTGCCTTCACCGTTCATAGCTCTCGACACAGGCTCTCTCCAGGCCCCAAGCCATGTGCCGTTTCCCCTTGGAGGATGCACTATCCACTAGATGTCCACTGTGTGAGGATGAGTACTTGCTTCACCCCGAACCAGGCCAACTCTTCCAGGTCTCACCAAATCCTGACTCTTCCTCCCACTGGAAAAGGGGGAGCTTGGAGAGATAATTATATATAGAGCTGCTCAGCTTTGGGCATCACACGCTAAGTACATGATGGATATTACTTAGGGTAGCCTCCACCTCCCCCGAGAGGTAGAACTTGTGTCCATTTTGCAAAGAAACTTCAGCACACAGGGTTGAATCACACTCCACAGCGGGCCAGTGAGAAGACCAGATGCCTCTACACTCGGCCTCACTCTTGTCAGCACATCATCTCCTAGAGAAGATTTTTTCTAAAATGACCCAGATTTCATCTCCAGGGTCCCCCTGAACCACAGCAGTGACCTCCTGCCCCTTATCCTGTACCCTTGTCATCTTTCCTCTGCCAGTCCACGAGATTACCTCCTGCTTCTGGCCTCTACCCAAATCATTCCTTTTCCAGGAAGCTTTCCTGGATAACTCTAGCCAGGAGTAGGAAAGGAATGGTGCCATTCACCACTAGTGCCTAGAGCTGTCCTCACAGAGACACGAGGAGGTAGCAGGTGTTCAAGTGACAGGTGGTGACCTGGTGAGAAAGGCTTTGTCCCACCTGATTATGACAGCAGGAACTGGAATCCAGCATGAGTTCAAAAGCTGGCCCTCTGTGCCCAGTGAGCACATCATATACTCTATGCCTCAGTTTCCACAACTATAAAATGAGGTTGGCTAACTAGAGTACTCCCCCACTAGGGCTCCCCACCAGGTGTGTGGAAGGCCACAAATGGTGGCTACTCTGACTGCCCTGCACATGTGTGCCCCTAAGGTCAACAGAATTGCATAAAACAAGGGCGGGTGGGACACGTTCTACTTGGAATTATGGAAATTTGGCCTCAACAAAGCATAGAACTATGACAAGTCAGGGGGTGTCCCTTTTTCCCCAACCTTAGCAGAAAACATCTGTTCAAGATGAAAAGATATCCTACTTCTTCATAATCGTGTAACCATTACTCCTCAGGCCTACAGGTTTAACCCATGGGGCAGTCTCAGAATTTGATCTTACAGCCCACTTCACTGGTCAGGCTCTGGAAACTAACCTAGACAGATCTTAGTGACTGGTCTTTGGGCATCCATGGTAAAATCACAAGAGCCCGGAGCAGGGGGCCAGGGACACATGGGGACTGTAAGGCTGTGTGGCCAAGAGCAGAGCGGCCGGCAGTGAGCTGAGCGTTCACTGCGTGGGTTTCCCAAGGGCCGGGGGTTGGGGGGCGGGGGGGAGGGGGTGAGGGATCCCTTGCTCCCACAGCTGGCTGTCCCCAGAAGGGAAGGAATTGGTGGGTTCCGCTGACCTGTTTTCTTCCCCTTCACACATAATAGAATGAGCAGATGTAAAAAAAAAACAGTGAAAGAGGAATGCAAACCAAGGCGGAGACCAGGAGCCTTGCAGAGCCAGGCTTGATTTCAGAACCCTTCACGTGGGGAGGGGAGAGCCTCTCAGTAAAGGTGCATTTCTCTCTAGTGAGAACGCCAGGACCCACTGTGCATCCTTCCCCTCTAAGCCCCACCCTCCATCCTCAGGCTTGGGTGCCTGAGAACAAGGTCTGCAGGCACACCGGCTAAGGGCTCTCTCTGCTCTCAGCGGGGGCAGAAATCCCAAATACTAGAACACGCCCAGGAGGGTCATGTCACATGCCAGCTGATGGTGCCATCCAGAGCACGATGACGACCGTTCAATCAACAAGGAGAACATGCACCCCAGGACCAGGGTGTCTGACTCCACACCCCCTGCCCTGCCCCGGGCCACAGCAGAGGAACAGGAGGGCAGAGAGGAGCTGCCCCCAGCTGCAGAAACAGGCCCAGCTATGCTGGCCCCCCAGCTCATGGTCCGTCCCACGTGCCTGGAGAGGGTGTGACAAGCCTGGGGAAGAAGGTAAGGTCTCTGACTAGACTCGGGGACAGGGAGAGGGCAAGCCCTGCCAGGAAAGATGCCCATCCGCCCAACCGCAGCAGAAACCCTTCTAAAGTAGATGACTTCACTCCAGGGTAAGTGAGACCAGCCAAGATGTGAGGCCCGCCCTCCACCAAGGAGGAAGAAATGACCAGGCCCCAGGGAGTGACCCTCCCAGGACTCTGGAGGCGGGAGACTTATCATCAACTGTCAGCAAAGGAACCCATGAGGTCCTGAGAAAGCTTAGAAATCAGTTCTTTGGGTCAAGATCTGCCTTAGAAGCACCAGGGCCTGTGGAAAGGCACAAAATAGAGCAGAAGGTGCCTTGCTCCATCATCTGAGATACGGTACCACTGGCCTCGGCCCTCCTGGCAGGACAGAGAGACTGTCCCTGACTCCTGCTAGATGTCAGGCACGGGGCCTGGTCTCCTTCAGGAATCATTTCATTTCATCCTCCCTGCATCCTGTGACTATGGTATTGGTCCACCTTACAGACCAGAAAGCAGAGGCCCAGAGACGTGGTTATTTGCTGGGGTCCAGCCCTGCCTCATTCTAAACCTGCTGTTCTTACCCAGAACATCACCCTTCTCAAAACCCCTCCAACCTAATACCAGTGCTCCAGTTAGGATAAACCCTGAAGTATTCCTTCCCATCTGGGGGAGAAGTTCCTCCCTGAGAGTATACGCTAGTGTTGGAACACAATGGGGTCCTATCAAGCACAAGGCCCCACTGCCGCACTGCGGGTCCTGGGAGGTGAGCTCAGGCCGCGTGTGCCACGGGGAAGGACCCAGGTTGCTTTGAACGACGTTTACCAACAAGAAAACATTCAAAGTGAGAAACAACGCTTCTTGTTAAGATATGCAGGGTCAGACAGGCCCCAAATATCACTGAGCACTCCACACCCACTGAGCCTTCTGAAGGTTCGAACTAGACTGTGCTTCCCAGGTGACTGCCAGTATACCTGTCCGCTCCACGATGACTGGCACACCTGTTGCCCAAACCCACTCTACATCTTCCCTGAGTTCTGGGCGGCCCTGGGCCTGCCCCTCCCGCTGCCCAGACCACCCGGCTGACCCCTGCCTCCTCCACCAAATGAGCCCAGCTGAGCCCGGTGCCTACCTTGGTGTCTATCTTCCAGGTGATCTCCCGGATGCTCTGAAACCACTCAAAGAGCTCCTCCACCTTGTCCGTGGCAAACTCCACCGGGGGGTCACCTTGCTTCTTGGGCTCCAGGATAAACACGAATGGCTTCTGGTTTTTCCCCTGGGGGGCTTTCACTTTGGGAGACAACAGTGAAAGTCCTGAGCAGCCTGAGTCAGAAAGGCCAGCCTTCACACTGCCCCGCCGCCTTTCTCACGTATGCAGCCAAAGTGCCGCTGCTACAGTTCTGGTCCGCAGTGACCGGGCTGTCTGCCTGGTGGCAGGTGGGGTCTGGCCTCTTCCCCTACATCACAGCCGGAGAGCCGGAATGGGCTGAGTCGTGTTCTCTGAGACCTTATGTCTGCATCCTAACCCCCATACCTGGGAATGTGACCTTCCTTGGAAATGAGATGCTTGCAGAGATCCTTAAGGATCTTAAGATAAGATCTTCCCAGTCCAAGAACTAGTCTCTGTACCAGAGAAAGGAGAGGGGAAATTTGAAACAGAGACACAGGAAAGATGGCCCCTGGAGTGCTGTAACCACAAACCCAGGAGCACAGCAGCCACCAAGAGCTAGGAGACAGGCATGCGAGAGACTCTCTCCGCAGAGAAAATATTTTCTAGAAAGAAAAGGCCAGGAGAGGAGAAATGATCTGCTGAATATCATTGGCTAAGATCTCTGAGCCTTGTGTGTTAGGCAATATTTTAAGCGGATTATACGCACTCTATCTCATTTAATCACAACCTTTCAGAGGTGCTACTCTTTTCATACTTGTGTTACAGGAGAAGGAACAGACTCACTGAGGGAAAGTAACACACGGAAGGTCATATGAAGCTGGTAGTGACAAAGCTGTGGCTCAAATTAACCTGATTCTAAGCTCCCTCCTTGTAACCCCTGAGCTATAGGCCTGTGCTCTGAAAATATAATGCAGACAATGTAAGAGCAGTAGGTGAAGGCCCAGCCCCGAATACCTCAGCCCCTTCTCCATCTCTTAACTTGCCGTGGGACCCCAGCCAGGTCCCATGGTCACAGAGGGGCTGGCTTTCCTCGTCTGGCCCAGACTCATGGGCTCACAGACTGATGGACTGCAGACCCTCCCTGCCCAGGGCACTCCTGACACTAGGCTGCGGGGGACGTGGGTGGGAATCCATGCTCAGACTATGTGTACACGTACCAACGTTATAGGTATTGAGATCCAGTATTCCCCTACAAAGAGACCCTAAGGGATTGTCTTCAATAATCTGCAAAGAAACAAGACATAACTCACGTTAGTCTTAACGGGAATAATAAAAAGACAACCAGTTTTCCAAGGCACACCGTTTAGCAGAGACACTGCCTGTGGAACTGTTTAAAATGCATTTTCATTACAGGATACACCCGTGGGGAGAGCGCTAAATAATGAAGCATGTTGCTGACGGGGACCCAGCAGTGAGCAGGTGCCAGCAGGTTCAGTGGTTCATTTTCCAGTCTGTAAAAATGAGCCCAGTGAATTTGAGAACAGGTTTTGAAGCACTTCCATGGATCTGGCTTCAAAAAAACATTCTAAACCCTTATTCTGACATTATTATGAACGGGGACCATCTAGCCTCCTAAAGCCCAGCTCAAGAACCTTCTGCGGCTTCCCATGTCCTAGGGGCGGGGCGACATGCCCAGGCTATAGGATCTGCTTTAAGGCTTTCCAGGCCCTGGCCGGCCTGGCAGCTCCACCTCCCACTGCCTGTTTTGACGCATCCCAGGGTCTGGGTGCACAGAGAATATCTTGTCCTTGGGACAGCTGGCTGAACTGTATCTGGCCGCTGCCCGTGTGACCCTCACCCCCACCCCTCCACCAGAGTAACGCTGGCTGTAGGGGTGAGGGCCGCATCCCTGCCTTGGGCCCGGCACGCTGAGCACAGCCACGTTCCTAGCACCACACCTTCGCTTAGGCTGCATCCCCACCTGGAATCCCCTTCTGCAGGTCTGGCTACTGATCTCTCACTTGACTTCTAAGGCTCAAATGTCCTTTACTCCATGCGGTCTTCCACGCCTGCCCTAAGTCCCTCAGGAAATGTCTTGGGCTCCAGAAGGCCTCTGGGATCCTTCTTACAAAGAGCCCATCCTTGGGACAGCGCTGTCACCTAACAGCGGATGCTCTGAGTCCTCCGGGGAAGAGAGGCCAGGGAACGGAAACCAGGTTTGCGATGTCACCAGGAGGGCCTCGATCCGCCGCCGCGTACGGCCACCTGCTTACTCACACCAGGCACGTCCGGAATGTCTGGCGGCCAAACTAAATGTGTTTCATTTGCAAGCTGCTTTAAGCAAAGGACAAATTCCCCGTTTGGCCATTTTCACTCCAGAGGGAATCCTCCGGCCTATGCAAAGCCTTCCAGCCCAGCACAACGTGATTAAAACATGACAGGCTTGTCGCAGTGACTTTTACCCACGACAACTGGGACTGCTCCGCAGGGACCACATGACCGCGTGAGTAGCACGTCCTGCTGAGACGGCTCCGCGGATTCCTCCGAGAACAGGATCGGCAGGTCTACACACTCACCTGCTTCTCCAGCTCCTCCACGTCGACCGTTGAAATGTCCTCGACGTAATTGGATGGGAAGTACTGCTGGATTCTGGTTCCATAGTCCCCCTTCCACCTAGATGAAAACAGAGGGCACTGGGGGGCCTTCGTGGGCAGGTGTTAACGATCCCTCACCTCCGCTGGTGGGGGAAAGGCGGCTGGAGGTGGTGATCATTATCTGTGACAATGGAGCATTTCAAAGTGCTCCTCTGCTTCTTTTAATGAGCGATGAGTGAGTGGAGGGTCAGTGTCCTCCCCAGAATGTGATTCTAATGTTTGGTCAAAGACACCAAAAGTTTTCAACGCTTTAGGGGGATATCGGAGGCAAATTCTCAAGTCTAGTGCAGGCTCAACGCCACTGCAGGGAGGGCTGTGAACTTAGAGCTAAGAGTGCGAGATAAGGAAGGTTCTGGAGCTAGACAGCCTGCAACCAAATTCCAGCTCCAGCACCAACTGTAAAATGGGAATAATCCCAGTGCCCCCCTCAAAGGATTTTACTGGGACCAGAGGATTCCACATATGCGGAGTGTTCTTGACAGCGCCTGAAGTACACAGTAAGTGCTCAAATACTGTTAGTTCTTACTACTCGACTAAAATACTGCCCCCCCCCACCCTCCTCCTTTCCTCTGTGACAGCAATGATAACAAGGGACGTAACTGATCTATGTATCTCCACTCCACCAACCTGTGGTGCCCTCTTAGGTTTTTCCCCCAAAGTAGTGTCTAGGCACGCAAGGCCACTCCCTCCAACTGCCCACCTGTGGGCACCCTCTGCAGCCAGGGGGCTCTTTCCAGAATGCGTCTCTGATCGTGCCACACCCACTCAGCTCCCAAAGCCTTCAAAATCAAGCCTAGATGCTTTCGCCTGCCCCCAGAGACTCTTGGACCTGCCTCTCTAAGACTCACACTTGACGCTCATCCCAGAGAGCCTGTCGCCCCCACCCTTTTGTCTTGCTTCCACGCCATGGTCCATGTCCTTTGTATTCAGCTTGTCCCTAACTAACCATTTGAGACTCAGCTCAGGCATGCCTCTTCCAGGGAGCCTTCCCTGACTGCTGCCTGGGCTGAGTGTTCTTCCTCCGTGCTCCTGTGGGATCTGTTCCCCACAGCTGTGGAGGCAGTCTGTACCTTTATTCTAGCTTCTACTTCTGTCTTCCCTGCTATGGGAGATCTTTCTCTACTTTAATCAAATCAGTACTCTGGGGTGGTGGGAAGCATTTAGTGAATGTTTGTTGATCTGAGCAAGCAGAGTGAGGACCGACTATCCTGTGGCCTGGCGGAAATAGGACTGCCAGACTCTCCAGACCCCTTTCAGGCAAAGACTGGCCATATCCCGGGTGACCATATGTACCGTTTGCCCAGAACTAAGTTCATACCTGTTGTCCAGGGATAATTATTAACAATAGCATTCCTTTTGCTCTAAAACGCATCCCAGTTTGGACAAAAATGCCTCAGCCGTATTGGAGCTAGGCTGAGCGGATGCACACAAAGTGGCTGATGCAGCCACTAGGTGGTCCTATTGCCACTAAAGTGAAAGAAATGAGGGGATCTCAGTGGGCAGTTTGCCCAGAGCCTGTCACCAAAGGCACTTACACCAGGCCCTCACCCCATCTCAGGAGCCCTGGAAATTGAGAGCACTCCACATGAGACATGTGAAAAGGCATGAGGCTATTTCACACATGGAAAAGAATGTGATTTAAAGAGATCTACTCACAACTTGGTAAAAGTCACCCACACAAACAGAACCAGGACCCCAACAGAGGCAGGGTACAGAAAGGGGCATCATGGGTCCAGGGGAGACCCAGACTCTGGCCATGGCCCTCAGGGAGAGGCAGGTGAACATCATGGTTGGCAAGCTGAGGGTGGGAGCCTACAGGCAGGAGCTCCAGGGCTACCGGGGGGGGGGGGGGGGGGCTGAGGGGGGCAGACAGGAGCTCCAGGCCCCCACCTGTAGCTTTAGCACATCACTCTGTTGTTACCTCCCTTTTTTTTTTTTTTTTTTTTTACTTGGGGGACCCAGATAAGATGTGGATTAGAAAGACGGCATGCTCAAAAAAACAAATAAGCAAACAAAAAAACTTTGAAAAGCCCTGAACCGAGTTATCTCGGTGGTTCAGTGGTTGAGCATCTGCCTTCAGCTCAGGGCATAATCCTGGGGTCCAGGGATCAGATCTCGCATCAGGCTCCCCTCAGGGAGCCTGCTTCTCCCTCTATGTCTCTGTCTCTCTCTATCTCTCATGAATAAATCAATAAAATCTTTAAGAAAAAAAAAAAAAAGAAAAGGAAGAAAAAAAGAAAGAAAGCCCCTAAACCTTGTACATGAGTCAAGTTAGAGAAGTATCGGCTTTGGAGTCAGAAGGCCTGGATTCAAATCTCAGCCTGCTGTGTGGCCCTGGCCAAGTTAGTGTACCTATCTATGCCTCTGTTTCCTCATCTGTAAAATGCAGGTAGCCTTTCAGGGTCACTGTGTGGGTTTAAATGAGCTATTTCAGATGAAGTGTTTAAATGGTTCTTGACACAAAGAAGCACTTGATTCAAGCTGCCATTCAGATTTCTAAGTCAGGTCCAGCTATCTTGCAGGTACTTGTTGCATTACAGTAAGAAATAATCCTGCAATGGGCAGCCCGGGTGCTCAGCGGTTTAGCGCCACCTTCGGCCCAGGGCCTGATCCTGGGGACCGGGGATCGAGTCCCACGTCGGGCTTCCAGCATGAAGCCTGTTTCTCCCTCTGCCTGCGTCTCTGCCTCTCTCTTTCTCTCTGTGTGTCTCTCATGAATAGATAAATAAAATCTTAAAAAAGAAAAGAATCCTGCAAACCACCTACCCAGGACTTAGGGATGGGCAGCAAATTTTTTTTCCCAGGTGGAAAGGGAGCAGAGGTAACTGAACTCTGGTACACATCTAGGTACCTCTAGTCTAAAAATGTCCCTGCTTCAAGCCAGGGTGGGGCCACTGCACAAGACCAAGCAATAGCATAAGAATTTTAATATAAAATAACATAGAGGCTCGAGTAATAGGAAGAGCCTGCCCCAGTTAGTAGCTGTACAATCTTGGAAAGCCCTATTTGCTCTTTCTGTTAGTGAGGATATGCATAGTCAACTCTGAGGGTTGTAATGACCATCTGGTTAGACCATGTATGAAAGCAATTAGCACAGGCAGAAGGCGTCAGGAGGTGGTAGGTGCTGTTATAACTAAAATAGCATAGAACATGGGGGTGAATGGGTGACGGGCACTGAGGGGGGCACTTGATGGGATGAGCACTGGGTGTTATTCTC
This sequence comes from Canis lupus dingo, assembly GCF_003254725.2. Taxonomy (NCBI): domain Eukaryota; kingdom Metazoa; phylum Chordata; class Mammalia; order Carnivora; family Canidae; genus Canis; species Canis lupus. The sequence continues at coordinate 70,240,554 of NC_064247.1, forward strand.
TAAGTTGGCAAACTGAACACCAATAAAAAATAAATTTATTATTAAAAAAAATAAAAAATAAAATAAAATAGCATAGAACAGGATACGAAAGATGGTTCTTAACTGCTTTTCTGAATAGAGTATGTATCAAGCCACCTTCTCAGTGAAGGTACAAAGCCAGCCCAGAACAGCAGAGAAAGGGGTTCAGAGCTCAGCTAGCACCTGAGCCTCACCTGCAAGAAGGGAGAGGTCAAGTTCATCCTCCAAGAGGCCCAGCCCCCCTCAGCCTTACCAGCCCCAGGGCTCCTTCGAGACGTTGTGAATGAGGGCCCCACGGCAGAAACTCAGCTCATCGCTTCGCTTGGCTTTGTAGTCATACAGAGCTTTCACGGTTCTCTGAGGCTTTCGGAGGGGGAACACAAGAAGGAGAAGGTCAGGCTGGGCCACAGAAGCAGGGAGAGGCATCTGCCTCGGTTCTCATTAGGGAACAGGAGGCTTCAGCCCAATGTTACGGTGCCATCTGCTGGCAAAGGGCTGGCACTGCACTGCAAAGGAGCCCCAAAGTCACCAGGGAGCAGGGATGGGGATTGGCCCAAGGTCAACCAGCTGTTAAGTGGCTGAGCTCAGAAATAAATCAGTTGAGGAGCACCTGAGTGGCTCAGTTGGTTAAGCATCTGCCTTTGGCTCAGGTCATGATCCTGGAGTCGAGGGATCGAGTCCCCACGGGGCTCCCTCTCCTTCTCCCTCTGTTCCTCCCTGCTTATGTTCCCACTCTCGCTCTCAAATTCATTAATTTTAAAAAACATTCTTTAAGTTAAAATTGTAATGCACGTGTGTCACCTAAAGTACTCGGCTCACCAGTTTCAGTAAGAATGGTCACGAAGAAAATCAGCAATGGAGAAACCCACACAGGACCAAGCGAAGGGTGAATGAAACAGAAAAATGGCAGGTGTGGATAGGTGGGGCGGACAACTGTAAAAGAGATCTCTGTGCAGGCAAAGACCCAGGAATGGAGTGAGACAGTGATGGAGTGAGCATATAGAGACCAGGGCTATCTGCCTTGTTTTCAAAGTAAGTTTTTTTTTTTTTTAATGGTTAAATGATTTTCAATCACAATAATAGCAATGATTTTATTTTGAGGCACTCACCACAGTCTGGCAGCTTGCAATCAAAGTCAACTACCATCGTGTTTTACTTGTCTCACTTAGTGCTTGGAAGTTTTCTCTATCACTTGGGTTAGTTGCCAGGATTTAGAAATGGGGAGAATTCACATAAAATATTCAGATTATTGGCTTGCTGGGAGAAACCAGGAGACCTGGCCTGCTCTCTGGAAAGGCAGCAGTTGCAGGCAAACAGGATATACGTAGCTGCCCTTAAGATGGGGTGTGAGTTCCTCAGTTTACCAGTCTCTACCATCCTGGACATCCAGCTGACAGGCAGCCCTGTCAGCCTCGCTACCAATGCCTTCTTTACTTCTAATAAAAGTCTCCTCATCATTTCACACACACACTCCACTTGCCCACATCCTTCCAAGTCTTCATTTCTTGCTGGGAGGGACTGGCATTAGCCGAGGACCATAAATTAAAAAAAAAAAAAAAAAAGATGGGGAAAGAAAGAAAAATTCATCTCTGGATATCCCCAGAGCCCACGAGCAGGGCCCCTTCCTTAACAAGAAGGGGTACGTGAACGGTGCACCAGATGCACCCTCCCCCCAACAGAAAATTCACTATCGTTCTTCCTCTGCAGGCTCCAACTACGAGTGAGCTGGAACCAGAGCGAGGAGGAGCTGGGGGCCAAGAGCAAAAACCCACCCCCACCTGCGTGAAATCACACACCAGCCAGGGTGGGAACAGGAGATAACGTGCACACTGCAAGGAGGTCGGTGAACCAAACAGAATTTATAAACACCACAGGCTCTGTCAGTGAGCAAGAAACATTTGAAAGATTTTTAATTAGAAGTCGTTTGGCCCAAAGGTGGTTCATCAAACCTCAGAATTTTTTAGCAAGGCACAGTCGCTTTCACGTGGAATTCTATTAACCTCTTTCCTGAAACTAGATGTCACACTGTCAATCATTTCTTCTAAAAAAATAATAATAATAATTTAATTTAAAAATAAAATAATTAAATTTAATTTAAAAATAAATTGGGAGGAGGCAAGTTTGCCCAGAAGTTCCCTTGCCCTGTAATGCTGTGGGGTTGGGGGGTGCGGCAGGGACCAGGTAATGGTATGAAGGGGGCGGGTGGCACTGTACCATAGAAGGATTGATCTCACTGGGATCCACATACATTCTGCTGACGTCATAGAGGGAGTTTATATCTCTTTCCTGAAAAAGAACAAAGCAAAATAAATGGAAGCATCCAAGTTCGCGGTGGGGGGGGGTGCACAGAACAAGGCTTCTAGGCCACCCCCTGGCATAAGAGTGGAAATCTCCCAGTCCACTCATGCCTCTTCGTAGAGATGGAAAGAAGCCATTTAAAAAGCCCCCCAAAACTTGGAAACTGCACCCCAAATGAGAGAGACCCCTGTGCTGTCCTTCTCTGTGCCAGGCACCACGCTCCCTCGCTACAGCACACACGCTGAGAGCCGGCGGCGCGCTAGAGCCACTCCGGGTCTCCGGACCCCCAGGCCCTGTCGATGGCTGGAAACGGGCACAGGCCGCAAACCCAGACAGGGGACGCACCTACCAGCACACCTGCCCTCTCTCCTTCTCTGTCACTGCCTCTGAGTCATCCCCGGGCTTGTGCCACAGCCGCTCCCTCACCCCAGAACCAACTTGCCCCCAGCCTCCCCCAGCCCCGCCGCTCCCTGTCAGGCTTGGGCTTCGGTTCTAGCCCCCCGAGGAGGCCACCTCCGACCTGCCGGCTGCAGTCCCCAGCAGCACCTTGCCGGTCCTATCTGCTTCGCTGAATCCGCGCAGCCCGGGACGTCATCTTTAGGTGTCAGCTCCCCTGCCCAGAACCTCAATTTCCCAAGGTAGGCTATGGTCCACCACACTTGCAGGAGCTAGAATCAGGCCTGGCCCATGGCTGGTGTACCCTGGATCTCTTTTCAAGACATTAATGAATCCATGTGACAGGGAATGGAGACGTGGTAATCAGATCAGGTCTGATCTCTGCTCAGAACCCTCCAGTGGCTCAGAATAGAAGCCAGCGTCTCCCAGGGGCCTGGCCAGCACCATGCAGTCCTCTGTGAGCCCTGTCCTTAATGAGATCTACCCGCATTCTGGCTCACTCAATGCTGGCCACACTGGCTTCTTCTGTGACTCCAGGCATAGGACCCAGGACCTTTGCACTTGCTGTTCTCCTTCTGCTCTATGGCTGCATGGAGTACTCCTTCACCAACTCTAGCATTGTTCAAACACTTCCTTCCCAGGAAGTTCCTTCCAGAGCACCCTTCCAGAACTACAGCATCGTGTATCCATGTCTCCACCTACCCAGTTTTTCTCTATAGTATGTGTCACCATCTAACACATCTGTTGTTGTTGTTTTAAATTTATCTCATTTATGGTGTCTCCCCTACACTAGACTGGAAGCAGCATGAAGGCAGGGTCTCTGTCCCTAGGACCTAGGACATGCAGTAAGTGCTCAGGAAAGTACTGAATGAACAGGCAGGTGAGTGACCTTCCACCAAACCACAGTGAGTTCAGCCACCTACCATATTGTAGCGCTCCAGGAGCTCAGGCGTCACGGGGTAGCGCAGTCGCATTTTTCGGTAGAGCGCGTGCTTTTCGTAGTAGCTGACTAGCTCCACGAGGCTCTCGAAGTAGGCAGAGGTCCCCAGCACAAAGTGCTGGCCATCCCGGTGAATGCGGCAGTGCTTCACCTTGCCCCTGGCCCTGGAGGGGGAAAGACCACACAGGCTGACAACCAAAATCCAAAAAACCAAACAGTTGTTATATGAGCTCCACTAATGAGAAACAACCTAGTTACCCATCCTCAGGGGACCAGATATATAAACAAGGTTGAGTCGTCCTACAGAATACAAAGCTGTTTCTTACAAAAATACTAAGTGACTCAACCACCAGCTCCTCTTGTCAGCCCGCTCCCCGCCCCCCAATTACAGGACTTGACTTTGGGAAAGTCCTGGTGTCCAGGTCAGGCTCTGCAAACAACGACCAAGGGCCAAATCTAGTCCACACTCTATACCCCCTTCCACCCTCACTTTTATAAGTAAAGTTTTATTGAAACACAGCCACGTTCATCCATTTCCGTGTGGCCTGTGGCCGCTCACCCTACAGCGGCAGAGCTGAGTAGCTACAACAGAAGCCACACAGCTCGCAAGGCCTACGATATTTATCCTCTGGTCCTTTACAGGAAATGTCTGCTGATCTCTCCTCTAGAAGACTGCCATTTGATGCCCAAATCTTATCTTCAGTGGCCCAGCTACAACAACCATGGAATTTTTTTTCCCCAAAAAGCAAACCAATCTTTTATTGCCTCATCCTATTGATATCTCTTGTATCAAAAAAAATACTAGCTTTTATCAGCAAGAATAGAAACATTTGGGAAAGTCAATTTTGACCCTAACTTTACAGCCAAAGAGCATCTTCTTAAAATGTATAAAGGCATAATTACCATGGGTGAACTATTCATCTTTTAAAATTTTTGCATGTTAAAGGGATGCCTGGGTGGCTCAGTTGGTTTACCACCTGACTCTTGATTTCAGCTCAGGTCATGATCTCAGGGTGGTGAGATCAAGTGCTGTTGTTGGGCTCCGTGCTGGGCGTGAGGCCTCCTTTCTCAAGCTTGTGCTCTGTCTCTCAAATACATAGATATAAAAACTGCACCTTAAAGACACTTTTTGCTTTAAAAAACATATCCTGTTAAGCCATTTCTTCAATATGTCCTGTAAAAAAAAGTGCTACATTTCTGCCTCAGTGGCTTATTTGCACGGATATTTTATTAAGTATTTCTCTTAAAAAAAAAACAACAAAAACACTGCTGAATAGACAAGTTACAATATGAAACTACAGTATGATCCCATTGGTATTTTTTTTTAATGCAAAGGAATTCCCACACATAAAATGGCACTGTATTTTCCACAGGTACATCATATACATGGAGGTCTTTTTTTTGAGGTCCACATGGAGACACCAGTTAGAAAACTGCTTTCTACTAAGACAAGGACCCAGATGAGAAGGGCAATGAGGGGCTTAGCCTTTACTGCAATGTCTTAATTTTTTCTAAGAATATATTTACATAATTAAGAAATTTAAAACTTTTTACAAAAGCTCCCTTGGGCAAGGAGGCTCTAGCGTATTGAGGTTAATTAAAGAGTGTGGGTCAGGGCACAAGGTGGCTCAGTGGTTGAGCATCTGCCTTTGGCTCAAGGCGTGATCCCGGGGTCCTGGGATCGAGTCTCGCACTGGGCTCCCCGCAGGGAGCCTGCTTTTCCCTCTGCCTGTGTCTCTGTCTCTCTCTGTGTCTATCATCAATAAATAAATAAAATCTTTATTTAAAAAAAAGAGTGTGGGTCAGGGTCTGGTTCCTTCTGGTAACCTGAGTGAAACTTTGCTTCCCTGTCCACAGTGCCAAGCATTGAGAGTTCCAGTCTCATGGCAAGTGTTAGGACCGCCATCTGACAGCCCAGGGTAAGCCCTCCAGGATGTGTCCAGCACCCCGAGGGTACTTGATAAATAAATGGTTAGGAAAATATAACCAAGGTCAAGCCAGAATGAGCTTCTTTGGCAAGAGAAAAATCAAAAAGGGAGACAGGAACGGCTGAGTGTGAACTGCACTTTCCAGCCACCTGGCTACTACAAGCCTGTGGACGCTGTGACCTGAGCTCTTATTCAGCTCTGCCAAGCAGCCCCTGCTCCCATGTCCCCCTGAGGCCCGCTTCCCACTGATCACACCTAGATAGTAGCTTCATCTCTCTGCATGGACTTGAAGGCAGACACTTGTCTTCTCTTGTAGAGATCTACCCAGAAGTTCAGTCTCTGTTCTCAGAGCCTAGAACAGCACCTGGCACAGAAAGGTACTCCACAGATACTGGGGAGGAGGAGAGGGAGGGAAGATCCCTGCAGACCTATGCTCTCCCTCTGCCTGGAACACATCCCCACCTGGTTCCCCTGGAGCTCCTGCTCACCCTCGGTCTCCCTCTGACCACTCTCCATGGCACTTACCGCACAATCTCACGACAATGTGTTTATGAGCCTGACCCACTCTAAGCAACAATTCTCAGTGGAGAACAGTGACACCCACCCCACACCTTGACCACAGTGAGTTTGAAAGAGTCTGTGTGTCCAGGCAGTGGGAGGAGGGTCATTTGTGACTATTACAATGACCAAGTTCCCCCAGCAGGCATGCATGGGTGGAGACCAGGGACATTCACCATCCCAACACAATGCAAAGAGCCTTCTCCTCCTCCCTCTTTGAGACACCATGACCTCGTCACTGGCTCATTCAGCCAGCATGTACTGACCACCTGCTGTTGGCAAGCCAACGCTTGGTAGAGGGAACTGCTCAAAACAAACACTTGTTTTGTTTTGTTTTGTTTTGTTTTGTTTTTCAAAACAAACACTTGCGACTAACAGGACATCTCTTGTTCTCAGCAGATTATTGACCTCATGAGAGCAATGACTAGGTGGTTTTTATCACTTCTGTATTTTTTGGAGCCCAGCACAGAACTTGGTACATAGTAGATGTTCACTGAACATTTGAACATTTACCGATCTCTAAAATTTAAAAACTCCAGCTTTTAGGGTACCACCAATCTCATGGGGAGGACAGATGCGCAAACAGAATGGTGGACATATAAAATCAAGCATCAATCTGAGGATCCCATCTTCATCCACATGGTTCCAGGGAAGTGACTGCAACTGATGGTCAGCCTGAAGGTACCCAATCAGAACCATGACACCCAGCTCAAGCAGGGATCAGTGGGATGGATGTATCACAGGACTCATCTTTTCTACTAGATGCTGTCCTGGCACCTAAGGTGAAGCCAACGGAGAGCAGCACCTAGACACACAGAACCAGTCTTCTGAGGACTGCCAGGTGAAGCGTGGATCCAGGCCTGTTGGAAGCCAGTTCACCTATTGAGCATGTCAGCTAGTTGCCAATAAATGCCACCTTTTATGCTCACTTGGCCAATGAGTTTAGCTTCTGTCACTTGCACCCAAAAGCATCCTGACTGATCAACAGAACTACACCACACTCCATCTCCAACACGGTGGCTGGTAAAACAGATGCTCATTAAACATGCCCAATCCCATCTGAGAGGTGGAGGCACCACCAAGAGCTCTGGGCAAAGGGCAGAGGCACCAAGGCCAAGTAGTCCAGTGCCACCCTGCTGGGAGCACAAAACACCGAAGAGCCACCCTGGCTGTAGCTACACACAGTGGGTCTTCAGTCAATGGCAATGATAACAACCATCACTGCCACCACCACCCACTCACCTGAGAAGGCAGGAATAATGGGGGGAGGGGGGCAGACCCAAATGCCCAAGGTGGCGGGGGATGGAGGGGGGGACCGGCCTGGCAGGGTCACCATGGGGGAGGCACCAGGGCAAGAGGAATGGAAGGAACCAGAGCAGCCCTGGCGCCATCAGAGCCCCTACTGTGCAGCTGGTAACTATCACCACCACTTGCAAAAGTGGGTCCAGAGCTTCTACTTCTTCCCAGTTTTCCTAAGAAGAAATCTAAAATTTCAAGAGAAATTTCTCAGTATTCAACATAACAATGCAGGCTGAGCAAAACATCCGTAGGCTCGACCCAGAAGCCTCTTAAGACCTCACAGTGAAGAAAGCAGGCTTTGAACATGGAGAAACCCAAGTCTGAGATTCTCCCCTGGGCCAGGACTAGGCTGTGTGGCACTAGACAGGTCGCTTAGCCTCTCTGGGCTTTCCTTTCCTTACATGTAGTGCCGGATCTCCCCCTTGTGGGCTACAATAAAGCACTCAGCCAGATAAAGCCTCAAAGGTAGCCCAGTGTCTGGAACATTAGTTAGGAACTCAATACACCCCAATGCACTGGGGTAGAGGAGATGGAGGGACAGTGTGATGAACTGGGTCTGAACCCCCCCCCAAACACTGAAACTGGAGGCATCAGGGGTCTTGGGGTGGAATTAAAGTGGAGAATTGGGGATCCCTGGGTGGCGCAGCGGTTTGGCGCCTGCCTTTGGCCCAGGGCGCGATCCTGGAGACCCGGGATCGAATCCCACGTCAGGCTCCCGGTGCATGGAGCCTGCTTCTCCCTCTGCCTCTCTCTCTCTCTCTCTCTCTCTGTGTGACTATCATAAATAAATAAATAAAAAATATTTAAAAAAAAAATAAATAAAGTGGAGAATCACAGTCCTAGAGATGGTTGGTCCATATGGCCTTCCTGCTGCTCGAGCTGAGTGGCAAGTGCAGATGGTAGGACAACAGGTCTGTAACATCATCGACCTGGGCTGCCTGGGTTCAAATCCCAACTTCACCACTTCCTGGCTGCATGCTTCAGCAAGTTACTTAACCTCTCTATGCCTCAGTTTCCTCCTCTGAACAATAAGGATCAAAGTCATCAAGTTGCTGGAAGATAGAACGTGTTAACACATGCTACTCTCAAGAACGCAGACCAGTGCCCCAGATGCTGAAAGCTCCCATTAGCGGAGGCCGCTTTTGCTATCACCACTGCCATCATCATCACTACTGACCCTCTGGGAGTGGACGCGGAAGCACATCTCCACCTGCAGCCCCTCCCCCCAACACACCTGTCCTTCCCAGGCCCCCGCTGGCGAACATGTGCAGGCTCCGGCCCGCCCACTCACCTGAAGGTGATGGCGTAGGAATCGGTACCTTCTCGCCTCCGGATCAGGAAGGCGCCGTCCCGGGGCACCCTCATTAGCATGTCCTCTGCCTCCCCACGGCTCAGCCCGTCGTAGTACCACCTGCAGCCCAAAGAGGACAGCCAGGTGAGAGGGCCACCCAGGGAGGAGGAAGCCCTGGGCTCTGATGCTGCCTGGAAGGGGGTCCCAGAAACCACTGTGGAAATTACACAGAGGGCCTCCCCACCCCAAAACACCATTCAAGACAGCAATTTTTTAAAAGACCACCAAGATGTAGCTCAGCTAAAGCATTCACATAGTGGGTCTTCTGGGAGCATGAGAGACTGTACCCCATCCCCTGCCCCCATCCACCTAACTTAGGGCCAGCATCAGTCACTGTGGAGAGTCTCAGAAAATCGGTGGCAGAGAACACAGAGAATAGTGTTTTGGGAAGGTCTTTTTGTTTGGCTCGTCCTTGGTTACTTTTAAAGATATGAAACAGCAAATTTTAAAAGGCCATCTGTACGAATACAGACGAAAGTAAGAAAGCTGCTGGAAGCTACAAGGCTTGTCAGAAATGCACATTTTAGCAGCCTTCTGCTTAAACATAGTTTCCCCCTCTTATTTCCAGAGTTGGTTAGCCCCTTGCAAGGCATAACTTGTATACATTTTACTCGATAACAAAATGAAGGGGAAATCTGCACAGTGACTTTCTTCTTGTTCACTTTCACAACGAACAGGAATGAGCCTCGACAAGCAGAAAGTTCTCACCGGCCAACACTCCCCTTTGAAAATCAAAGCCAAGAGTGCAGGACGGTGACGGTAAAGTAGAAGAAAGGCAGGGGGAGGCAGAGGGCAAGAGAAAGTAGAGCAGGTGCTTGGGGACTGGCCGTCCAGGGGGCTGAAGAGATCCCAGGGGACCCACAAGGCTGGCTTTTCTGATGGGTGAACACAGCCCGTGGGGGTGTCTGCACCCCCTAAACCCGTGGGGTCAGTGCCTGAGGTCGGCGGCCCCGAGAGCACGGGCACACGTACGGCTTGGACTCGTGGGGGTTGGGGTTGGGCACAGGGTCGGTGAGCCGCAGCTCGAACTCGGCGCAGCGCAGGTGGGTCTCGCGGTAGTGCTGGATGAGGGCGTAGATGCTGGTGAACATGACGTTGTCAGTCAGGAAGTACTTCATGGTGCCCCCCTCCACGGTGGAACGGATCCGGCAGTGCTGGACGCGGCCGGACCGCCTGGAGGGAGAGACGACATGAGCCCCCAGGCCGGGCCCCCTGGCCCTCCCCGCACCAGGGTGGGGGTGGGGGTGGGGGTGGGGGTGGTGGGTGGCCAGATTTGCAGCCAGGGCCATGACGGGTAGGCACCGTGTGTGGCCCCAAAGCCCTCCCTCTGCTCTTAGAACAGGCTCGGGCTTTGGCACAGGCTGGTCCTTTAACATGGATTCCAGAACATTCTACCTACCTCCCCCACCTACATTCACTTTCATAACTCCTACTCTGGAGCCAGATGGCCTAGGGGTAAATCCTGACGCGGCCCTTTATGTGCTGAATGACCCTGAACCAAGCGGCCTGTCCTCTCCGGGCCTCCACATTATCATCTTTGCGGTCCGTCCCCACTGAGCTGTCCTGAGGACTGATCACACACAAAATGTGCCTAGAATGCCGCCTGGCACGTGGCAAGCATCCTGTAGGTGTTAGCTGTCAGTGTTTTATAGCCGTAGCCGTATGCTGTTATAATGTTATAATCTTCAGTCTTCATTTATTTTTTTTTAAAGATTTATTTATTTATTTATGATAGAGAGAGGCAGGAACACAGGCAGAGAGAGAAGCAGGCTCCATGCCGGGAGCCCGATGCCGGACTCGATCCTGGGACCCCAGGATCGCGCCCTGGGCCAAAGGCAGGCGCCAAACCGCTGAGCCACCCAGGGATCCCCTCCAGTCTTCATTTAAACACCACTTCTTACAGGAAGTCTTCCCTGATCACTGCCGCCCTTGACGTTACCTTCCCTCTCTTACGGACTTCTAGAACGTCCACCACTTTTCTCACTGCACTTATCACAGCTACAATTATAGATCATTGATTCCTTTTTCACTATCTCCCTGACCAGACTTAATCTCCATCAGGACATCCCGTCTGTCTGATTCCTGCACCCAGCACAGAGCAATCACTCAACCAACACCCTTTAATGAATGGGGGCGCCTGAGTGGCTCAGGGGTTGAGCGTCTGCCTTTGGCTCAGGTGGTAATCCTGGGGTCCTGGGATCGAGTCCTGCATCAGGCTCCATGCAGGGAGCCTACTCCTCCCTCTGCCTATATCTCTGCCTCTCTCTCTGTGTCTCTTATGAATAAATACATTTTTTAAATCTTAAAAAAAAAAAACCTTTTAATGAATGAAGGTACTAAGTGAGTGAGTGAGGAAGCTCAAGACAGCTCCATAAAGCCACCTTTAGAATCTCTATTTTAGGGACAAGGAAATGGAGATTTCAAGAGGTTCAGTGACTTACCCAGGGGCAGCCACCTGCTCTAGTGAGGGGGTGGGGGTGTGAGTGAGGCCACATTGTCTTTAGTGCAGAGTTAGATCCTGTCTTTATTTAAAACATTGATGATAAGGTCTTCATCGTGGATTTTTCACTACCTCTAATTTTTAAAAAATATTGCATTGAAATATCACTAATCTTGATTGCTGCTAAGTTTTTCGAGCCTCACCAGCCTTGGCCCACCCCACCCTGCACGGATCCCTCAGTGAAGTCTGGGGTTCGGGTCTAGGCCTGAGCTCGATCACACAACCTGCCACATAGGCCCCCCACCCGGCCAGCTGCGAGGGGAAGGTGGCATGCCCCTACCAGAAGGACAGGGTGTAGTCATTGGGGAAGGTCTTGCTCTCCCGCACAAGGAAAGTCCCATCCTTGCCCCCGGTCTCTGCACAGTATTCCTGCAGCAGCTTCTCGGCACTCGTCCTCTTCTCTACTTTCTTGTGGAACCACTCCTCCCCAAAATGCAGCTCCGTGGGGGGTGTGTCCTGGGCCCCAAAGAGACGAGGAGTTTGTAAAAACCTACCCCCCCAGCATGGCCAGACTGGTCTCTCTGTGCATGCTGGCTTCGGGGGCTGAACAGCAGACAGGCTGGATTCACCTTGCCCTCACCCCAAGAGGTCTAGAGAGATGGCTTCCACTGCCCTCCCTTGCCTGCCACCACTGGTGGTGGTGTCCTCCTGAAGCCCGAAGACATGGGCTAAGAGGTCCCGGGTACAGGTTTTGACTCTATTGCACAAGGAGTCTGAGAGCCATAATGCCCTGAGGGCTGCACTCAAGAAATAGTACCAAGGACGGCCAGCAGCCCCAGAGGAGAGGGCAGGGAAGTGGGGAAGCCGGCTGGCCAGAGCATCCACATGTCCTCCCCTCTCACCCAGAGCACAGGCCAAGCAGGCCCTTCAGAGAGCAGGAAAGCCCCCCCAAAGCTCACTGGTTGGTCAGCCAGCCAATCAGAGAAGAGCTGGCTCAAGCCAGGCAGACACTGGTACCCAAAGAGGAAGCTCTTTGGGCTGAGGATGTCTGGCCCATGGGCCATGGGAAAGAGCACGGGTTAGGAGGTCTCCCCTACCTGGGGCAGCTCCTCTTCTGCAGTCTGCTCAATGTCATCGCTGAAAGACAGTTTGGCATCGGCGATGGCACAGTAGTGCCGAGTCCATTTCTAGAAAGGGAACCCAGCATCAGCTCTCCCCTCAGCCTTTGCCCTCAACACCACTGGGGCCAGGAGCCCTGCCTGGCATCACCCCAGCATTTACGAGGGATGCTCCTTTCCCACTTTCGTAGAGTTTATGGTGGTTTCATGGAATTCAATTCCCTTCAAGACGTTTCCTCTAAATATCTATTTTTGGGTTCTTTTGGCATTTTCAGGACTTTTCTTATTCAGTGTGTCTAAGGGTAGATACAACTAAGTATCAAATTTCTAGTTCATATTTATTTAATTTGAAGCCTTTTATGAAGGAGGGCAATGTTTTTGGGGTTTCATGACTGTCTTTTTCTATTACATCTGCGTTTTAGGACTTTCAGGATTTCCCAACCAGTTTGTCTCGAGACTCTTCAACATCTGTGACTTAATTCTTTAAACATTAATAATTTTCATTATTTCTAGGATGTCAGAATAGAGATTTCAAAATAGACCTAAATGGATTTGTATGTTACGTTAAGGGATGTGAGAAGTGGCACTAGCACTCAAAATGCATTCCTCTCACCAAAATAAGGTTTTGTACCTAGACTGAAAGGTACTAAGGACTTAGAACAATCAGATGCACTCTCCCATCCTGGACTGAACCTTGGGCCAGAAAAAGGACATCAGAGGACAAACTGGTAAGGTCCATGGATCACCTGGTAGTATTGCTCCAAAGTTCATTTCCAGTAATTACACTCTGGTTGTTACGTTTATGTTATGTTATGTTAGTGTTTGGGGAAGCTGAGTGAAGGCCATATAAAAAAATCTGTTGTGTGTATGTGTAAATGTGTAGTATGCTATGTGGAATAGAAAATTATTTCAAAGTAAACTATTAATGATACAAAAAAAAGGTCAAAACGGAAGTGAGAGGAATATTCTCAGAATTCTCTAGTAGGTCTCAGATGCGCTCGAGGCTCTGAGAAGGGGTGCAAGGAGACCCACCTGGTCGATGGAATCCCACATATACAGTTCACCCTGTTGCTTGTGCTCATCTTTCTTGTCCTCCATGTTGACATCCACGTCCCCTCGGGGACCCAGCTTCTTATGCTGAGGGGAAAAAATACACATAGCCTGTCTCCTTAAGACCCAAGTTTAGGATCTTTGAGCTAGCAAGCATTCATCCACATCAGCCAGCCAGCCAGCATCTACCCACAGCATCCACCTCAGGGCCTTTGCACTGCCTGTTCTCTCCACCTGCCTTCTCTCTCACAACATTCAGCTCTGTGCTCAGTGTCCCCTCCTCCAGTGAGCTCTCCCCAACTACTTGGTCTAAAAAGAGCCCCCACCTCCCTTCCTATCCCTGTCACTCTCTCATCCCTGAGAGTTATTTTCCATACTCTTGGCCCTTTGTGTATCTATGTCTGGGTCTTCTGTCTTCCCTGCCACAAAATATAGGCCCCATGAGGACAGGACTTTGTGTCGTCCCCTGCTGAATCTCCTCTGGTAGCTTGGCAGATAGTAAGTGCTCAGTAAATATTCAGTGGATCAGTGATACCGCCTGCACGTCCCACATTCTCTGGCACACAGAGGGAAAGGCAAGAATAGCCAGTCTGGCAGCCCAGACTGCAGGGCTGTGGACTGCGCACAGGATATGCAGATTAAAGCTGCTTTATCAGCTCGGTGACCCTAGGCAGGTGGTTATACTTCTCTGACTCTCATAGTTCTCATCTTTAAGACTAAGACAGCGACCACAACAACCTTCATCCAGATGCGTACTGACGCCCACCCTGGCAAGTATTTATAAACATTGGTTCTGGGGGGGCACCTGGGTGGCTCAGTGGTTGAGCATCTACCTTCGGCTCAGGTCATGATCCCAGGGTCCTGGGATCAAGTCCCACATCAGGCTCCCAGCAGGCCTGCTTCTCCCTCTCCCTCTCTCTCTCTTTGTGTTTCTCATGAATAAATAAATAAAATATTAAAAAAAAAAAAAAGATAAGAGGATACCAGGTCCCCTGATAGCCTTGTGAGACAGAGCTCAGACCGTCTAGAACACTTGAAGAAATGACCTCTTCTATGCTCTCAGTCACTGTATATCTGGTCTCTTTGTCCTAGTAATACAGATCCCCAGACCTCACCCCCCTTCCCAGCATCCCTGGCACTCTCAGGCATGGCTGATCCTTCATCTCTCCCCACAGCACTTGGCATGCACCTCCTCCTTCATCCCATTAAGCACACACAACCTTTTGGGGCAACTGTCCACCTCCAGTCCATGCCCATCTCACACAGTGGACTGGGGGCTCCTGAGGGCCAGAGGGGAGCCCGGGTCAATGGCACACCCCCAGCAGAGACCTGACTTAGACCAGAGCATGTTGGAGGTTTGCCTAAAGAATCAACGAATGACAGTTAATAGTTACAGAGCACCTGCTACGGGACAGATGCAATCCTAAGCATTTTGCACACATTTTTTCACATTATGCTCACAGCCAATGAGGCAGGCTCTACTATTAACCTCCCAAGACCAGTGAGGACACAGAGGTACCTAGAGGTTAAATGACCTTGCCCAGGGTCGCTCAGGGAGTTAGTAAGGAGAGCTGGTGTTAGTTCATGTGGTGGAACCAGGAGCCTGTGCTCTGAGCCACTGGCTCTCCTGAATGTCAGGCCATCCAAGACCACCCACCTTGATGATGATCTTCTCCCGCAACTGGCTGGGCGAGGGCAGCTGGTCAGCACTGGCCTCCGTGGGCTTCGTCAGCAGCTGGTCGCCAAACACCTCCTTGAACACCCTGGCCATGTGGCGCTGCTGCTCCACGCAACAGTGCTCCTCGATGGACAGGATCACGGGGAAGCTGTGTGCAGGAGGAGCCAGCTCAGCTCAGCGGGAAGGAGGGCAGAGGTCACTGGTTTCCCAGCACCAGCCTCCTCCAGGCTCCAGAACCAGGGAGGGACTTGCGCTTTTGGCCTGTAGGGGGCGCCAACACTCAGCTGAAGACTTGTTGGGAGTGAACCAGAGGATGGAGGCCAGGCAGGTAGGGGTGTGTGTGTGTATGTGTGTGTGTGTGAGAGAGAGCGACAGACAGACAGACAGACAGACAGACAGACACACGGGGATGAGGGGCGTCTGTGTCTGTCCACCTTTCCCTTAAAGACAAACCACCAGGAAATCAGCCAACCAACCTTGAAGTGACAAAGGCATGGTCTTTGATGGCCTGCACGACGTCGTCAAACTTTATCTTGGTGGTCCGTGTCCAGCCGTGGTAGATGATGGGCTTCCCATCGGGCCCGTCCCAGCAGTCCACTGAGGAAAGAAACGTGTAGTCTCGACATCTGGCCATCACTCTGCACCTCGAGAGTCCAGTGACGGCAGTCACGCTGCTGGTGGGTGTCTGTGAGCTTGGCCCTGACCCCCACATGGCTCAGTTACTAGGACATGGGGCCCACACCCAATAATTATCTTCAGGGGCCAGAAACACGAGGGTCCGCATTACTTATGAACAACCATTACTTGTGCGGTGACAGGAAGGCTCTGGTTGCTTATTTAAAGGTCCCCAATACATCTGTCCAAAAGAAACTAGTTTCAATGTTTCCTTTTTTTAAAAGACATTTATAATGTAGGATTTTTTTTCTGATTTCACTTGGCTTGCTTTTTCCGCTAGTGGAAATAACACAGAGCAATGAGATATTTATTTTTTAAAGTTCATAGTAAAATATTCAAACAGAACTAGATTATGTAGAAGGTGAACATCCCCTCTATTTTCAGCCCCCAGAGGTAACAAGAGCTGACAGTTTCAAACTTAATTTTTTCACATTTGCTTTCTCCTGGAGGAGGGCCCATACACTAGGCAACCATCCACAGGAATAAGTGCTATTAAAGTTGATGCCATGATGAATGTGTTCGATAGAACTGGAGCCCACATCAGGCCTCTGTGCCTTTTCTCAGCCCAGTACACCTGCAGGCCTTCGGTGGCACAGTCAGGCCAGGAGGGTGAGGGGTGGGACGGAAGGAAGCAGCAGGCTTCTGAACATGTCCAAGGGCCTGGATCATCTGTGCCCAGGTGTCTCTGAGCAACTATGAATAGAACAGGCAGGGTGGCATCCATGGCTGGACCAGTGGCAAAAATCACAGAGAGCTCCTGCCTTCCTCTAAGAACAGCCCAAGTGAAGCTGAAGGAGGAAAGCAGTATAACAAAGCCATCTCTGGTACTGGTGTCCCAGCCCTGCCACGACATCGGGACATTCTCTAGATGCCCAAAATCGCTACTCAAGGGTTTCTGACTCCAACACGGCCAGGCTCGACACCACTCCTTGTCCTGGGGGGAAATCTTCTGGGGTAAGGTCCCTGGCCATTGGTGGCCACATCCCCCACTCCAGATGCTATGGGCACCTGGGTTCTCCTTTGGCCAGTCCCATGCATTCCCAGGACTCAGGCCTTTCAGACGAAAGCCTTGGGCAGCTACATGGTAGACCTCAATTCGCCATAAGCATCATCTCCACCAGGAAAATGGTACTCACACTCAATGCAGCGACAGCCCATCCGCAGGCAGCGAATGTACGCTTCTGTGGATGACTCACTCCGTAGCTGGTCACCGGTGAGGTACCTGAGGGAGAGAAGGCAGTGGCCATGTGTGCGGAGGTCGGCACCTTGGGGCATTTTGGGGAACTTCTCAGCCCAAGTGCCCAACATCTTGAATTCTTCCTGTCTAGAAAGATCTATGGTCAGGATCTGGGCCAGACATAAGTAATCATGTGGCCATACCAGTCATGAGCCTTAGGCTGAGGCCACAATCGCAGGATGTGGTTGGTCAGCAGCCACCTTGGCAATCCAAGGGAAAGATCGAGACTCAAGACTGCATAATCTTTGGAGGAGAATTCGGTCAAAGGGTATCAGGAGTGAATCAGATATATGATAATTAATGATCCTACCCGCCCCATGGTGTCCACTAGGCTCTCAGTCCAACGATGGGCCACCATTTTGGTGTCAGGGCCCCACGGGTCTTGAACTCACTACTTTGAACTATGTCTACCAAAACGGACATATAAATGCGTATTTGTATACACCCTTCTCCTCTTCACATCTGTAGCCTCTCCTTTTAAGAATTCATGTTCCTTCATTGTCCTCTGGATTTGCTAGAAGTCAGCTCTCTAAGCCAATGGACATGGCGGGAAACAGAGAACCATGCAACCAATTTGCCCCTGAAAAAGACGTGACCTTCTAAAATGCCTTCACTCTGACTCCTGCCTGTGGTGACACTTGGGAAGGTAGCAATATGCTGCTCTCCAGATGCCCAGGCCAAGACTTACACCTTCTCGTCTTACAAACAGACTAAATATGGGAAACCTGAGTGCAACATCCACTTCTCTCCTCTCCTGTCACTCATCATCCTGGATTCTACAGTCTGATCTTAACAGATCCCTCTCAGTTCCTCCTGCCCCTGGACCTTTGCACATGCTGTTCCTCCTTGCCGCACCACCTGTTCTTCTCTCATCAACTCCTATTCATCCTTGAATCAAAGGGAGACTTCTGGGGTGCCTAGGTGGCCTACCTGGCTGGGTGTACGACTCTTGATTTTAGCCCATGATCTTGGGGTCCTGAGATTGGGCCCTGCATGGAGCTCCATGGTCAGCGGGGAGTCTGCTTGTCTCCCTCTCCCTCTGCCCCTCCCTCAGCTCTAGTACTTGCCCTCTCACTCTCTCTCTAAAATAGATGAATAAATCTTTAAAATAAAACAAAAAAATAAAGGAGGACTTTTCCCCTCCAAGTACATGAGGACAGGGCTGCTCCTGCTCACTTCCCTGCTGTATCCCCAGCACCCAGCAAGCACAGAGCCCAGCACAGGGCAGACATTCAGTGAGTATCAGTTCAATAACCAATTCAGTTGCTTTGCTGTGGCTACTAAGAGATGTCTATCAAAACCAGCTTTGCCAACTTGCTCTTTAATGTCACAGAATAAACATGATTCCTGCAAATACCAACTTGGAAAGGGTGGGGGGTGCATTCCCACGCCCCTCTCAGAAGCTTCTGCACAATCTAGTCTGAGCAGTGTGGCCCCGCATTTTGCCTGCTCCCATATACTTTCCCAGAGCAGGGCACTGGTGCCCCAACATCCTGCCCCTCAGCTGCCCGGTCTGTCACAGGCTCACCGAGAAACTCACGTGTTATGCGAAGAGGAGATCCAGTAATGGGACAAGGGGTTGTTCATGTCCTGCATGTCCACCACGTCATACTTCTCATCCCAGATGCTGTTCTCCCGCGAAAACAGATATGTGAGGAACTAGGAGAGTCACAGAGACAAGATCATCACAAGGATGAGGAGAACGGGTGGCTCCTTCTGGTCTCTGCCAACATAGGGAGATTGGCAGCTCTGATATGGGAACTCAGAAGACGGTCTCCAGGCCTCAGGGACCCAAATTTGTAACGCAGAATGCTCAGATTGTAACAGGAAATGTGGACACATGTTTTCACTCACCTAGGTGTTTTCCTTTTTAATGTGTATCCTAAAATAGTTGATACAAGAGTACATGCCTCCCACGTGTAAGTTTTCAGGCATAATACCATAAACATCTGTGAACTCACCACCTCAACTTAAAGCAAGAGAACATCACCAGTATCATAACATCTAAAAGGCAGGAAATTTCCTATTCCAATTCCTCACTCCTTAAAAAAAAAAAAAAAAAAAAAAAAAGACACCTGGGTGGCTCAGCAGTTGAGCATTTGCCTTTGGCTTGGGGAATGATCCCGGAGTCCTGGGACCGAGTCCCACATCAGGCTTTTTGCGTGGAGCCTGCTTCTCTCTCTGCCTGTGTCTCTGCCTCTCTCTGTCATGAATAAATAAATCTTAAAAAAAAAAAAAAAAAAAAAAAGATTGTGTGACACCAAGGGTACACTCTACTCTGCAGCCTGGGAAGAGCCTTACACAAGGCAGCAGTGCCCCAGTTCTGCTCGCATCCCCACATCCCCGGCTGCTTCACCCAGGGCCAGATGCAGGTGCCCCATCAGCCTTCAGATCTTGTCGCTCTGCTTGTTAGATGCTCCCTGGTGGCAGACGTGCTCTGGCGGGGAAACTAAAGAACCCGCCCAGGCCACACAGCCAAACAGAGAAGGATGAGCCAAACAAAAGGCTGTAATTCAGAACCTAGAGAAAAATGAGCTCTTAACTAACAGAGTCAGTCTGGGGGCAGATGAAGCAAAGCCCTCCAAGGGAAGAGAACCGGAAAAATAAACTGCAGAGGCCAGAGACGTGGATCAAAAAGTCAAGCCAAGTTGACAAGGAGCCCACTCACCTCATCGACAAACAAGAAGGGCTCGGCTGTTTCCCTCATGGTGTCATCGATAAACTTTGTCATCCGCGCACGGACTTTGTTCAGATCCTGAGCCCAAAGCTCCTTAGAATGATAAAGAGAACAAAAAATCATCAGAAAGAGGACTGGATGGGCAGCCCTACTGGCCCAGCAGTTTAGCGCTGCCTTCGGCCCAGGGCGTGATCCTGGAGACCTGGGATGGAGTCCTGCGTTGGGCTCCCCGCATGGAGCCTGCTCCTCCCTCTGCCTGTGTCTCTGCCTCTCTCTCTGTGTGTGTGTGTCTCTCGTTAATAAATAAATAAATAAAATCTTTAAAAAAGAAAAGAAAGAGGACCGGAAAAATCCTTCAACTCTCAGGATCCAGTTTGCATCAAAGACCAAAAATATCAACCTTTCTAGATGCGTATGCAATCAAGTGCCACATACTGCACATTACTCTGTACCTGATGAACATTTTCTCTAAAGGACCAGAGGGTTAAATATTTTAGGCTTTGGGTCACAACCACTCAATTCTGCTCCTGTACTGCAAAAGGAGCCATACACAATACATGCACAAATGGGCATGGCTGTGTTCCAATAAAACTTTATTTACAAAAACAAGTGGTGGGCCAGATTTGGTCCACGGGCCATAGTTTGCCAATTCCTGCCCTGTGCTAGCTCTTAACATTTGTTAGTGTGAAGAGGCCAGCGAGCACAATTATGTCCGACTGCCAGCGTTGCTCACTTGGCTGACCCTGACAAGTTACATACCCTCCCTGTGCCTCCTCATCTATTGCAGGAGACTAATACCAATGTGCAGCTTCTGTGAAAGCCCGTATGAAATAAGGTTATGTATTTAACACAGCATCTGGCACGCGGAGACTGCTCCAATCCTGGCAGCTGGTGTGAACAATCCTCCTCCTCCTATGGTCCATGCAACCCTGCAGGTCATATGCTGTCACTGTCATTGTCATTTGAAAGACAAGGAAACAGAGGCTCGGGATGTCACATGACAAATCCCAAGGTCACAAAGCTAATAAGTAGCAGAGTGGGGACCCTAAATAGACACAGAACATGTCCTCTCCTGCAAGTCAGCCAGGTAATGCTGATCAGAGGCTTTGATAATGTCTGAAATACACATTCAGCTGTTCAAGAACAGCTTCCGTGGCTTAGAAATGCAGAAGCCTGTTACAAAAAGAATATACGTATCAAGTAACTACTCTTTTCCTCTCTAATCCCTAAAAGCCCATAGATTCACAGGCAAAAAGACGAAACATGACACACAGATTCAACTTTGATGAATGTTTGATGGATTCTGAATATTGTAAAGTCTCTGCCTTTAAGGATAATAAAAGCAAATGCGCTACCAGATAGGTGGGTGGCTGGATGGGAAGGGTCGGACCAGGATGTGTGAAAGAAACTGAAGCATAAGGACAGATACAAATGAGGTGGTGAAGGAATGGCCTTGTTGGCAGGTGGGTGGGAAATCAGCAATGAGCCTTGCCGTTGGTGCTTGCAAATCTGCTCGGATAGGGACACAAAACAGCCCACAGGCTGGGGAACAGTCAGTTCATCTGCATACAAGATATTACAGTCTTTGAATACCAGAATACAAAACTCAAATCATAGGATACCTAATGCAAACGCCGCCCCAGACCTCAATGCTCCCCAAAAGCCAGAGGCTTCCTCCTTCCTTCTCCTACAAAGCTTTTTCATTTATTAAAAAGCATGGGTGCTTTGCCAGTATAACCTGGAACTGGCCTAGCTGTGAATAAAGAAATCTTCTGCCTAAAGGAGCTTAAGACACCAATATTCTGGGGGTTTAAAAAAAAAGCATAGTTGGTGTGGGGTGATGTGCCAGGCAGCTATAATAATGAAATTATTAGAAGAGGGAAGGAAGGGAACGGTGATGGGTCTGCACTGGGCACGGACTGTACGCCAGGCTCCATGTTGAACCTTCTTTACGCAGTGGCTCATTTTGAACTCCCACAACCCCAGGAGGTACATATTACTCTCCATGTTGTATAAGTGGAGAAACTGAGACTTCAGGTCATTAAATACCTTGAGCCGACAATGAGCCTGAGACCAACCCAGGCATGTCAGTTCTGGAGTCTTCCTTTTAACCTCCTGGTTTTACAATGTCACCCACCTCCCCAGGGGTGGGCTGCGGCACATTCAACTAGTCCTCCAGTGGGAACTTTGAGGTTAGTTCCAAGTTTTCATTTCCATTAAGAATTCTGTGATTACTTCCTTAGGATAAGTTCCTAGAATGGCAATTATTTAATCAAAGTATATAAACTTTCCCCCCAAAAAAAGTTTTTAATTGCATATTGCCCAAGGGCTCCCTACAACCCTCATATGAACCTGCACACCAAATGGTAGGGATCATTCTACAGGTGAGAAGCCATCACCCTGACCAAACGTACTCGATGGCCAGCTTTGCTTCATGCATCCCACAGAGCACCAGGGTCTGCCCAACTGATGGCTTGGGGTCCCCATTCTTGACATCAGGGGCCACCTGGGTTCTAACTCCCCACTTGCAGAGAGAGAGCTCCTGCCCCACACCCCCAACCTCTGAGGGCAGCCCAGGAATGGGGCCAGGGCACGTGTAATATTAAACAGCACCAGCTGCTGAATTCTAGGGGATCAAACTACTTTCCCCAGGAATTTAACAATTTGACTTCTACAGCTTCCTACAAACGGAGTCATTAGGGCAAGGAAAAGCATGGCCAAAAGAGAAAATCATGTGCTCCTCCCTCTGCTTTATGCCACTGGTAACCACAGCACCCAGCACCTAAGGTGCCCAGACAGGGCATCTGCCCCTTCCCTGCACCCCATTTCAGCTCTAGTCTCGGGTGGAGCAGATAATCCCCCTCTTGATCAATCGTTCAGCTCCACATGGGGAAAACATGGTCTCTCCACGTCTTCCATGTCCTCCACTCATAAGGCACCACAGCAGCTTTGCCTGGGCTTCCATGTGGCTGGCCTTGTGCAAAGAGTGTATCTCTGCTTGTTATTTACTACTGATGATATCGGAATATGGGATATGCATCAGGTGACAGTAACAGTGTTGACTGTAGAACGGCACTATCGTGGTTATGTTTTGTGGATCTGTAAAAGAGACACAACTGAAGTATTTAAAAATGAAATGATAACACAGTACGGGGGTTGCTTTAAAATATTCCAGTGAAGAAATGAAGAAGAAGGGGAAAGGAAAGGAGGTACGTGGGCGTGGAATGGAGGACAGGTGAAATAAAATTGGAAAAAACAAGCATAATTTCCTAATCTGAGCGATGAGTACATGGTGATCCAGGATGCTAGTCTGTCCACTTTTGTCTTTGTCTGAGATGTTCTGCAATGGAATTTTTTTGAGAAGCAGATTAACTGAATATTGCTATGAACTTAAAATGGCTCTAAAAAAATAGTCTATTATAAAAACACCCAAACAATTAAATAAGGAGAAAAAATAGTAAAGGCAACTCCAGTGACATATATCAAAACTTTAAATATATGGGGCACCTGGGTGGCTTAATTGGCTGAGCGTCTGCCTTTGGTTCAGGTCATGATCTCAGGATCCTGGGATTGAGCCCCACATCTCCCACATCAGGCTCCCTGCTCAGAGAGGAGCCTGCTTCTCCCTCCCCCTCTGCCCCTTCCCACCCCCTTATGCTCTAATAAATAAAAACTTAATTTTTTTTTCAATATCTATGTGAATATGCAGGTATATTCATACTCATACACATCCACGAAGATCATTACAATCTGACAAATTCTGGGAAGTAGGGTTCCCATCCTCATTCACAGAGGAAACTGGGGAGCAGAAAGGTCAAACCACCGACCTAACGTCACACAGCTAGGAAGAGGATCTCGGGATTCTCTCAGCTGAGCTCACAGGTTCTCCACCATGGCACTACTGACATTTGGGGTCGGGTAACCCCTTGGTAGGGGGCTGGTGACCTGTGCATTTCAGAAGGCTGAGCAGCACCCTTGGCCTCCACCCACTAGATGCCAGAAGCCCTCCCAGTTGTGACAACCAAAAATGTCTGCAGATATGTCCAGTATGCCCTGTTGGGCAGAACCACGGTGATGGAAAGCACACACCAGCCCAACACAAAACATCTTCGCTCTGCCACCAGTGCGGAGCCTGAACACAAACGCTCCAGAAGACTTCCCAGTGTGTCATCTGCTTAAGGACAGCTGTGCTAACCTCTCCCCCAGAGGACCCGGCAGGCTCCTCCACCTGTCACCTCTTCCCATCGGCCAAGGAGGGCTTCCGGGAAAGTACACAGGCGACGAGCCAGGAGAAGGAGCAGAAGCCAGGAGGTGGGAACAGACCCCCGCAAGCCTGGATGGCTCTCATTCCCCCTCCCGCGATGTGCACCTGGGACAAGGACCCCAATGAAGCTGTTTTCTTTCCAGAGTCTAACCCACCAAAGTGGCACTGGGCAGGGAGCACCCACATTTCATGACAACCACAGGCCAGGTGACAGGTGGGGGGGAAGAGGAGACATCGGCCCAGGCAGCTCCTCCCAGCCCTGTGTGCCTCTTACCTGTTGCTCATGTAAGAGAAAGCGCTGGAAGTCGTGCAGGTGAACAGCAGAGGCGTCCGGCCGGTCAGTGTTGCTGCCCTCGGGGAAAGGGAGGGTGTTTAGAGAGGACACACTCTACAGAAGCTGTCAACCAGGCGGCCTGCCACCAGACACCCTGCGAGTCCCCCCGGGGAGACAAGGTAGCAGATGCCACATCCCTGACCTGGAAAGAGGCAAGGAGGGACCAGAACCTGGTAGGGCAGGGCCCCGGAATCTGCACTTGGCTGCTCCCAGGGGCTTCTGGGGCACCCCGCAATCTGCAGAGTACCACAGGAGTGTGGCCTTAGGGGACACAGGGCAGTAAGGACATGGGTGACCGTGGAAAGGTGGGGACCCAAACCCAGACTTGGAGGACCAGGGAGGCTTTCTGGAGGATGCAGCAGCTGCTAGTGTCTCAGAGAATGAGGAGGGGCTCACCAGGAAGTGGAAGGGAGCTCAGGCAAAGGGAATCACATATGCAAAGGCCTAACGGAAAAGAGAAGTGGGGGAGACGGAGGGGGGAGAGGGGCAGACCTGAACCACACAGCAAATGCTTGGGTAGGGCAGGATGTGGACAGCATCTTGGGGGAGCCCATACTGGAGAAGCGAACAGGGCCCCATCAGAGGGTCTCCTCAGAAGCCACAGTGCAGAGCTTGCTGAGCCACCGAGGGCTCTGAAGCAGGAATGGGGGCCCAATGAAGCCCCTCAGATTCTGGGCAGATGGGGAGAATCAGCCTAAAGATACAAGACACAGGCTTTGGGAGCAGACAGGTCCACTGGTGGGAGGATTTTCTGTTTGCGATGAGAGAACTGTTCACCTGCATACACAGAGACTCCACCTCAGCCAGCAGCCTGAGCAGCTGCTGTAGAGGAGGTCGTGGCTATTGGAAACCTGGGACCTCACGGGACTGGCACAGTAACACTGGTTTCTATGTAAAGTGCATTCTGCAGAACAGAACTTTCCAAGGAAATCTGTACTTTACACTGAGCATCTGCAAGATATCTGTGTGTATGTGTGTGAGGGGTCTTTTATTTTGTTTTTTAAGACTTTATTTGAGAGAGAGAGAGAGAGAGAGAGAGTGTGTGGGAACACACAAGTGGAGGGAGGTAGCAGAGGGAGAAGCAGACTCCCTGCTCAATCCTGGGGCTCCCTCCCAGAGACCCTGAGATCATGACCTGAGCTAAAGGCAGACACTTAACCCATTGAGCCACCCAGGCGCCCTGAGGGAGTCTTTTTTTTTGGGGGGGGGGGTGCGGGGGTCTTTTTAAATACAGGAAATACAACACACTTTCAGCTTGTTCCCTTTACTAAAGACTCGAGATTCAAAAGTCTATTGTCTTTAATTATGGGTGTATTTGTAAACTTCTTTGCTAACCAGCCTGATGATCTAACACTAACATTTTCCTTAAAAGACGATATAAGAATAAGACTTGCTTCATACATACTTGCAGTTTTGAGGTTTCTGGTTTAGAAAGGGACAGAGGGATTAGTTGCCAGAGTGTCCTCATCAATGAGAGCAGCTTCTGAAAAGCAGACCTAAATCAGCGCACCACAAATCATCTTTAGGTGCTGTTAACTCCAGGGCAAACATATCTCCCAGGCAGAGAGGCCTGGGAAACACAGAACCCCTTCATAAATCCCTCACCTGGGGAATTTGTAAGAACAGTAAAGATCTTGGGGCGCCTGGGTGCTCAGTCAGTTGAGCATCCAACTCTTGGTTTTGGCTCATGTCACAATCTCAGGGTTGTGAAAGCAAGCCCTGCACTGGGCTCCAAGCTCCGTGCAGAGTCTGCTTGAGATTCACTTTCTCCCTCTCCCTCTACCCCTCCTCTGGCTCACTTGCACTCTCTTTAAAATAATAAATAAATAAATCTTAAAAAAAAAAAAAAAAAAAAAGAATAGTAAAGGTTCTAACAAGTCCTGCAGCACTTACACTGTAATAATACCGTTATCACTATTTATAAGCTCTTTGCCACCTCACACACTGCATGAAGCACTTTAATATGCTTCAACTCATTTTAATTCACTTAAACCTGCTTAACCAGGAAGTTCCCAAACTCCTTTCTGGAAAAGCAGGTCCTAAAGCATATAGGCTTCTCTACAGAACCTTCTGGGCCACCCTCCCACCACACCACACACCCTGTTGCTGTTCATGTTTATCCATGCCACTGGCTCAGGAAAGCCAATTCCCCAGTGGGAGACCTTGCCCCTGTGGAGATCATTGCCCCTTGCCACTGTGGCTTCCCACAGAGGTGGCCCTCCTGGAGGCAGGCAGCTGGCCCAACTGGAAGGACCCACATAGGCACTGCTCTGCACAGCCACCCTGAATAATACCCCAGAAGAGGTGCCTCACCCCAAGATGAACACGGAAGAATCTTTTTTGAATTCATCAAGAATCTGAAATAGAAAATAGAAGAAAAACACATAAAAAATAAGAACATTGGACAAGTCAAGACAATTCAAATGGACAGTTTATTAGAAAATTGCAACTGGTATGATTTATAAATATTCAAATATGGCAGAAACGTAGGAAGTAGAAAAGTCTTCCTCACCCCCTTCTACAAAAAAGGTAGAAGTCTTCCCCACCTCCTCTTTAGTCTTATTCCTGAGAAGCAATCAATCTTAATAATTTGGTAGGTTTCCTTCTAGAATGTGTTTGATGGATATTCATTTAATTACATCTTATAATTACATCCATGTCTCCAAACTTTTAGCTGTTGATTTTAGGCTTTACTTATTATTCTGCAAACCCCATACAGTCCTGCCTCACTACTTGGAAAACCCACATTGTATTCCATACTGTGTACATTACTGATTTTCTGCCATTAGGCTCAGTATTACAAAGAATCTCCACGTACGTGTCTATTTTTGTCCTGCTGCACAGATAGTTCCAAGGGGTAGATTCTTAGGAAAGCACCTGGACGGGTATGGGGTGTGCATATTAACTTTGATAGATTGATCAAACTGCTTTCCCAGCAACGGTCCTGCCCAGAGCCCCCAGCAGAAAACGCAGAACCTTTTCCACACCCTCCCTGCTACATTTCAGATCTGTACTACTTCAGTGAGCTAACTTTTCATCTTCAAACTCAAGAGAATAAAAGAACTACTGGACAGCTTTGGTCCTGCTCTTTGCAGCCTGCTGATGTTGTGACTATTGCTGTAACGATGGAGCGCTCTTCCACCAGGGAGCCTGGCGTGACTTTCCCCCCAGCTTCTGCTGACACCAATGCACTGCGAGCACCTTATACATGCATGTGCACGCACACATTCACTCATACCTTGTGTCTGCTTCTGGGGAGGTAGCATTACTTTAGTGGTCTTTAATGAGACTGCGATTGGATAAGCATTTGAAAAGTTCAGAGCACAAATGGAAATGCAGCCACTGGCACGTTACAAATGCTAGTGATATAAATACCACTCCTGCTCTGGACTCCCCAGTCTGCTTGCCAAGCTACTTGGAGTCCAGAATGACACGTGGAAAACCAACATTCTGCAAAAGGTATCTACAGGCCCCTGCGGAAGCATCAGGAGATCTGTGTAAGTCTGTGCATATATGTGTTTGTTTTTTTTTTTTTCTGGAAAGATGATCTACAGCTTTAATCAGCATCTCAAAGAAATAGGTCACCCAAAAAGGTTAAGAGCCACTCTTTGAGGAAAACTCAGAAGTACTTCCTTCTATTTACGTGTAATTTATAGCATAGCTATTTCTTTACTTAAAAAAAAAAAAAAAAAGAGAATTTGGGGCAGTGCATGCTCTTTGTTATTTGGACTTACTTGGCACTTAGATCACTAGATCAACCTAGTATTTAAGGCCAGATCCCTTCCAAACCAAACCCAGAGACTGGTTTCCTTATACCTGCAGAAAACCTGGTCTGGGACTTATCCTCAATTACCCACTCTGCTAGACCCTAAAGCCAGTCAGTTCCTTTACTTCTTTTCAATGAAGCACAAAAAAGTGCCCCACCCCATTTCAGCCAGGTGGACAGCTGGGACAAAGGAAGAGCTCCTACTGCAGAGACACTTCCAGAGCCAGAAAACGTGGGGAAAAGAAACACCCAGTTTCCCCTCTTGTATCCTGTATCTCCATCCTGGTCACCCCATTTGCTGAACCTGCTGGCAGAGGCACCTGGGAATGTACTTGTGGGAATCAGCCCCTCAGGGTCCAGAGAGGGGCAGAAGGATTGAAAGCAAAAAAGGCAAGTATTACCAACCTGAGGCTCTCCACTTGCATAAGCAGAAGCAAAATTTAATGATGCAGCGCAATAGGGCAGGTGGGGGGATGGGGGTTCTGGGGAATGGAAGACAGAAGGCAAGAAGATTTCTGGGTCCATCCAACAGAGAAGCCAGTCACGTGTCCACTGCAGTGGGAGGGAAGAGCATCACAAGGTCCCTTCTGGACATTCCAGTGTGAGATGCAAGGCAACCTGGCAGTTAGATGGGAGAATCTGGCTAAGCACTGGCCCTGCCTGACAATCACCAACCTTCAGACACCAAGAAATCAAAGACCCAGCCAAAGATGTTGTGAACCCGTGGATAGCGAGGTAAGAGGACAGCGAAGACAGCGTAGTATCCCAAAGCCAAGTGACAACATCCAGGAGAGAGTGACCAACTGTGATCCATGCCACCCAGTGGGCACGATAAAGGCCAGAGGACCGACCAGCGGCTTTCACAATGTGGAGGTCCCCGGTGATATGACAGGATGAACTGCCATGGGGTGGGAGGCTTGGATACATGGCTGGGACAGGCTCAGGAGCGGAGAGAGAGATTGGGGAATCTCTCTCAGACAGCGATTCTGATGGGGCTCCTGGAGCAGGTTCCTTCACGGGGCAGAGAAATAGGGCAGCGTTCCAAAAGGGAAAATGTGTCAGGGAGGGCACTCTATCAATGGAAGAGGTTACAGCATGTGTGATGGCTACAAATGTGGCCCCCAAAAGATCTGTGCAAGCCCCATCCCCTCCCTCCCCACCTGTGAATGTGACTTTATTTGGAAATAGGGTCTTTGCAGATATGATCCAGTGAAGGCAAGGTTCTCCTGGATTAGGGCAGGCCCTAATGCTATGAGTCGTCCTTATAAAGGAGACATCTGGAGCTGGCACAGGCCAGGACTAGGTGGCCACATGATGACCAGTGACAGAGATGGGAGCGATGTGTCTACAGAGCAAGGAGTACCCAGGATGGCTAGCAAATACCAGAAGTGGGGAGAGAGGCAAGGAACAGATTCTCCCTGGAGACGTCAGGGGGCATCAGCACTGCTCACACCCCGACTGCAAGAGACAGAACCTGCTTAGCTGGAGTCTGTAGTGGCAACACTGGGGAACAAACAAGGCTTGTTGGGAGCTGATGCAGGGCAGCCTCAACCCCAGCTCCCCATCCCATCAGGAAGGCACTGAAACAAACCCCAGTCAGATACAAGAAACAGGCTCTGAGACGACCAGCAGTTGTTCCGAGGTGACACATCTAGAACGTCATAGAGCCTGCATTTCAATCCTGGTCTATTTTGGCACTTCTCCACTGGCCTGCACAGTACGTGCAAATGCCCACAAAGCAAATAATGACAACCTAGCAATGAGAGAAGAACATTCTAGATGCTATAGGCACATAGTGGAGAGACAGCAATTAAGTTATTCTATCATTACTGTGCAGGGTTATGTGGTCAGAGTCTACCAAACCAGGATGTGTGGCTACAGGTAATGTCCCCTCTGGCCCCAGCAAAAGATCAATGAGGTGAGGGGAGATGTCTGTTTTGTTAACCACTGTGCCCTCCTGGCTCAAACATTTGTTGAATGAGTGCCTAAAATAATGGATAAATAGAACTAAAGGCTACAAGTCACCTCGGACTTTTGATTCCCTGGAGACAAAAAAAGGGGCTGTGCCAAAGGATGGAGACCACAAGAGCAAGGGCCAGAGGTGTCGAGGTCAATCTGAGGTCAGGGAATGAGTCTCCCCACAGAGGGGTGGAGGGAAGCACACCCTCCATAGTGTAATATACCTTACACACTCTGCTTAGTGGGTTACATGAGCCATTTGGTGCCAGGGGGCCAAAGGGAAAATGACAGAAAAAGCCAACCAGAGATTCCATGGCTGATTTTTGCACTTTGGATGCTTCTCCCCCTCCTACCCTCCTCACGCCCATTAGAATAATGTGCGCTATTCCCT
The DNA here is from genome assembly GCF_003254725.2 of Canis lupus dingo. Lineage (NCBI taxonomy): Eukaryota > Metazoa > Chordata > Mammalia > Carnivora > Canidae > Canis > Canis lupus. The sequence continues at coordinate 70,270,931 of NC_064247.1, forward strand.
GGAACCCTCAGCCACAATATCATCACAGAATGTGACTCACTTCACATATGCTTGCACCCATGTAAAAAATCTCGAAGAGTAAATATTAATCTTTCTACTAAATATATAACTATAGAAGGTTTGAAGACATTTCAATTATCTTTTTATTTGTACGCACTTCCTACTTCTCTGTTATAACTATGTGTTATTTTGATGATAATGCAACTTATTCAAACATCAGAAATGAATTTCCAATCAAGTGTTGCCTGGTCAGTGAGGTACCAAAGGACCCTCTGGGAAACCCATTGACCCTGACCAAGATGGTCCTTTTGAGGCAGGACAGGGAGCAGAAGACCACAGCCAGCTGTACTCACTTCCTCCAGAGGAGATTCTGGCTCATGAAAGGACAAGCTGTCCTGGGGGGCCAGCTACTGGGTGACTGCTCTCGATGAGCCTTTTTCATCCTCTCAATTAGCCTGGAGGATGGATACCATCAACCCTATGTAACTGATAAGACTGAGCATCTGGGAACTTAATACCGTTGTCAGCTACGAGTAATGTGAAAGCAAGATTAGTGCCACCTTCAAAAAAATTACAGCTATTTTCTCTTTTAATAGGCCAAGAAGCATTGAAGACGCCTACATTTAGATCCCGGGGGATGGCGATGGATGGTGGAAGGCTGTGTGTTTGCCTTCTGGTACCTTGCAGGGTTGGAAAGGCACTTGTTCTTTGAATCACACTAGATACCTTTGAGAGCTGATTATTATTTGTGAGCTGCTGGAGAGCAACTGTGGATGTTGGGTTCATGGGAACCCTTGGTGGACAGACTTTTAACACGGCCCCAGGATGTCCTCCCAGTATTCACACTCCTGCATGGTCCCTGCCAACTTGCAAAAGTAATGGGATGTACATGATCATGTGTCTATGACTACATGATGATGCTATACACGACTGAGCACCTGTCTTGCCACCTTTGAGGAAGCCAGCACCTATGTAGGGGAGTCCCATCCATTATGGAGCTGTGGGCAGCAGCATCTAGGAGCTGTGGGTAGCCTCTGGCCAGCAAGAAACTGAACCCTCAGTCCCACACCTGCAGGGAACTGCATCTTCCACAACCTCATGAGCTTGGAAGCAGATCTTTTCCCACTTGAGCCTCAAGATGAGACCACAGCCTCAGGCTAAACTCCTATGAGACCCTAAAGCAGATAATCGAGCCAACTCATGCCAGAATGCCCAAGCCCCAAAAGCTGAAAGAACAATGCACATCGTGGTGATGCTGCAATGCAGCTAATACAGAACCGTAACACATTTCCAAAGGAATCTACCGGAGGGTACAGAGAATAGATGGTATGAAAAGACAGGGGGTATAAGCAGATGAATAAACTGCTACCTGACCACCGCATCCCACAGGGGTGAAACTCAAGTCCTGGACCAAGAGCAAGAAGGAAATTAGCGAGCCATCCTTGCGGATGATCAGGGCCTGTAAGTGCCTCCTGCCCAGGCGCCACTAACCAAGGCAGGCCTTCCTATATTTGGTGGGGAGGTAGCGGAGGAACAGTTATGAAGCTGAGCATTAAAGCATTCGAGGGAGAAATAATACAATGCTGGGTTTGCTTCAAAATTACATGAGCAGAGGAAAGTGGATTAAAGCAAGATGAAAAAGAAGTCCCATGAGTGGATCATTGGTGAAACTAGCTGATGGGTACGTGGGGTTTGCTACACTATAGCCTCTGCTTCTGTATGTTTGAAATGTCCCTTGATACAAATGTTTTCAGAATTAAAAGCAAGTATCAGTGGCTGGGCACTGAAGTTGGGCAAAAGGGAACTCAAATCCTAGCTCTGCAGCTTTTGAGCTGTATAACCTCTAGCAAGTAAGCTCTCTGAGCTTCAGGTTCTTCATCTGTAAAATGGGAATAATACTGGTGCCTCTCACACAATTGTGAGGAGAACTAAATGCATGGACAACACTCAGCACAGCACCCAGCCCCAGCGTATATTATAGTTCACACTTAGGAAACATTTGCTATGATCTCTATTCGTAATATTGTTAGTACAGCCTAGCTAGAGGCTTATCATCAGGGACACACATGGAATTAAATTTGTCTTCCTGCTGCTGCAAAACTTTTAGAAGCTTTGAGGCTTGGCTGTGGAAACATAAGCAGGTGCAGCTAACTACCTCAAGTTGGAAATCCATAGCTACTGATGAGCAGGAACCCACTCCTGGTTCTAGTCTGGGGGGTGAGGGGGAATTGTCCATCACCAGGGGGAGCCCTGTCTCCCCAAAGGAGCCTAAGAAATCCAGCTGAGCCTCTCAGAGCACACAGCTCTTGCTTTTCTGTGCTCTGTACTGCCAACAAGGAGCTCAAGAAGCAAATTATATGCTGACAGAAGGGGAGGGGCATTTACCTACACAAGAGTAGTGAGGTTTCTCAAACTGGCCACTATCTATAGAGCTTGGGGCTTTGTTATTCAAATTACAAGTCAGTTACACCCTCCAGTGCTGGAGATCAAAAGCCTTTGGGGTGTGGCAGGCAACATAAATTAGTAGAGAAAGCTGGGGGGGGGGGGGGGGGGGGGGCCGGGTCGGGGTAGGTGGGAGCTGGGCAAGCCAGAGAATGCTTGCTTCCTTCCTACTCAGATGTCCTCATGGGGAACTCAGGACCCATATATAGCCACATGTCAATTTTTTTTCAGAAGCAGCAGAAAAATCTAGATGTTAACATGAAATCTCTTAAGTTTTAAATGTAGGCAATTCATTTGAAAAACATTTAAACCATTAGGCCAAGTCTAATAGAATGCAGGCTGAATGGGTTCTGGCCAAGAGAAGGAGCCTCTGGAACAGATGTTTTTTCCCCTCCAAAACTGGGCAATCTAAATTACCCCCAGAGGATTCAGCGATTCTGCAGAAATCGGACTCAAATTTTTCCTCCACCTCCTCCCTCTCAAACACACACGTTAGCCTCAAAAAGAACCATAAAGAAAGTAGAGGTTGAAATAAGTCTTAGGTGGAATTTTATCATGCAAACAGCCCATCAATGGGTTAACCTATGCTGGCAGATGAATTAGCTTTAGTGCAAACCTTATTCTCAAGCTTTGCCTGCCATCTGTCTGATGAGACAGCATCCTGAAATTTCAAGGCAACTGATTATAAAAACTGTTATTTGCAACTACTTATCTTGAGTGAATCAAGGTTTTCTCAATCCTGGTCAATTGCATAAGACACCAATTGTCATTATTCTGGATTCCACTGGTACATTGTCATCAGACATTTTCATTGTTCTCAAGAACTGATTACAAATAAAACTTACAGATTTTAACCTAAAAAGCTGTTTTGATCAGCTTTTATGCAGCAGTTTTTTTATTAAGTTTTCATATAAAAAAGGAGTGGATGGTTACATAATTTAAAATGTTTTATAACCAATGACCTGATTTAATATCTTCATTTTACAGAGCCAGCTGAATGAAGGGGGAAAAGATGGCTTTTCCCAAAATCACTTGTGGTCAGCCAAGGTCAAGCTGGGGCTGAAATCCAGGTCTTTCAATCCCCTGTACTCTATTTGGCAAACCAAGAACTAATATGTGAAAATTAATACAATGCAGTGGAATGTTTTACTCTAAAAAATCATGTATTTTTCCCCCAATCTAGGCACACTGGAGATGCTGCTCCCATGTCTTTGCCTCAGATACATCTAAAATCCTACAGCCAGTGGTCACCTATCAAGAAACCTCATCCTGTGCCCACCTGCAGGACTGCATGCAAAAAGCAATTACTAAGTGTCTTCTAGCGACTTTGTTGTATTTTTTTTTTTAATAAGTAGGCACTATACCCAATGTGGGGCTTGAACTCCCAACCCTAAGATCAAAAGTCGTATGCTCTACCAATTGAGCCAGCCAGGCACCCCCCTCCCCTTCTAGTGACTTTCATATGCTTATCACTGAAAATGCCTGCACTCTTGACTTCCTCCCATCCCAAGCCCTCATTCAGTTGTCCCAAGAGCCTGGTGGGGCTGGAATCCCCAACCCCATTGCACAGATGAGAAGACTGAGGCTGAGAGCCTCAGATCACATAGCTAGTTGGAGAAACCAGATCTCTGGCTCCAAGTCCCACATCCTCTCTGCTCTGCAGCTCTGCTCTAGACCCAGTTTTGCTACCTGCAAAGCCCTCTTTTGATAACAGAGCCTCTTGTTTGTGGGGCATGCGCCACCCTCCAGGCACTGCGCTCCATACACTGCACTGAACCCCTTTGTTTAAGCTTTATGCTTTATGGGACTTTGTGTGTGTGTGTGTGTGCGCGCGAGTAATGTGCTCTTTGGAACAAGTCAAAAAAAACTGAGGTGTGCAAAGAAAAATGCAGTTATCTCTGCTGCCCATCTTCCCAAACCCCTTCAATACACAGACAAGATCAGCATTAAATGCGAAGTGTGTATCCTTCCATACTTCTTCCCTGTTCATAAAAACACACAGAGACATATGGAGGAGGATTATTATATCCTGGTTTTGGTTCTGGTTTTGTTTTTTCATCAGACTTAGTTCCTCGGGTGAATCTGCTGCCAGCTTTGCTCACAAAATATCATGAACATCCCTCCAGATCAACAAACAGAGAGACTCAGTCAGGCTTCTTAATCAGCTGCATAATGTTGCATGGTATGGATGGACCATAATTTCACTCAGCTATTCCTCTACTGAGAGGCAGGCAGATGGTTTCCAGGTATTTTGCCAGAATAAGTAACGCTGCAACAAACAATCTGGTAATAAATTCTAAGGTCCCCATGCCCTCATTTCTCTCAAATAGAGTTCCCAAAATGCCACCGTCAGGTCAAAATGTATGCACATCTTAATTTAATTTTAAAATGGCATATTATCTTAATAAAAAATATTCTCATAAATATTGAATAAAAGCATTTTAAAAAAGATCACACACATAATCCCTCAACCCAGAGATGGTTACCCTTAATGATTTGATAAATTTCCTTCCATGAGGAGATAGTGCAACCAAATTAACTGAACTTGTTTTACTTTCATAGGCTGAATTTAATTCCAGACTTCTCACGTTCCTTCCATTTCCCCCACAGCTCTCTCGCGCGTCTACCAATCTAACGATGAAACGAGGACGTCACGGTCATTCCCACTGTGTCTTTCCTTGCTGAGAGGGGACACTCAATGGGTCTCATGGGTTTCTTAGGGACACACCAGACTTTGAGGCACAGGGGAAACAGAAACAGAAACACTGATAATTTGCTCAAGAATTGTCTTACCGACTTTTGCTGCTCAAACATAAGTTTTTTATAGAACAGGTGGAACTGCTCAAAGCTGAGCTCATCTTTGTGTGCACCAATTTCCTGTAAATTAAAGACAAAAAAAAAAAAGTGACCATGCGATCTCTTACGTCCCCCACCAGAATGCCGCCTCACTGTTACCAGGTGGAATGGCTCTTCCACAGCTCTGGTCAAAACCAAACTCACATTCCTCTGAGCCCAAACTGTTCACGGGTTTCCTAATTTACCTGCCTGGAGAACACACCCACCAAGGGCCCCACCAGGTAAGATCCTGCCCTTGAACCCCCTAAATGGAAGCAACTCAGCCAGAATTCCAAGAGCTGTGATGCAGAACTCTTCCCTCTGGGGGCAGAAGACACTTCCAAATCTAGACCTAGTGTAATAAGGTCTGGGCAGACAGGGCATTCTAAAAGCATGGGAAAATTAACCAAGCCTTTGGAGTTAGAGTTCAACCCCAGTCAAGGCTTGTCCTCTGAATTGCTTAATGGCTTTGGACGATTTACCTGATCCCATTCAGATCCTCAGTTTCTTCATCTGTAAAATAAAAACCACCCCCCACCCCCCCTCCCTAGGACTTCCTCCAAACCAAACCAGTAACATCTACATATTGCCAGCTCAGGGAAGCCCTGATAAAGAACAAGATTCCAAGATGTGGTGATCAATGGTAACGCTTCCCACTGTCTCTGTTTCTGCCTTCCTGGAATAGTTGGAATGCTCTAGGCAAGTCAAAAGATGGCTTGGTAGCCACAAAGTGGGTGAACTCTTCCAAGAACTCACTGGCACAAATATGAATGCCCTTTCTTGGCTTGAGGAAGCCTATGACCGGGGCTGCCAGCAAGCAAGTGGCAAGGTCATGTGAGTCCCACAACTGGAGCTAGGGAGATGGAGCATCACTGGCTTCCTGACAAGATTCAGGATCTCTCTGAGCACCAGTCGGGGGGGTGCCTAGGCATCATCTCCATCCTTACACCATTCAGGAAGGCCCCACTTGCCCTACCCTACGCCATCACCCTCAGGGTGACTTTACCCACTTTACCTCCCAACAGCGTAATTACAGCAGACCACATACAAACTCAATGATGAGTAGAAGGAGGGCTGGGTAGGAAGTTGGGGGAAAGCCAGAGAGGAGCCCACTCTGACAGCTATATTATGAGGACTGGATACAGAATACCATGCTCTTGACAACCTTACCTAGGGAACCTTTCATAATATTTTCCAAAAGAAACAAATTTGTTCATGTTACTTGAAGGACAGCAGGCTGTGGGACAGTGAGTGAAGGGAAAGACCGCACTCGTGGTTCTCACCTAGGACTGCATGGATGGTGTGGATGACGTCCTCACCTAGGACTATGAACTGGACAGATGTCTGGGCTCTCCCAGGCACCCTTCAATGGGGCTCAAAGGCTAAGTGACCCTCGGTTCGCAAAATCGCCATGCCAAGAAGCTACGACACTTACCACAAACTTATCTTTGAGGAACTTGGCACTGTTCACCTTAAAGTTGACCAGGGGTAAGATGGTCTTCAACTCTCGGAGGCTGATGCTGCAAAAGAGGGAAACCTCAGCTCTAGCCGCTTCAACCGTGGAGGGCTGGGCTACATTCACCCTGTCCTCCGGAGCACCCTCTATGGGTAGAGGGACTGGGGACAAGAGACCCTAGATTCCAGGTGGGTCACACAAGGCTGGTCTCTACCCTTCAGGGAGGGCCAAGGACTCAGGTCACATAAGAGATTCACAGTGTGAGCAGAACATGGTGGCAGGAGGCCACATAACCTCTGTGGATAGGAGATGTCCAGGGACTTCAAACCAAGGGGAGCGACTCACCAAAGGCCAGAGGGGAAGGGGAAGGAGCCAACCCTATACAAGCCCCTACTATGTGCCAGGCTGCCCTGCGGGTCATCCAGGCAATAATGTTACCTAAGCCCTCACTCCATCTGACCCACACACACACACAGGAAGCATTACCCACCCTTGGGGTTTGAACAGGCAACGGGAGAGGGGTCTGCTCAAGGTCAAGGGCTGGGTGACAGCAGAGCCCAGATTTGAATCAAATCCCAAAAGGTATAGTCACATGGACCACATCACAGAAATCTTCCTGCATGATTTTCACCTAGGCCAGGTAGTAAGTTCAGGTGCAGAGGAAAGAAGAAGGAGAGAGCACATTCAGAGCAAAAGAAATACCCATAGTAGCACCAGTTACCAACAGTAGCAGTGGAACTTTAACAGCATATATACAATGCCAGGCACTGCTCCAGGGGACAGACACAGACATGCCTTCCATGTTCTAACAACCGCATGAGGTGGGTACCGTCACCATCTCCACATTCCCGGGGAGGACACAGGCTCAGAGAGGTCTGGGGCTAGGACGTGGAACAGGGACTCCAGGGAAGTCCACCTGTAACCAACCACTGCATTTTCCCGCCTCTCCAGGAATAGCATGAACAGTGTGGAGAGGTGTGGGGTCGGGGTGGTCGGTCAAGGGCGCAGGATCTAGACCCCTGTGGCTATAGAGCTGAGTGTCTACTAGAGCAAGAGAGAGTGGTCTTGGGGTGCCATTGGTGTGGTCAGAGAAAACTGCTCTGTGTTCTGCAGCCGTCAGTCTGGACAGGGGTGTGCATGGCCAAGGAAGGAAGCCTGCCCAGGATGTGGGCAGAAAATGGCCCAGTTTCCTCCACCCTGTCAACTCAGCTTCTGCCAGCACATCCAGAAGAAGGCAGCACATTACAGAAGAAGGCAGCACATTACGCTGAGCAACTGCCTCTGGAGACAACTGAGTGGAGCTCATGGCCATCCCTGTGTCCCCACCTCCAGCCTTTTTACCTCTAGTCTAACAGCCTCCCTAACATCAGACACCTATACCTGCCAGATGCTTCCCTACCCCCGACTGCTTCAGGGGCAGCAACAAGGGTTTTCCCAGAAAGGCTGAGAGCAACACCTTCGAGTGGGGCTGGCCAGCCAGAGAGTCAAGCAGGCTGGCTGAGACCCCCTTTCTGACCCAGCCCCCAGGGTGCCCAAGAAGAACCTGGCCAGGACCGGATGAAGGGAGAAGAACAGCAGGGCCTAGCACCACAAGACAGGGCAAGGAGAGGGTCTGGCCAAGCTGGTGGCCCTGCAGGGCTCATCCAGGACCAAGGAGGAAGTCAGAGTCCCCTCGGGAATCCAGAACCTCCAGGCAGAAACAGGGTCAAGAAACCTCCCCACATCCAGGTATAGAGACAGGGGCACTGGGAGCCAGTAGAGCAAACACAAGATCTGGGGCCAAAAGACTCTGAGCAATGGGGCACCCGAATCCATCTGCTCCAAAAGTCCTACCTTATAGCAGAGCGACTGAGCTGCCAGGTAAAGGTGGGGACCCAGAGCTTCCTTAGGCTCCTGTGCCAGGACCTTGCCACTCCCCTCACCTCCCTGCCCCCCAAGCTCCTTCCTCATTCCCTCCTTCCCCAGACCTGTGATCTGTGCTGCACTGCCTGACCCTGAGCCAGGACAGGCTCGGTAACTCCCCAGCTGCTGGAGGGGAAGAATCCAGCAGCCCCCCACTACTCCCCTCTCCCCGTTTGGAACTTGCCATCATCAGATGAAGAGAGTGCCTCGGCAAGGCTGCATCCAGCATCCAATGACTGCAGCCCTCCCGGGACCTCAACAGAGGACGGCTCTGCAGGCCGTGGCTGTGACCCACAGCAGCCCAACTCCTGCTACTACCCACGGGTGTCCATTCCCCACACCCTCCCCAGGAGACTTCCCGCACACAAACCCCCAATCCCCATCTCAGATTGTGGTTCCTGCAGGCTCAGCCTGTGACCATGGGTTCGGAACCAGGGCAATTCTTCTGCAGAGGGAAGGCAAGAAACAATCCCTGCCAAGGGCCACAAAAAGCCCCTGCCTCCGCTGTGGCAGGCATCACTCCACAGTCGTGGCACCTCCCCCTGTCAGCCTGGCACCATCCCAGCTCCCACAGCATCACGCCCCAGAAGCCTTTGCCATGCCACCGGGGTAAGTTTCCTGGCAGCCCCAGGAAACTTACCTGCCACCCAAAGGCTGGACCCACACCTCCACCACCCCCGGCTTCTCAGCTGTACAGACAGTCATACGCCTTTGTCAATACTCACCAGAAGCCGGGCATCTAAGCATTCTCACACACCAACCCACTGTGACCTCACCCCAACCCAGGGAGGCAACAACTGTTAGCCCTCTCTTACAGAGTAGAGGCACTGAGGCACAGAGAAATTAAGGAACTTACCCAAACTCACAGAACTAGTAAGTGTTAAAGCGGAGATTCAAATCTCACCACTGCCCAAAAGAACTTTTGACAATGATGGAAATATTCTAGATCTGGGCTATCCAATGTGGTAGCTACTAGCCACATGCAGCTACTGAGCAGGTGAAATGTGGCTAACATGACCCAGGAGCTAAAATTTTTATTTAATTTTCATTAATTTAAATAGCCACAAAGAGCCAGGGGCCACCATATAGGACAGAGCAGCTCTGGAAGCTTGCTTCTCTAAGTAGAGTCCCTGGACCAGCAACACCAACCTCAGCTGGGAATTTGGTAGAAATGCAGATTCCTGAGCTCCAGGCCAAACCTTGTGAAGCAGAAACTCTGCAGAGGAGACAGTACACGCCTAAGGCCAAAGCCCCCCAGGCGGTCCCAATGTTCTAGGGCCACAGCATGAGCTGCATGATACCTACGTGCATTCCTGCTGAAGGAGAGACCTGGACCCGCGCACCTGCCTTCCACCTGCAACCGCTGCCCCTTCTGCCTCCTGAAGACCCAACAGTCTTCCCTCTGCCCCACCCAGCTTCAGCCTCTGCAAATCCCATGTTATATGCTCAGCGGCAAAAAGCAGAGGGAGGTAAAAAATCTGGAGACAGCAAGACAAACTGCTATGAGCCCTACAGGCTCTTGTGCCTCCACGGGACTCAGCCCCCGTGAGCCTCACACCAGGTAACACAATTCCAGGGACCCTCACAGAATGTTCAGGGGATGGGATGGGGCTTTATCAAGGAGTATTTGGATTACAGAAATGCTCACCTTTTGCATCAACTGCAGAACCAGAACCTAATACTTAGATAACAGATAACTAAACTCTAAAGGCTCAAGACTGGGGAGGGGGAGTGATCTCTAAAAAGCCATGAGTTATTGTTAAAGCACTGACACCTCTGACTCAGTCTCCCCAGGCCTGGAAATGTCATAAGGAAAGCTTCCAAAGCTAGAACATTCCATGTATTTTTTTAAGGATATTATTTATTTATTCATGAGAGACAGAGAAAGGCAGAGACATAGGCAGAGGGAGAAGCAGGCTCCTCACAGGGAGCCTGATGTGGGACTCGATCCCACAACCCCGGGATCACACCCTGAGCCAAAGGCAGATGCTCAACTGCTGAGCCACCCACGCTTCCCAGAACATTCCATGTTATGTCTAGGAATGACATAATGAGAACTTTCTTTCATCCGACGAACACTAGAAAGACCAAACCAGCCAAACCCTTGACTTCAAGGAGCCCCCATCAACACGAGCAGCAGCAGGAAGGTAAGACTCAGGGAAAGCCAAGCATGTCTGCTCAATAGGGGACCATGGAGTCATGGCACAGGGCCAAGAATCTTACAGTGACCCCAAAAATGCTTCTCATGAGGGTCACATTGGTGACCTGAACATAGGGAAAAATTAGACATAAGTTAAATGACAAACAAAAGACAACTTTTTGAACCAAATATCAACTTCCCGTTGATTTCTTTCTTTCTTTCTTTCTTTCTTTTTTTTAAGAATTTATTTATTCATTCATGAGACACACAGAGAGAGAGGCAGAGACACAGGCAGAGGGAGAAGCAAGCACTCTGCATTGAGCCTGATGCGGGACTTGATCCTGGGACCCTGCGATCACGACCTGAGATGAAGGCAGACGCTCAACCACTGAGCCACTCAGGCATCCCTCTTTTTTTTTTTTTTTTTTTTTTAAAGATTTTATTTATTTGACAGAGAGAGGGAGACAGAGCAAGCAAGTGCACAAGCAGGAAGAGGAGCAAGCAGAGAAAGAGGAAGAAGCAGACTCCCCGCAGGGAGCCCAACCCAGGGCTCGATCCCAGCACCCTGGGATCACCACCTAAGCCAAAGGCAGCCACCTACCCATCTGAGCAACCTAGGTGCTCTGCCCACCTTGGTTGGTTGCTCTTGCAGTCACTGACATCACATTCCTGAAGAGTCGCAGGAAGTATAGACATTCTTACTGTTTAACATGTTGTGAAAACAGTTTAATCCTCCCCTCCAGAATGGGCTGGATTCAGCAACTTATTCCCAAATAATGGGGATGGTGACTTTACAAAGGAGAAATCTCCCGATACTACCTTGGCCAGGTGATCAAGGGTTACATGGCCACTGACGAGCCCCGCAGAGAACACGCACCACTCGATGTGACAATGGGATGAAAAAGACCTTCACCTCTGCGACATTCTTCCCAAACACCCGCAACCTCAGCCTACCCGTCACTCCAGCCTCATCATGACAAAAAGGTCAGACCCACCCCAACTAAGGAACATGCTAGAAAATGCCTGGATGTATTCCTCAAACTGTCAAGAGCAGGAAAGATGGAGACACTGACTTGGCTCAGGGGAGATCAAGCCACAGAACCGCGCAGTGGGACAGAGGGTCTGGGGATAGATCTCAAAGCAGGAAAAGCATGGGGGGGGGGGGGGACTGTGAGCTCCAAATCAAGTCCCAGGCTCAGTTCAGAGTCCTGTGCTAACACCTGTTCCTCCTCAGGCCTGACAAACATGCCACAGCAACGCCTGAGGGGAGCACAAGAGAAAGCCGCAAGGAAGGGTATTCAGGGACTCGATGTGCTATCTTTGCAACTTTGCTCAGGAAAGCTGTCCCCAAATTTAGAGATTAAAAAAGAGGAAAAAAGATCATATGTGTAATTAGATTTTAATGAAGTAAACACTGAAGGTGGAAATCTACTGAAATTAGATGTAGCTGGGGTTAACGGTGCTTACCATTTAATATCCCATTTAGACAGATTTTTTCTAGTTTCCAGTATTAATAAAATTTTCTATAATGAACATGAATTACTTTCATTTTTTTTAATCTATGTGTGCTTTTTCAAAAGCCAAATGAGAGTGTAAGAATGAAAAATAAAAGGTTGTCTAGTTCCTAGCCCACGGTCAGCCCTGGGAAGCAGAATATGGTCTAAAATAGTTAAGGTGAAATTTAAAATGGGCCAAAGAACCAAACAGATATTTCTCTAGAGAAGATGTGCAAATGGTAAAAAGCACGGGAAAAGATGCTCAACATCCCTAGCAATCAGGGAGATGCAAAACAAAAGCAAAATGAGCTACTACTTCATACCCATTAAGATAATTATTATTCGAAAGAAAGAGGGTGAGAGGGAGGGAAGGCAGGAAGGGAGGAAGGAGGCAGGGAGGAAGGAAGGAAGGAAGGAAGGAAGGAAGGAAGGAAGGAAGGAAGGAAGGAAGGAAGGAAGGGAGGGAGGGAGGGAGGGAGGGAGGGAGGGAGGGAGGGAGGAAAGGAGGGAAGGAGGGAGGGAGGAAGGCAGGAAGGAAAGAAGGGAAGGAGGCAGGAAGGAAGGAAGGAAAGAAGGGAGGAAGGCAGGGAGGAAGGCAGGAAGGCAGGGAGGCAGGCAGGGAAAAACAAGCACTGGCAAGCCAGTGGGAAGGCCGGAGCCCTGGAGCCCTGGAGCCCTGGAGCCCTGGGGTGGGACTGAAGGCTGCAGCCACCGTGGGAAGCGGAAGAGCCCAGGTCTGAGGACGCAGCACTATCACCAGTGGATTCAGCAATCCCACTTCCGAGTAACGCACACAGGAACTGAAAGCAGGCGATGCACACTCGGGTTCACAGCAACAATAGTCAACAGCCCAAAGCGGGAAGCCGTCCAAGTGTCCATCAAGAGATGGACGGATCAACGACACGTGCCCCCCCCCCACAGGGGCGTACTGTGCAGCCTTAAAAAGGAGGGAAAGTCTGACACCTGCTACGGGCACGTGGATGAACCGTGAGGATGGGGTCCTAAGTGTAACAAGCCAGTCCCCCAAAGACAAACAGAGCCTGACTTCACCGGTACGCAGGACCCAGAGCTGTCACACTCGCAGAGACAGGAGGTAGAGCAGAGGTTATTAGGGTGGGGAGGGAGGAAATGGGGGGGACTGTTTAAGGGGACAGTTTCGTGTGAGATGAAAAGCGCTCTGAAGAGGATGGCGGGGAGGGACGCACCAGTCTGAACGCACTTGCTCTCACAGAAGCGGACGCTGCAAGTGTAGGTTCTATGCTGTGTGGATGTTACCACAATCAAACCCATCAAATAGATTTTACTTCCAGGCTGTGGGGTGGGGGAGTGGTGGGAGGGAAGATTTCTGCCTTTTACTAGCTTTCAGGAACACAACTTATAAAAAAACTAAAGCAACATCAAGCAGTAATACGCAAGCCTCCCACCGCAGCTGGTTTGTTCTATTGAGTGGCACTAGATTATTCTCAGTGGTCACAAGGAACGCTGCTGTGGGGTCTCTGTATTTCTGCGTAAAGGGGTTAACCTTTTAAGACAAAGATTATATTAACAGTACATCCTCAGAATACATTTTGAGAGTTTTCTAGTAGTGCAGAATTAAATTTGCACCCATGTGAATGGAGACTATTTAGATCCTATGTGAGTAGAAACAGTTATTAAATAAACTAAAAGAGGGACACCCGGGTGGCTCAGTGGTTGAGCATCTGCGTTTCGCTCAGGCCACGGTCCTGTAGGCCAAGTCCTACATCAGGCTTCCTGTGAGGAGCCTACTTCTCCCCCTGCCTAGGTCTCTGCCCCAGTCTCTCTCTTCTCTCATGAATAAATAAGTAAAATCTTTAAAAATAAACAAATAAGCTGAAAGAGAAAAGCTTTGAGTTCATTCAATAACCACTGTCTATGGGACGCCTGGGTGGCTCAGCAGTTGAGCATCTGCCTTTGGCTCAGGGTGTGATCCTGCAGCCCAGGGATCAAGTCCTGCGCATGATGCTCCTGGCAGGGAGCCTGCTTTTCCAACTGCCTATATCTCTGCCTCTCTCTGTGTGTCTTTCATGAATAAATAAATAAATAAAACCTTAAAAAAAAAAAAAACAGCAACACTGTTAAAAGGTAAGACTTGGAAACCCTTTCTTTTAAATCAAACGACATGAAAATAAGTTAAAAGTTCAGGCCATAGTTTTACAGTGTGGGGGCTCCTTTTGCATCGACTCAAAGACAGTCTGGTGCCATACCTGGCACGCTGGGTTGCTGCAGACAGGTCAGATAACCCCGCTTGGCCTCAGTGTCCTCAAGAAACGGGTCAAAGGGTACCGAGCTCAGTGGCCTGCGAGCATTCTAGAAGTATGCAACACGCTCGGCACGCTGGCTGGTGCAAGCCGATTTCTCAAGGAGGGCCAGCGGCCACTGCTCTGCCCCAGGTGCTCCACAGGGAGACAAGGTGTGCAGGCCGCAGGAAGGCCTGGGAGCCCGCCTGCCTCCTGCCGCCAGAGTCTTGCTGTGCCTCTGCCACTCCTTTGTCCTCCTTCAGGAAATGCCACCAGCCACCAGCCGTGGGCGACAGGAAGGGAGGAGCACAAGTCAGTTGCTCTTTCACTGGTACCTTCCTTGCTCAGAATTCCTTTTGGAAAAACTCCCTCCCAGCCTCCCAGAACCACAGGAAAGGTGGATCTTCCACACGATGAGAGGGCAGCGGGGCCTCTGCCCATGCGGAGAAGGCCCAGGAGGGCGAGCGGGAGGCATCGAGGCAGAAACAGACCTCCCCTCTGCTGAGGGTTCCAGGCCAGCCAACGGAAAGACGGGTCTCTATGAAGGCTGTGCAGAAACCCATTCTGAGCAAGACAGCCGGAGGGAGGCTGCCCTTCCTCGACAAGACGGAGGCGGACCCCCAAACCGAATCAACGGCCCTGTAGCACCTGTGCATGGAGAGGGGGCCCGGGAGGGCTCCCTCTGGCATCCCTGTGCCAACCTCAACAATGAATCACCCCGAAGCCACCCAGAAAGGAAACATGAGGGAGGTCCCACCTCAGAGGCTGAAAGAGACCAGTGTGAACCAAGTCCTGCAGTGCGGCCTCCCCAGATCCACCTCCTTAACGCAGGTGTGCAGCCTGCTGCGTGGGACCGCACGCAGCAAACGCTGGCACATGGAGGAGGGAGGGAGGGTGGATGGACAGGGCGACATGCGGTGCACTTCTGGCAGACCTAAAAACCTTATTGAACGTTTCACCACTGGTGGCGACTGTTTCTCCATCAGCCCCTTGGATGGCATATGTGGAAGAAACCAGAAGGCAAGCCCAAGCTCTGAGATCACCAGGTGACGGAGCCTCAGAGGTGGAAAGGGACACCAGGGGACAGCTGGAGAGCTTAGCTGCCGACATCTCTCAACAAATAGAAAGAAGGAGAATCTTTTAAGATTTTATTTACTTATTCTTGACACACACACACACACACAGAGAGAGAGAGAGAGAGAGAGAGAGGGGCAGAGACACAGGCAGAGGGAGAAGCAGGCTCCATGCAGGGAGCCCGACACGGAACTCGATTCCAGGACCCCAGGATCACACCCTGAACTGAAGGCAGATGCCCAACCGCTAAGCCACCCAGGCATCCCAGAAGGAAAATCATTTAAAAAAAATTTAAGGAACACCTGGGTGGCTCAGTGTTTGAGCATTTGCCTTTGGCTCAGGGCGTGATCCTGGGGTCCTGGGATCGAGTCCCACATTGGGCTCCCTGCATGGAGTCTGCTTCTCCCTCTATGTCTCTGCCTCTCCCTGTGGGTCTCTCATGAATAAGTAAATAAAATCTTTTAAAAAAATTAAAAAATAAAAATTTTTTAAAAAGGTCTTGTGCAAGGCGAAAATTATACAATGATTTTTAAGTGCTAAGCACAGTGTGTGTGGCAAACCGAGTGCTCCATAAATGGCAGGTTTTATCATTACATTATTAATAATAACTGGAGCAGGGGTGTGGGGCAGCTCAATCAGTTCAGTGTCTGCCTCTGGCTCAGGTCATGGTCTCAGGGTCCTGGGATCGAGCCCCAGGTCGAGCTTCCTGCTCCACGGAAGCCTGCTTCTCCCTCGCCCTCTGCTGCTTCCCCTGCTTGTGCTCCCTCTCTGTCAAATAAATAAATAAAATCTTTTTAAAAAAATAACTGGATCATAGCTTAAAAAAAAAAAAGATCGATGAAAAAATGTTCGATCTCACTCAAATAAATACACATTTAAGCAAACACCTACTGTTGCCTTTCACGCATCAGATCACCAAAGGTCTGGTGATACAGGGCACGGTGAAAGGGGTGTCCCCTTGCACCACAGACAGAAATACAAATTGCTATCACCTCTTTCAAACTGTTAGACCAGAAAACACTTCGCTGCTGGGATCCCCCCTCTAGGGCTTTATCCTGTTTGCCTCCTCCTCACACATGCTTACAAACAGACCCAAAGTTCTCCAAGTACCAGTATTAGCGGTAATACTAACAGGCCAGGAGCAATTCTATGTCCATCAAGAAGGAAATAATTTCTCATCAGTAAGGAAATAACACTGCCAAGTCCCAAGGTCAAACCTTGTTTGTTATAAAAAATGTCTGGCACAGAGCACCATGTGTGCTGACGGGGAAGGGCCCCAAATCACACTATTCTGAGGAACAAGTACATTGAATTACATGTTTTCATGTCTCTCACATCCCCCGGCCAGGTCTACCTGGCCCGTTTAACTGCCATGAATCACCCTGGGTTACTTCTTTATGGTCAACCTCTCTCCAGCCACGAAGTAGGGCAGGCACATGGCGATCTCCTTTCTCCCCGGACACAGAAGGTGCTCGAATGTGAGAGCCTCAAGGATAAGATCCAAGGGCTCCAAGGCAGAGAAGCCGTCTCTGCAGAGAGGCCTGAAAATCCACAGAAGTAAGGCCCCAGAGAAGTGGGGATTTGTCACCATCAACCCCCAGCGCTTGGCAGAGCATCTGGGACCTCGCTGGTCCAACCAGACTTCACGGGGACCTTTCCACACCACAAAACATGTTCTGACTTCCTTGCACTGATCCAAGAAAGAATGTCAGAGGCCAAGATGATCTGGAGAAAAACCACAAAAACATGAACAGATCCTTACCTGTTTCTTCTGGTTTGGTCCACTGAATAAATCTGCTTTCTCAGCCAACTGGGAAGAGAGTTGAGACAGAGACAGTTAGTAAACAGCAGGAGTCTCCATCAGTTCTATGGAATGGGGACAAAGGATTCTGGAAACAAGAAAAGCTTTCCAACTTGCTAACTTGAGCAGCTTGGGAAGAAGCGGTTTTCTCCTTGTGGTTGAAACGCCCTAGCCGAGCCAAGAGGCCCCTCCAACTCGTACAGGCTGGCATTCTTTACACTGACGATCCTCTCTGATGATGATCATTATCGCCCGAGAGGCTGATGAGAAAAACGGTGGGGATCAGAGGGTTTTCGCCGAGGGGACAGTCATCCACACGCCAATCCCGTGTGGACCTCACGACACTGACACACGGACAGGGCAGTCCTGAGCAGCTGGCAAATCCTGCAAGTCCTCTGATGACCTGGTAGAACCACTTCTTAATCCTGTAAGAAGGAAGCCCTCGGTCCTTTCCGGTCCTCCCTTCCAACAACAATGTATGTTTCCGTCTCAGTTTCAGTACACTCCTCACCCCACCAGAGAGAGGTGGGGGGACGGCTCTTTGACGAGATGCTGGAGAGGCCACAGCCTCTACTGAGAACCTGTTCCCTGCAGGACACTCAGTGAGCCTCCAAGATAAAATGTCCCATTTTTCTTTTCTTCACTCACATTGGCTAAGGGAACAGAATAAATGAATGTGGGCACTCAAGATAAAAAGCCATAGTCAATGGGTCACTTGGGTGGTTCAAGGGCTGAGCGTCTGCCTTTGGCTCAGGGCATGATCCTGGAGTCCCGGGATCGAGTCCGGCATCGGGCTCCCTTTTGGGAAGTCTGCTTCTCCCTCTGCCTCTCTCTCTCTGTGTGTCTCTCGTGAATAAACAAAATCTTTTAAAAAAAAAAAAAAAGGAGGGGATCCCTGGGTGGCTCAGTGGTTTAGCGCCTGCCTTTGGCCCAGGGTGCGATCCTGGAGTCCTGGGATCGAGTCCCGCATCGGGCTCCCGGCATGGAGCCTGCTTCTCCCTCCTCCTGTGTCTCTGCCTCTCTCTCTCTCTCTCTGTCTATCATGAATAAATAAATAAATCTTTAAAAAAAAAAAAGGCAAAGTCAATACCTCTCAATAATGGTGGGTGTAGATGCACTCATCGCTTCCTGGTGTAAGATTTTCAAGCCAGAGAGCCACTTATTCGCATCTTCTTTAGAGTCAGCTGGAAAGGTGAACAGGAACAGAGATGCTATTACTCCCTGGGAAGACCTCTGCAGAGAGATCAGGGCCCTGGCCGCCCCAGCCCCACACAGACCATAGGGACAAGAGGAGCCAGTGCTAGATTCCCATTTTGCACAAGGATATGAAGAAGGCATCTCCTTCACATCATTGTGGTTCTAAGACCTGCTTTTTGTATCTGAGATGAAGCCACATGCCCAAGATGTCCCTTCTATGGCAAGGGTGACAAGTATGACCTTCCCCCCATCCCCCAAGAGTTTTAGCTTTTACCCCTATGTCAGTGAATAAGGTGTAGGGCTTGGGATAATTCACACCACAATCCTGAGCAATCCTCAGCATCTCCTGTTTCTTCTAGTCAAGGCCAGGGAGAGGGGAGAGAGGCAGTGCCAAGCAGTAGGTGAGAGCTTGACATCACTGACAGGGTCCCATGCATCACTTCAGGGCTGTGTGACATTCAGCTGGTTTCTTAACCCCTCTGTGCCTCATTGCATCATCAGTTAGCAATGCAAACACCTCGCTGAGTTACTAACCATGTCCTAAGGACCAGGTACCTAAACAAGCTGCCTTCAGCTTGTTTATCTGGATGAGAACATGCCAAGGTTGCTGCTCCTACTCTTCCCATGGGAATGAGGAGAAAATGAACCTCAGAATTGTCAGGACACCTGTCCCAGAGCCCGTACGTGGGAAGCTGGGATCTGAATCCAGGTCTTGCTCATCTCTCTACTGGACCTTTCTACTGAATTCCAGAGCTCTGTTAAGACACCAGAGCTGGCATCCTGGACTCTAAGACTTGCTTGGGCTCTCATGGTCTCCCTACCAAGAACAACCAGGCCTCAGCCTGCAGCAGGGCTAAGTGGACACAATTCTGAAGGTCATGGGCACAGGCCCCTCTCTCCTGCCCATCTCTGCACCAGCCACACACCATCAATCAGACATCCATTCATTATTCCCACATCCAGCTCGCTATTTCCCTCCTTTAAGCCCTCAACACACATAACATTGTCTCCCCAGATGGGTCTCCCTCTTTCCTCCCAACTCCTACTGATGCCTCAAAACCCCATTTAAAAGTCACCTCCTCTGCAAAGCTTCCCTGACATTGGCCCTCTGTCTTCCTACAGCATGCTGTATTGTGACTGGACTATACCTCTTATCACAGCATACTGTGAGCTCTGTAACAGCAGCGACTGGGTCTCGGTGGCAGCTAGGACAGCCCCGTGCAGAGTGCATGCTCAAAGGTGCATGATGAGCAAGTGCAAAAGCAAATCAACAAGAGCTTTTTGGTCCTAATTTAAATGCCCCTGACACTGCTTAGCCTTCACCATCTCCCCTCCGTTTTGGTCTACTTTTAAAGGGATTTATTTTCTCTTTCACCGTTCACAGTTGCACAAATGGTTCTAAGTCAATAAATTCTAAGACGAGACCTGAAGGCAGTGACAAGCTTCTGCTCCTGAGTGAAGTGCCCGAGCTTTTCTGCAGCTCATCTTCTGGCCTCTCAGAGGCCCCTTTGGCCTTTTGGTGGATTCATGGGGACAGCTGGAAATCTCACCTCTGGATCACGTGTCTATGTGAGTGTATGTATGCACGCACATATGTGTGTATGCATGTGGCAAGTGTACTATGTGTGCGTGTGTGCATGCGTGAATCTGTGTATGTGCATGCGCATATGTGTGAGACAGAATATTCCAGGGTAGTTTCTCCAGTTTAGGGGAATAGGCCAGGCTCTGCTGGACAAAAACTATATATAACCTGCCTTCAGCTCTCTGCATGCACCAAGCAGGACCTTAGCATAATGCTTACAACACCCCAATGAGGCAAGCATTACCGTTCTCCCCATTTCACAGCTGAGCAAACCGCAGCTCTCAGAGAGGTTGAGTAGCTTGCCCAAAGGCACACAGCTAGAAAGGGGCAGCGTTAGAATTCAAAACCATGATGCCTCCAAACACAGAGGAGGGGGCAGGCAGGTGTGAGCATTCTGCTATTAGAGAAGTCCTAGGAAGGAAGCCAGGCATAGGCGAGGAGAAAAATGCATGAAGGTGCACTCACCTGCCAGACTGAGTGTGCTCAGAACAAACTGGGTGCCGTACAAGATGGTAAAACAGCACTCTTCCTTCTGGCGGACTGCTTTTGCACGCTCAAAATCCTTGGAGTTCTTCCCTGGGCGGATTTCCTTGATTTCCATGATATCCACTAAAAGACAATTGAGACAGGCTCATCAGAAGCTGGAGTTCACTCCACCTGAGGACAGAGCCACAAGTCCGCACCCCACCCCACAAGCACCACCCAACTCCTGCACTCCCCAGCCCCTCAGCCCTGTCCACACTGCAGGTCTACATGCAAATAAGTAAAAAGCTTGCTGTTCAAAGCTACTAAGTACTGGGATGCTGGTATAGCAACAGACAACAGAAACAAGGAAATCTATCCTCCCTGTAACTCCTGATGCTGTGTGACTCCAGTCCCTTCCTAACCAAACTGGGCAGGATGGCCACCTGACCCCAGGGAGATGCCTTCCCCCACACAGATGGCCACCTGACCCAAGGGAGGCACCTTCCCCCACAGTATGTCTGCCTGACCCAGTGTCTGATGACCCCTCACCCCACAAGATGCCCATGTGACCCAAGAGTCCCTCCCCTCATAAGATGGCCACCAGACCTAAGGGCAAGCCCTCTTCCCCAGAGATGGCCACCTGATCCAAGAGTGACCTCCTCCCCCGACAGGATGACCAAATCACCCAGGAGCAACCCCTCCTCCCCACAGATGGCCGCCCGACCCAAGGGAGAGTTCCCTCCCTGCCACAGGATGACCATGGTCCATCACAAAGAGACAAGCTCAGCCAGTCCCTTCCTCCTCTTTTTTCTGTCAAAAAAAAAGCACCTTTCCTGGAACAGACCCATTCCACATGTTTCAGATGAAGCTGATCTGCTTCTCCTCACCACCTATCACAAGTCAAAGAGGGGACCCTAGGAATAGCCAAGGGGCCTTACCGTGGAGCACCATGATTGGTCCAGGGGCGAGCACATGGCCCGATCTGGGCATACCAGCATCCTCCTGGGACTTATTTTGGCCAAAAATATTAATAAAATTTCTCTTGCTACTGCTGCTGCCTGGCTGATAAAACAGGAGTCTGGGGGCAGCAGGGAGCATGTTCCCCAAATGTAGA